>NC_041217.1:140425905-140494615 GCF_002837175.3 Physeter macrocephalus
CAGCGGCCAAGGCTCACGGGCCCAGCCACTCTGCGGCATGTGGGATCTTCCCCGACCGGGGCACGAACCTGTGTCCCCTGCATCGGCAGGCGGACTCTTAACCACTGCGCCACCAGGGAAGCCCTGTAGTTGCCTTTTAAGAATGTATATGAAACCTGAAATGTTTCAGCACTCTATTACTAGTTGGTTTGCTTAACTTTCTCATATATGAAAGGATTTATTAGATATCTTAGGAAAGTGAGTTTGGTAAAGGCAGCATATATTTTAAATTTTGCTGATTTTTTTTTACATATGATTACATTTACTTCCACAAAGGAGAATACAGTGTCTGTAAACTTTAATAGTATTCTGTTTTAAAGTTTTTTTGGTGGGGGTCAAAGGTTGGTATATAAACTTAACTAAAGATAGTTGAGTTAAAACTAAGATCAGGAACCAAAAAAAAAAAATGAATTCAGATCCTGTGTCTGCCACTGAGCTTCTCTTTGGATTTTGGCATATCCCTTATGACTTATAGGAGTCTTAACTTTTCCACTTTTAAAGTGGGATAGCCTGAACCTTAACTTGATAAATTATAGAAAATAAAAACCTTAGGGAGCAGAAAATAAGCTACTTTGTAACAGAAGATAATTACTTTGTTAATAAAAGTTTTAGCTAAGTTAATTTGCTTTGAGTGTAGTGTACCTAATTGAAATAGTACCAGCACCTAGGTTGAAAAAATGATTATACAGATAGTGTGTAAATCAAGTAGAATACAAAAAAAAACCCCCTGAAAAGTCATCAAGTTTTATTGATTTATCGATAATTGTTTATTGACAAGCTTTAGAATTTTTAAGCTAATTACTATGCTGTGTTTCTTCTTCCTTTGTTAGGATACTCTGTCCCATTTTGTTTAGGTTGTAGTATTTAGGGCATATGGACTACTAAAAAAGATGAAATAAATGGCAGATATTTAGAAAAGCCTCTTAGTAATATAACTGCAGTTTACGTCTCTTAATACTTTTTTTTCCTGGAACCTTATCTTAGGGTAACTATTTCTCCAATTTTATTTCTCTCTCTAGTTATCTGTAACACTTTTCTAGAATTTTCTGATAAATATGTCATTTTTTAAAAGCTTTAAAAAGCTGATAAAAATTTCTGTGGTACTGTTAATTAGCCCACAGCACAGCATTCCCACAAAGAGAGGTTTCTGTATATATTTGGCTAGGTAAATGTCCAGGCTAACCCTGGAGGAAGAAGCTAAGTTCCTAGGCATATTACAATACAGAAAAGAGTAGTGCTCTTCTTTAACCGTATGAGTTTTTTTTTTTTAAGTAGTTGGGATGAATTTTTACTGTTTTGGCCACCTGTCTGGTAGTCTGTTAGAATACATTTGAAATGGTGTTGCAGGGTTTGAAAGTTAAGTTTGTGGCTATTGCATAAGAATTGTTCCTTATATGAAGCTGAGTCACTTTTAGAGTTCAGTTTCTTGAGTACCATGCTAATGTAATGAAATTGAGCCAACTAGTCAAGCAATGGTTCTATAAATGACTGACTCTGAAGATAGAAAATGTTTCAAGTGAAATGAAAGGTGCCACTTGAAATTACTTTATAATCTACTTTGTTAAAGACCTTAATAGGTTAAAATGTGATGTATGCATTTCATTTTGGGAGCTGATCACACTGTTTGAATTAACCTATACCTTTTGTATCTCTTGGTATTTCCTTTATCTTACATCTTCAGGTAAATCTAATCCTTGGTAATATCATTTTAGTGGAGAAGAAAATTAGTGGTTGGCTCAAAATGTGTTTTTTTTTTTTACATTTAATACTGAATTTCATTAACATGCTTTTTTTTTAACCTCTTGAAATGCAGGTTATCAGACTGAGTTGCATAAAAGTTTCTTTTTGTACTTCTTTGTAAGTGATAATGAAGTCCCTCAATAGTTTATTTGATAATTAGATTCTTTTTTTAACCTTTGTATAGCCACCAACAATAGTATGCAGCATCTGCAAAAAGGATGGCCATTCAAAAAATGATTGCCCAGACGATTTCAGGAAAATTGATCTAAAGCCTCTACCGCCAATGACAAATCGATTTCGGGAAATACTTGATTTAGTATGTAAAAGATGTTTTGGTAAGTCTTTTATTACTAGAACTACTTCCTAAGACTAGATTATTTCTTAGGTTTTGAATATTTATTTTCTTATTTGAAAATAGTTTGCTTACATTTTGTTTGGGTAGAGGTTTTTAAATAGTTTAGAGACCCAATCACATATATTTATTAAATGCCTACTGTGTGCAAGGCACAGTGGTAAATGCCAAGGGGAATGCAGAGTCCATCGTGTTGCTTTTAAGGAGCTTGGACTCTGGGTTTGTGCTGTCTAATATGGTGGTCACTAGATATATGTGTCTATTTAAATTTAAATTTGCTAAAATAAAGTAAAAAATTAAGTTACTCAGTTATACTAGTCACACCTCAAGTATTGAGTAGCTACATGTGGCTAGCGGCTACTGCATTGGACAGTCTGGATAGAGAACATTACTGTCATTGCAATTTTCTTGCACAGTGTTACTCTAAATGGTTGTATAAGACATATATGAAACTTGCCATAATTGGAAGCAGAATGTGTTACATTCTATAGCAGTGGTAAACAAAATGCAGTTCAGTCAGACACAATTAATTTTAACTGGAGTGGATCAGAGGAATTGGAATTAATGATGTGGCATTTGAGATGGACTGCATTTTCAGATATAAGAGATTATGCATAAAAGCATAGGGTGTAGTAGAGAATAATTGCCTTAAATTTGGTAGAGTATAAGAAAGGTAATAGAGGGAGATAAGGTTATAAAGATTTGGATAAAGCCTTACATACCATTTTTCAATTAACATTTATGGTGTACCTGGAATAAACCTTCACTCAGCAAACATTTTTTAAGTACTTGCTGTGTCCCAGGTAAGATAAAGTTTCTGATGTCATAACATTAGTTCTCCATTGTAATCCCTCCCTTCTACCCTTCCTTATCTTCAGCTCCTGCCAGGCAACTACTTATCTGCTTTTGGTCACTATAGATTAATTTGAATTTTTCTAGAGTTCTAGGTAAATAGAATCACATGGAATGTACTGGTTTTTTTTTTTTTTTGATGAGGGGATCTGGCTTCTTTCACTTGACGTAATTACTTTCAGATTCATCTATGCTGCGATGTGTATCAGTGGTTCATTTCTTTTTATTGCTGAGTTGTGTTCTGTTGTGTGGCTATACCACATTTTGTTTACCACTCACTTGTTGATAAATATTTTGTTTCTAAATTTTGGCTATTATAAATAAATATACTGTGTACATTCATGTATGAGTCTGAGTATGGACATATGTTTTAATTTCTCTTGGGTAATACCTAGGAGTTGAATGGCTGGACCATGGCACATTCTTCTTAAGCAGCTTTATTAAGATATAATTCACTACATTTGTTTTTATTTATTGAGTCATATATTTATCTCAATATGGACTCATAGATGTATTACGCTTTGGGTTATAATCCAATACTACTATTTTTGTTGACCAAATTGTTCCAAATTTGGCAGTTGGGAGTGTTTTCATTTGGTTCCTGTGACCTTTTGATATATTCCCATCAGTGTGTGGAGTTTTTTGGTTTCTTTTTGTTGTTGTTGTTAGTTTGTTCCTTTGTATTTTAGCACTTTCTTACTTTCTGGCCCTGCAAGATACTCCAGGATCATCATGTAAATTTCTGTCTCAGTCCTAGAATTAGACATTTTCCCAAAGAGCCCTGGTTCCTTTATTGGAGAATGGTGTTAGAAACCAAGATCTGGGTGTTAGAGTGCTTGTTGTGTTACTGGGTATTGTTGTTTCTAGGTCCTCTCCGAGCAAGAAAATTTATGTGTATATACTAATCCATGTATATACACGTATCTATAAATATTTCTATGTGACCATCTTACCTTTATTAAGCTAAGCATGACTTTGTACTGATGTCTCCAAGTCTAATACATTACCACATGGCTCTTTCTAGCCTCCTCTTTGTGATTATCTGTAAATGTCCAACTCCAACAGTGAGAAACTTGGCTCCCACCATGTGCCACCCATTTATTTAATTGTTCCATTTAAGTACACATGTATAGCATTTATATAAGAACTGTTATCCTATACCCTGATGGGAAGCAGCTTTATCAATTAGAGTACAGTGCTTATGTGCAGTTCCTTTAACCCTTAGTCTTACAGACTCCATTTATTTTCAAAGTTAGATTAGCATCCCCCCCCACTCCCTTGAGCGAAGTTTTCTTATACGTTTATAATGTAGCTGGATTCTTTGTTATAGACTGCATTCCATCCTGAGATTCCCGGACCTCCTAGATGATTTTTAAAAATTTGCATACCATAAAGTTGACTCTTTGTACTGCAGAGTTCTGTTGGTGTTTACAAGTGCATCATGTTATATATTACCATTAGAGTATCACACAGAATAGTTTCTCCAATCCAAAAAAAAATCACCTGTATTTCAGCTATTCAGCTTGCAACCACTGATGATGCATTTGTTTTTCAAAACATGAATATTAATTTAATTCCTTACCATATTAACTCTTGGGTATGAGTCTGGAGGAGGAGATAGAAAAAAAAAAAGACTATTCTTAAGGAGTGTATGGTCTTATTTGGAAAAAGAGATAGAAAAAAAAAGACTGTTCTTAAGGAGTGTATGGTCTTATTTGGAAAAATGACTATAAATGAAATAACTAGAAAACTGAAAGGACAGTATAAACTAAACTGGCAAGTGGATTGAAGAACTAAAGAAATTCAATTAAGGAGAGGTCATTAAAGGCCGTGATTGGACAAAGAAGCTTATAGGGAAGGTATGAATCTTGACCAGGCATTTGAGGGAACTGTTAGATTTGATTGAGTTGGGTACCTAGTGTAACAGTATGAGAATAGTCTTAACAGGAGGGGAAAAACCAGCATGTATATGGGAGAGAGTGGATTGTCTGAAAAAAAAATTAAATAATTTGTAGAAGAAAGTATATCTTGTAGCTTTTTCACAAGGAAAATGATCATGTGAAATGTACATAGATCTGTAAAGTTATTTTTGTGTTCTTTCTCTGCTCCTTCCTTCCCCAGTAACATTTATGATTTTAATGTCAGAGAGTCAACAAATAATGAAGAAAAGTAAAGTTTTTAGGGTAAAAAATTGAAGACATTTTCAGATTTCATTCTCCTTACTTTTCTTTTTCCTTTTCTTTTTTTAACTTAGATGAATTGTCACCACCTTTTTCTGAACAACACAACAGGGAGCAAATTTTAATTGGCTTGGAAAAGTTTATTCAAAAAGAATATGATGGTATGTTGTATGTCAAAATTGATTGCTTTTGTTATTATAGTTACCTGGTCTGAGTTTCATTCATTTGTTTAAAAAGTGTTTATTGCATGTTATATGTTAGGTACTATTCTAGGTGCTGGGGATACAGTGCTAATAAAAGAGGTGAAACCGGCTCTCATGAAGCTTATATTAAGAGGGGTGACAGATAGTCAACTGACAAGTAAATAATATATCAGGAAATAATAAACACTGTTAAAGTACAGGAGTTAGAACTATAGTGATGAGGTGTTATGGTAGTTCTCTCTGATAAGGTGACATTTGAGCAGAGCCATGAATAATATAAAGGAGCAAATTATTATGAATATTCAAGGAGAGAACATTCGATAGAGAAGGAGCAGCAAGTACAATACCCCATGACTCAATTATGTTTGACATGCTTGAAAGTTAGTGTGGCTTGAGTGGAGTGTGTGAGGTAGACTGTAATAGAAAGGTGAGATCAGAGAGTTAACCTAGAGTTTGGATCATTAGAGTCTTAATAGGTTTTGGTAGAAGGACTTGGAATTTTATTTTATTATTTTATTATTTATTTATTTTTTTGTGGTACGCGGTTCTCTCACTGTTGTGGCCTCTCCCGTTGCGGAGCACAGGCTCCAGACGCGCAGGCTCAGCGGCCGTGGCTCACGGGCCTAGCCGCTCCGCGGCATGTGGGATCTTCCTGGACCGGGGCATGAACCCGTGTCCCCTGCATCAGCAGGCAGACTCTCAACCACTGCGCCACCAGGGAAGCCCTGAATTTTATTTTGAATGTCTAATGAGAAGGCTTCTGGAGGGTTTTAACACATAAGTGACATGATCTGAGAGAATGGAGTACGGGTCCATAAGAATAGAAGCAAGCAGAACATTTAAGAAGCTGTTGCATAAGTTCAGATGAGACATAATAGTGATTTGGAAGAGTAGGTGAGAAGTGGTTAGATTGAGGATATAATTTGAATGTAGAGTCTACAGGATTTGCTGATGCATTACATGTTAGATGTGACAAAAGGAAGAAAGGAGTCAAGGATGGTTTCAGGATTTTTCCTTCACTAGTTGGGTGGTGCTATTTAATTGAGATGGCAAAAAAATAGCAGAAGGGGGCAGGTTTGGGGCATGGGGTAAAGAATCAAGAGTTCTGTGGCCAAATATTTTAGAAAAGGATGAAGAGTTGATTTATAATCAGAATGAACTTATACATTTAAAATATGATCTGTTGTGTGCTACAGGATTCTATTTTTAATTATATTTGCTAGTGTATAAAGTATTGACCAAATCTAAGTTCTTATTATATTAAACCCATGCACTTTTTATTTGCTGATGAATGTAGCTTCTTTTTATATCTCTCAGTTGTCATTGATTTCAAGTAGGGCATCAGAACTGAATAGGAGGATTAAGTTTGAAAATACAGAATTTGTTATCTAAATATGTAGGCTACAAGAATTAATAGGGAGAATAATCCAATCTTGTTAAGCTACAGCTTATTGAGTGACACTAATAAGCATGAAGGAATAACCCTAATAATATATATATATATAAATATTATTATATATATAACTATATATAATAATTGTATATATAATTTATATCAAATGGATTAATCCCTCACTTTAGAGGAGAATTAATTCTGTATACTAAGATGATGTTTGTAAAACTACTCGAATTGTGCCCTGAAGAAACTAGTTTATTTCCAAGAGATAAATCTCTAAATATTGATCTTAACTATTGGTATTGATGTTGAGAATGAATAAAAGTAGATGAATTTATGAGGTCGTTAAGTTGGAAGAAGGTAAAGGACTTGGTAAGTGTTTGGATGTGAAAGTTGAGAGGTGTTAAGAACCACATGTATATTTCTGAATAATAGTAGGTTTGAGGTGAAGTTGCTAGTTTAGTTTTGACTTGTTGAATTTATGATGTCTGTGGAAAAATGGGAAAAGCAGTTAGATACATGGGTGTGAGATTTTGGGGAGGAGACCTGGGCTTTAGGTGAGTGTTTTGGAATTTCTCAGTATATCTGCTAATGGTAGATAATTTAAGCTGTGGAATTGGATAAGATTATCCTGTGGTAGGCCATTAGTAGTTAATAGAAGACTCCTCCTTCCTGATAATTATAAAACTTTTGACTTTTGTTTTCCTTTGCTTAGAAAAGGCAAGATTGTGCTTATTTGGCTCTTCTAAGAATGGATTTGGATTTCGTGATAGTGATCTGGATATTTGTATGACCCTTGAAGGCCATGAAAATGCAGAGGTAAGAGTTAGTGTTTGGAAAGTGATGTGGAAATTTATTTTCTTCTAGTGATGAGTCTGTTTTTAATTTTGTATGTAGAATTGATAAAAATGTAAGGTGTCATTCTTTGTATAAATATATTAGCAATAGCAGTGTTTGAAATGTAAAAGCATTAGCATTATCATTTTAGAAGACATTCAAGAATTTAAGTAAGTAAATTTACTGTTTCAGTGATTTTATAATGCAAAAACCATGTCAGAGATAGTTACAAGTGCTTTTTAATGAATTTGTGGAAAAAATATAGAGTTGGAATTTTTTTCATTAGAGCCAATGAAAAACTGTTGCTTCAGTTTGGTAGTGAACATTGATCTCACTTACTCTGTCTTTTCATATCTCTTCCATTAGGTGATGTCTCTGTATCACTAAAGATAGAAAATAAAGGTGGACATTTAATTTATAAATGGATTGTGTTCTACAAGTTGATTATAATTTGGGGGTACTCAAAACACATTTTTTTCTGTAGAAGCATTGTTATAAATTATGTGTTCTAGGCTAGCTTTTAGAAACTCATTTTGGGTGGGGAGGGGAACTAACATTTGAGCCCCCAGTATACACTTTTACATACATTATCTCATTTCACTCTTACAACCACCTTCGAGGTAGATAATTTCCCCCATTTTACAGATGAGGAAACTGAGGCTTTGAGAGATAAACTGACTTGCTCAAGTTCACACAGCTAGTAAATGTTGGAGCCGGGATTCGTACCCAGGTCTGTCTGACTCCAGAGTTCATGCTCTTTCCATTGTATCCCACTGCTTCTCTGTAATTTATTTAACCCATAATGTAGTTGAAATATAGTACTAATAGTACTGTAGAACCTAACCCCTACTTTCTGAAATTGAAAGCTTTCTGAGTTCCACCATGAGATGCCAGGAGCAAACCTTCCCCCAGAGCAGTCTCAGCAGTGAGAGTGGGTACTTATGTTTTCCTTTTTTGTGTACCAGGCCTCAACAGTGGGAATGAGATTGTCCAAGCTCCAGTAAAGAAAGGGACTGAATGGACAGGGAAGAAGTGTCCCAGGCCCTCCTAGCAGCAACTAGAAAAGGAGGGTATCTCTGTAGTTGCTCGTTTCTTTAACAGCATAGCTGTTGGTATTTATGTTTCAAAATCAGGGACTGCTTGCAAGATTGGGGTGAGGCCAAGCTTCTGGCATCTTTAGTGGTGTCAGTATAGCCTCTGTTGTATTATAAAAGAATTCAGCAGAATAGTGTACCTGTGCATTACTGAAATAGTTTTTTCAAAAAGTGTTTTTTAAATTGTTAGAACCAAAGAAAAGATGGCAGTGATACCTGGTAGATGCTTATTTCTGCTCCCAAGAAATTGCTTCTGGTGTTAATTAATATCTTTTTGTTCTATAAAGAAAATGAAAAGTTATAAATTTTTAGTTCTCCTTAACCCACTTCTACTCAATGCCGTCTCCTTGGAAAGAGGCTTCCCCTTTCCATTCTGGAGGGCAGGAATTGAGGGAATAGGAAGTGGTTTTTACCCAGGAAGGAGGTTAGGGTTTTAGATCCCTTCTATGTAAAATTTAATAATCAGACGTCTCATCACCAAGGGTTTGTATACTATATATTACCTGTGCCATTCACTCTGGAAAGTTGAAACAATGAAAATGAGAAAATTATTTTCTTCCAGATGAGCCATAATGGAAAGTTTTAATTTAGTATAAATTGTATCTTTGTATAATAAAGAGAAAAACAACCTCTTTTATTATGTGTTAATTCTAAAGATTCCCTTGAAATCCCCAGGTTAAGCTGCAATGACTACTGCTCTCTTGTAGCTAAAAAGAGCATGTTGGGGATATGCAAAAGTGATTTTAGTAGTAGATGTGGGCATTGAGCTTAATCCAGTTAATTTATGCCGTTATCTTCCTTGTTCCTTATATTAGGGTTATCGTTACCATATCAGCTTTGCTGTCTAGTTTTTAAATAGCCAACACATTTAAATTTGCAGAGTTAAGAGGTTTTTTTTGAAGAAGTAGGTGCTGGTAATAGTAGGATTATTCTTCTTTTCCTCATCAACATATGATAATAAATAGCTGACAGACTTAAAGTGCTATTTTGTATGAAGTATGCTGCTGAATGCTTTACATAGGTGTCTCATGTAATCCTTCCAAGCTCCTTTATAAAAGTGTAGGAGTTGATGATTATCTTGATTTTATAAGTAGTATGAGGCTCAGAGGGGTTAAGGATCTGGTCAGAGTCACACAGCTAGTCAGTACTTAGTTCAAGATTTGAATCCAGGTTTGTCTAAATTCACAACCTATGTTCTTAATCACTATACTGTTTTGCCTTCACCAAACCCATCTCTAGTTGTTTATCCATGTATTTGAAAACATTATTCTCCTGTTTTTGTGCTTCTCAAACTTTAATGTGGATGTGAATTACCTGGGAATGTTGTTACTATGCAGATTATGATTCAGTAGACCGGAGTGGAGACTTAGATTCTTCATTTCTATCAAGTTTCCAGGTGTTGGTGATACTGCAGGTCTATGGACCATGTTCTTTGACTAGCAAGGGTATATAGACCTTCTGGCTGGAGATTTTAAGTGCGAATATTAAATGTCTAGATTAAAATAGAATTTGCACAAGACCAAGTTGAGTCAGACAAACTTTATTATTTATTTCTTTTGTTTTTTAGAAATTAAATTGTAAGGAAATAATTGAAAATTTGGCGAAAATTCTTAAGAGACATCCAGGTATGAACTTTAAAACAACAGAAAATTTTTTTTAGTTTTATGAAAATTATTTAACCTAGTGAAGTTTTTTTTTTTTTTAATCAGGTTTAAGAAACATTTTGCCTATAACTACTGCCAAAGTGCCTATAGTAAAATTTGAACACAGACGAAGTGGTTTAGAAGGCGATATCAGTTTATATAATACGTTGGTAAGTTTCACTGTCTGTAAAGACCCAGGTATGTTTACAGTTGTCATTTTAAAAGTTTACAGATCACTGACTGTACCTTTATGTTTAAAACTTACGAATGTGGTTAGTATAGGGAAAAAAAAAATTTATCAGTCATCTTAACATTTCCTTCAGATTGAAGGTTAATTTTTGCTTGACTCATTTACAGGTATTTTAAGATTAACATTTATATATATTCTATGTGGAGTTTATCTTTTTAGCTGATCTGTAAGTTTAATAAATTTGAAATGCTTTCAAATATGTAATTTATTTTTCAGGCTCAGCATAACACAAGAATGCTAGCTACATATGCAGCTATTGATCCTAGAGTACAGTACTTGGGATATACTATGAAAGTGTTTGCTAAGGTATTTATGAAAAAGTTAATGATCTGCTTTGTTATAATACTCATGATATTAAAGTAAAACATGCTGATGTCAGACTTGTGACAAATGTTTTCTCAGTTTTGTTTACCTGAGCTTTTAAGAAGAAACTGTCAATATTAAATGGTTTAAAGTTATACCTTTCAGAGTAGGGTGATTCTTAGTTTTTTTCTGTGTTTGCTCTCCTCTCATAGGTAACACTGTAGTAAATTTCTCATAGTATAATTTCTCAATGCAGTAATGATTTCCAACCCTAGGCATGGGAGTTGGCATACCATCCTAGTTAAAAAGCTCTGGGTTGGGCTTCCTTGGTGGCGCAGTGGTTGGGGGTCTGCTTGCCGGTGCAGGGGACTTGGGTTCGTGCCCCGGTCTGGCAGGATCCCGCATGCCGCAGAGCGGCTAGGCCCATGGGCCATGGCCGCTGGGCCTGCGCGTCCGGAGCCTGTGCTCCACAGCGGGAGGGGCCGCAGCGGTGAGAGGCCCGCGTACCGCAAAAAACAAAAACAAGCTCTGGGTTAGGAAATCTGGTGTTTGGGTTTAGTGGTAAATTTTTCTGGCCAAGAAAACAAAGCAATACCAATAAAACCTAATGTTTCCCCTATTACAACACTTAAAATACTGAATTCTGTTTTCTTGGTTGTTTTGCTAAGTGAGTAAACTCCATGAGGGTTGAGGCCTCTGTATCTTTATTTCAGTGTAGTGCCTGCTTTATGTAGGTGCTCAGTAAATAGTTAATTTTGTGAATGTGTTGGTGGAAGGGTTTTAGTAGGGGAGTAACTTGGTTACATTTTCATTTCATAAAGCCGACTCTTCCAAAAGGGAGACATATTTGTTTAGATATTCCTATACATGTCGTTATGGACGGAGTCATCTTCGAAAAGGAAAGCATCCAGCCACATACTACAAATCATTTGATACAGCTAGTCTTCTACATTCACCTCACAGAATAACTCCAACATGACAGTTCCTTACTCTCATTGAGTTTGGGTAATGAAATCAAGTGGTTCACGTCAGAAAAATCATTCCTCTCCCTTTATATAATATCAGCTAAAGCTTTACTCAAGGGAAGTCTCTGAGGATTCTTTCAGGGTTTTTTTTTAATTAAAAATTTTTTTTGAATAGCCAACGTACGTATTCATGTGGTTCAAAAATTAAAAGGTCTAATGGGATTTATGGCAGAAAATCTTCCTTCCACATCTGTCTCCTAGGCAACCTTTGCTTCTTCTTAGAGGCAGTGTTAAACGTTCCTCTGTATCTTTCCAGAAATATATTATTCCAGTGCAAATAAATGCATAAATTTCCTGCCTCTTTTTATTATAGGTATAAACACACTGAAAACACTGTTTTGTACTTTGCTTTTTTTTTTTTTTGTAGTATGCGGGCCTCACACTGTTGTGGCCTCTCCCGTTGCGGAGCACAGGCTCCGGACGCGCAGGCTCAGCGGCCATGGCTCACGGGCCCAGCCGCTCCGCGGCACGTGGGATCCTCCCAAACCGGGGTGCGAACCCGGTTCCCCTGCATCAGCAGGCGGACGCGCAACCACCGCGCCACCAGGGAAGCCCTGTACTTCGCTTTTTTAACTGAGCAATAAATATTGGCGATTATTTCCTGTTAGTATACTAAGAGTTTTCTTTTTTTTTTAATGGCTACATACTATTCCATTGTGTGGATAGTCATCAGTTTTTTAAACCTGTACTTTACTGATGAGCTTTAAGTTCTTTCTCATATTTGCTATTAAAATAGTGTTACAACAGAAATTTTGTTTAGTCATTTCACATGTTTCTTGGCATATTTGCAGGATAAATTCTTAGAATAGAATTGATACATTAAGGGAGATGTGCTTTTATAATTTTGATATTGCTAAATTATTCTTCATGAAATTTTTTTTTTTTTTTTGCGGTACGCGGGCCTCTCACTGTTGTGGCCTCTCCCGTTGCGGAGCACAGGCTCCGGATGCGCAGGCTCAGCGGCCATGGCTCACGGGCCGAGCCGCTCCGCAGCATGTGGGATCTTCCCGGACCGGGGCACGAACCCGTCTCCCCTGCATCGGCAGGCGGACTCTCAACCACTGCGCCACCAGGGAAGCCCCTTCATGAAATTTATGCTACTGTCTACTCTTTAATGTTTGAGTACCTGTTTACCCATACCCTCTATAACAGCTTGTTATTGAACTTTTGGGTATTTGACAGTTTGATGGGTTTAAAAAATGGTGTCTTAAGGTAGTCAATTCTTCTGCATGGAATAAGATTCTGAAGTTTTATTTTCAATCATTATGTTTTTTTAGCGATGTGACATTGGAGATGCTTCCAGGGGAAGTTTATCTTCATATGCTTATATCCTTATGGTGCTGTACTTTCTGCAGCAGAGAAAACCACCTGTTATCCCAGTTCTACAAGAGGTAAATGTTTAAGAAAACTATAAAGGTGTTTCTGTGTAGGTGTATACACTCTAAATATAGTAGATCTTGCTCAGTTCATGAGATCATGAAAGATTTTTCCATCATGGATATCCTAAGTTTTCTTCTTTCATTAATGGTTTAATCAAATAATGAACCTTTTTGAAAAGCTTATTATGGGAGAATATAAACTACCAAAAGACTACTAGATGAATAGAACTATTGAATATCTTTTGCAACATTTTTGTATTCACAGTCTTAGAATGCTGCCAATGATTATGAAATTTGTAGCCATTCATGAACTTATATATTATAGTCTCTCAGATGCAAATACGTAAGTTTCTTTTTTTCAGAGTATTCTCCCTCCTCCTGCTTGGCAATGAAGTTTGATTTATTCCTATATATACTTTGGTCAACTTTGTGAATTTTGGTTGAGAAAGAAACACAAGGAAATTCTTCCTTATCTCTGTAAGGTCATGTTAATTGCATTAAGCATAAGAATGTACATCAAAAGAAACAGATTATACTCATATTTACTCAGATTTGGTGACTCATAGAGTCTCTTTTTGTAGTCAGTTTATACTCTCTAAAATAGATACAAAGGTGTCTTTAATCATCCATCTGTTCCTCCTCATTCTTGGCACAAAGTGGATTTACAAGCATTGGGGTGGATCAGGTTCTAATTTCTTAGGTAGGTGGTTATTTTGAGGTAGATGAGAAGCATCAGAATTGTTTGGAAAATCACATATTCTGATTTCACGTAAACTTTGATAGTCATGGCAAAGAAGAGTATCACAAAATAGCAAGCCATATGTGCATGTCAGATGGCCTTAGTAAGTTTTTAAAAGTTCTAATGAATGCCATGTGGTTTTAACAACATTTCTTTCCCTCATTTAAACAAACAGTGGGAGAGAAATAAAAAATTTAAACGTCCTTTCCTAACAGAAAAATTTAAGTTGCTTGAATCTATGTTGAGTGATGTTTGTTTTTTAACAAGGTTGTTCACTATAGGATATTTAAAACTTTGCATGAATTGATTAGGCCTGCCAAGGCCAAGATTATTCTCTGTATTAGTCTGATTGTTGTTAAGGCTTTAAACTTGGGGATCTTAAGCATAATTGCCCCAGTAATATTATAGCAGCCATTTGCTATAATTTGCTGTGACTTTGATAGAATACTGTGATTAACCCAAATGGAACACAAATTTTGTTTTCATTGTGGTTTGTCTCTGTTCTCTCATTATGTTACCCATGGATGAGGAACCATTGAGGCAGCATGATATAATGGAAACAGCGGTCAGAGCATGATTTTGGAGCCAGAGATAACTGGTCTGAATCCTAATTTTGACATGTGGCCTTCAACAAGCTGCCTGACTGCCACTAGTCTGAATTTTATCATCAGCAAAAATGTAATAATAGTAGTATTATTTCAGTGTTGATATAAGGAGCAGAGACATCAAATGCCTTTGAATGTAGTAGATGCTAAAGTAGGAGTTTATAAATGGTGGTTGCTCTTATTATTACTTTTATTATTATTATTATCATTAGCAGCTTTATTAATATTATTATTGGAAAAATGTAGGTAGGATTGCTGTAGCCAACTTCAAGAACTGTTCCATTATCTGCTTAACAGACAGTGATTGATGAAATGAGAGACAGTCCATGGGATGTTTTCCATCATAATGAGCTCTGATTGTGGGGGGCTTTGTGATACATATGAACTGATGATATATGGATTTTTGCTTCTGGCCTTTTTTGCTTGTCATATGGGACCCCTTGTCCATTGCTCTGGCATCATTTAAGTATTGATCATTGGCATCGATCAACTTTTAAGGGTAAGGATATGTTTAATGAAGCTGATGATCTTTGACTCCATTTGTAATTGAACCTAAACTTTAAGTGACTGGGTGTAATAAGTAAAGCTCTGCTTATTGATCAACAATACAGAGTTCTTTAGGTCAAAAGGAGCTTTCCTAAGCAGAATGATTTTGCTGTATTCCAGCAATCATCATAAGTAAAAGTAAATTTTCACATAAAAATTAATACTAAGAGAGGATTAGGGAGTGTTAGTGTCACTTGATATTATGAACTATGTTTTCTTAGCTTATCAGCTTAAAAATGTGCAACTGAATGGATGAACCTTGAGGACATTATTCTAAGTGAAATAAACCAGTCACAAAAGGACAAATACTATATGATTCCATTTATAGGAGGTACCTAGGGTAGTCAGATTCATAGAGACAGAAAGTAGAATGGTGGTTGCCAGGGGCTGGCGGGAGAGAGGAGTGGGAAATTATTGTTTAATAGGTTCAGAGTTTCATTTGTATAAGATAAGAAGAATTCTATGGATGGATGGTGGTGATGGTAGCACAACAATGTGAATGCACTTAATGCCACTGAACTGTACTCTTTTAAAAATGACTTAAGATGGTAAACTTCATTATGTGTGTTTCACCACTACTAAAAAAAATACAATTTAAATATAGCAGTAGATATATATATGGCTTATTTTATATATAAAATACCATAATAAAATAAGAAAATAAATATGGAAATGTACAGGGTCACTCCTTGTACAAACTTGTTTGGTGAGGTTTTAGAGAGAAGGCTTGAGTACTTAAGTAGAGGATGATTGCTGTTGAGAGAAAGAAAAGAGAGAAACAGAAAGAGAAGGTAAATGTGTTGTGTGTGTGCAAAAGAAAGAGAGGATAGTATTAGTACTTCTAAGGGCTGAAACAGAGTGGAGAGTTAGGCACTATGAAACATGAGAATTCATTAAAACAGGTGGCAAATCAGTGATTAAATGCCCCCCAAAGCCCACAGGTCCAGTTTACTGTGTTATTAGCCAACATAATTGGGTTTGGATGTTGGTTGTTTTTCAAAAGTAAGAATTCTGTTAAAGTAATCAAGGTCTAAAGAGGCAGCTTGTATAATAGCATCTTAATCTATGAAGGAGCCATGGGGACCACCTTATCTAGTGGTTATAAAGTATGTTTTGGTAAGCTCCAGGAGCTCAATAGTGTATGTATGTGTGAGGAGTGGAGGAAGGAAAAGATAAGGTATAGTTTTCTCCACTCAGGCTTTTATCAGAGTACCTCTGTTTTTATCTGTTTTACATGTTGAACTTACAGGAAGGTTCCATTTTAGGAAGGGTTCTACAGCTTAAAAGAAAAATAAAATTTGAAGAAAACTGACCTAATTAAGCTAATCTCTTATTGTCATTGGGAAAACTGAGGAATTGGAAGGATAATTGTCTTGTCCAGAATCACTACTTGGCAGGACTAAGACTCGAAATGAGGTCTGCTGACTCTGAACTTATTCCAACTTTTTACTTTATTGCATCTCTTTCTTAAAACTCCTATAGAAAATAAGTCTCAAAATTGCTTGTAGAGGTCAGTTGTGCCTGTACAGTCATCTTGTGGAATTCTTCTAGTAAAGTAGCATTACCGTCCCCCCTTTCCTTAGGACAGTGAATTACTATTCATAATTAATCATGACGATTTCACGATCTTTATCAAAATGTCAAGGAAAGCTACCTAATTTTCTGTTTTAAAAAATCAGTGTCCCGGCCCTTTTCAACCTCATCTGATACAGATAACTGATTAAAGGTACTAGAGCCCTTCCCCACAACAAATAGCTTCTTCGATTTCCTTTAAGGTGTACAATCAATAAGTATTATCTCTTATGTATTTCTGTGTCTGTGATCCTTTGATGAAAATGCTATTTTCATCTGCTTTTTCTTTAGTTTTACTTCATTAAACTTGGGCTGGATGTGTTTTGATAGCCAAATAGATAATATCAAATGTATCGTTTGGAGAGTCTGAGGTTCTTAAGATATCCTTTCCCAACTTTGGTCTTTCAGATACATTTTATTCATTAATAACTTGACATCAGATTATACCATCTTGACATGTTCCTTTTGGAATAAGTGTTTCACTGTGTCTATTATAGGTAAATTCTAAAATGATATGAGGGTATTTAGGCTTTTGGGTTGGATGGCTTGAAATCTAATAGTAAAATTGATTTTTTAATGCAGATCTTTGATGGAAAACAGATTCCACAGAGAATGGTTGATGGATGGAATGCTTTTTTCTTTGATAAAACAGAAGAACTGGTAATTTTTTCATAGTTTTTATGTTATGGAATGCTCACTGATGCATGTTAGGATTTGCATAATTTAATTTAATAATTTTACTTGGACTTGGGGGGGGTCCATATTTTGGATAAGTATAGACATGTCTCTCTCTTTTTTCTCACCTGTAGAAAAAACGTTTACCTTCACTTGGAAAGAACACAGAAACATTAGGAGAGCTTTGGTTGGGACTGCTTCGCTTCTATACTGAAGAATTTGATTTCAAAGAATATGTAATTAGCATTCGGCAGAAAAAGCTATTGACAACTTTTGAGAAGCAGTGGACATCCAAATGCATTGCTATTGAAGGTAATCATTCAGCTGATATTAATTCAGGAACAACATGAAACAGAGCAAAACAGAACAAAAAGCCAGAGTTTTATTTGGCCAGTGAAACTGAGGGGAATACTGAAACATTAGAATTTGGAAGATTCTTCCTCTTGGTTTTTATCAGTTTCCATCCTTTAATCTATAATTATAAAAGAATAATTTTCTGACTTTGATGGTCTGAGTTACGTAGTGTTAAACTCTAGTTATGGCTACTAACTATATTTATGTTACAACAAGCATAATTCTTAAATAAAAAATAAAATATTTCTTTTCTAGACCCTTTTGATTTGAATCATAACCTTGGTGCTGGAGTTTCTAGAAAAAGTAAGTTTTAAATATAGAAATCCCCTACTTTTAAAGCTCTTACACATTAAGGTCTGCATCTTTATTGTTTTTCTTCTTTCTTCAATAGTGACCAATTTCATCATGAAAGCATTTATCAATGGAAGGAAACTTTTTGGTACCCCCTTTTATCCACTCATTGGCAGAGAAGCTGTAAGTTTACATAATTTGAATTCTGAATCTTTTCTTTTTCCTTATAGAATTTATTATTATTATTATTTTTTTGTAGTACAAGAAACCTAATCCTGTTCCAAGTTGGTGTTAAGAATAGGGAAAGAGAACTCCATTTTTTCTTTCTTTTAAAAAAAATATTTATTTATTTATTTATTTGGCTGTGCCGGGTCTATTTGTTCTTATTGCACTTATCATAGTCTATAGTGAGATATATATTTGCTAAATTTTGTTTATTTATTTAATCTATTTGTTAAATTCTGTATCCACCACTAGACTGTATAGCTCCATGAGGACAGGGCCCACGTCTGTAAGGTTCACTGTCGTATTTCCAGTGCCTGTCATAATTTCTGGCACATAGGATGCATCAAATAAGCATTTGTTGAACAAATGAGGGTGGATAGTCAAGACTCAAGATCCTTTAATTTTGAATTTGAGGTTCTGCCTACTGCCTCTCTTCTGTCTCTAGAAAACTTGATGAAAATATAAACAGAGAGGTCAACACTGAAGTAATACTTTATTTGCTGAGGCTTCTGCTTTAATTTTGGTGTAGCCCTTGGTAAGCTGAATTAGATAGCATGGAACTAAGAGGATTCTTTTTGCCTGAAATGGGTGGTGTAGTGTCTCCCATTCCTCTTGGTCTTACTCTGGTTTTGGGTTGCTTTCTAATGGGAGGATGTCATAGTTTCACAGTGAAAGAAACGAGAAGAAGTCTCAAAAGAGAAACCAGGTCTCTATTTTTGCATAATGCATATCCTTGATCTTGTTCAGTCCAGTTTCATCACTCTTTCTTAGGGTGTGGGGTAAGAAAAGCAGAAAAAGTCTAGAGCTTTTTTCCCTTGGAACATTTTTGATAGTCCTGCCTAATATGGGGTGAGGGTGATAATAATTATAATGGAAATAAAATAACAGGAAATTTGAAACAATACAAAATTCAGGAACAAAATGTCTAACAAAAGGCAAATACAACAATAATTTTACTAACATATTAATTAAAATAGCAGTAAATGAAAAGCCTAGTCAGATCACAACAAATCTGGTGATGCACTGATAAAGCATTTTACCTGAAAATTGTAGTAATTCTGTTCGTGTGTGTATGTGCATATGTTTGGTAGGAACTTAGCAGTTTCGTGCAGTCAGACTTTTTAGTAAAATACTAATGTAGCGTCCTCAGTAAATTGGAAATGTGCTAATTTAGTCTGGGAATGCAAAATTTTAGTAACTCTTAATTATTCAGTATGTTATAAGTAGTCCTCATAGATATCAGAGTCTTTGGTCTTGAATGTGATTTGGTGTAAGAACCAAACATGAGTTTGGAGCCTATCACAAAGGGCCTGTGGATCTGCCAATCATCTTTTAATCTACTTTATTCTGTTATAAAGTCAATATGTGGTATTTTATAGCTTGGATATACCAGTTTAACTATTCTCCTTTGATGGACATTTAGGTTGATATCAGTGTTATAACTGATATAGTAGAAAAATAACCTTGTTACATAGTCTTTCATGCTTATATTTTCCATAGTAAAGTTTAATCTTTCACCACATATTTACTGAATTCCTACCATGTACCTATTTCTCTGCTATGTACTAGGATTATAACAGTATACAAAGTAGATGTGTTTCATCCCCTTAGATTCTAATGAAGATGAAGACAAGTATATTTTCTGTTCTTTCACCTTTCTTGCTCACTCGAACATTCCCACTTCAACTATTCTTCTGTTCACTAGGTCCTCCGACATATTGACACATTTTTTCCCAATCTATCAGCTGTCTACTGTCTTCATTTTTTTCCCCCATTCAAAAAGATTCCCTGGTACCTCTAGCATATACCTTATATTCCTTTGTACCATTGTCCTTCTTTTGCACCATTATGTGTTCAACCTTAACCTGAACTCAGCCATCCACTGTCTCTCTATGCTTGGGCTAAGCACTGATGGAAAAAAATCTTAAAGCTAGGCAGTTTTAAAATTATTATTATTATTATTATTTTTTGCGGTACGCGGGCCTCTCACTGTTGTGGCCTCTCCTGTTGCAGAGCACAGGCTCAAGATGCGCGGGCTCAGCGGCCATGGCTCACGGGCCCAGCCGCTCCATGGCATGTGGGATCTTCCCAGACCGGGGCACGAACCTGTGTCCCCTGCATCGGCAGGTGGACTCTAAACCACTGCGCCACCAGGGAAGCCCTAGGCAGTTTTATTTATATAGCACAACTATAAATTAATGTTCATCAGCCTCAACTGGACTTTCAATACTATCTGACATTCTTAACTACATTTCTTTAGTTACCTGTGTCTCGCAATTCAATAAGAACTATTTCAGATTTTATTTATTTTACTCAAAATTCAGTACGCATTTCGCTTTGTCCCATCTTTCTTCTCTGCCTTTCTCACGCTTACATGTTTTCCCTTTGAGCCAAAGATGATATTAGATACATAGATACTCTTTCAACTTTCTGCTACCAGATCTATAAATCTGCTTACATCTTCAGATATCTCTTCTTTTTTTATTTTTATTTTTATTTATTTTTATTTTTTTGTGGTACGTGGGCCTCTCCCGTTGCAGAGCGCAGGCTCCAGACGCGCAGGCTCAGCGGCCATGGCTCACGGGCCCAGCTGCTCCATGGCATGTGGGATCCTCCCGGACTGGGGCACGAACCCGCGTCCCCTGCATCAGCAGGCGGACTCTCAACCACTGCGCCACCAGGGAAGCCCTCTCTTTTTTAAAAATTTCATTTCATTTTGGAGCATAGTTGATTAACAGTGTTCCATTAGTTTCAGGTGTACAGCAAAGCGATTCAGTTATACATATATGTGTATCTATTCTTTTTCAAATTCTTTTCCCATTTAGGTTTTTACAGAATATTGAGCAACGTTCCCGTGCTATACAGTAGTAGGTCCTTTGTACAGATACATACAGTTGGTTACCTATTTTAAATATAGCAAAGTGTACTTGTGAATCCCAAACGCCCAATCTGTCCTTCCCCCCGGCCCTTCCTCCCGGGTAACCATAAGTTCTGTAAGTCTGTGAGTCTATTTCTGTTTTGTAAATAAGTTCATTTGTATCATTTTTTAAAGAATCTGCATATAAGCAATATCATATGATATTTGTCTTTCTCTGTCTGACTTACTTCACTTAGTATGATCTCAAGGTCCATCCGTGTTGCTGCAGATGGCATTATTTTGTTCTTTTTAATGGCTGAGTAATATTCCATTATGTATATGTACCACAACTTCTTTATCCATTCATCTGTTGATGGACATTTAGGTTGCTTCCGTGTCTTGGCTATTGTAAATAGTGCTGCAGTGAACATTGGGGTACATGTATCTTTTCAAATTATGTTTTTCTTTGGATATATGCCCAGGATTGGGATTGCTGGATGATATGGTAGCTCTATTTTTAGTTTCTTAAGGAACCTCCATTCTGTTCTTCATACTGGCCGTACCAATTTACATTCCCACCAACAATGTAAGAGAGTTCCCTTTTCTCTACACCTTCTGCAGCATTTATTGTTTGTGGGTTTTTTGATGATAGCCATTTTGACCGGTGTGAGGTGATACCTCGTTGTAGTTTTGATTTGCATTTCTCTAATAATTAGCAATGTTGAGCATCTTTTCATGTGCCTCTTGGCCATCTGTATGTCTTCCTTGAAGAAATGTCTATTTAGGTTTTCTGCCCATTTTTTGATTGGGTTTTTTTTTTTTAATTTATTTTTTTTTTGGCTGCTTTGGGTCTTCATGCTACGCATGGGCTTTCTCTAGTTGCGGTGAGCGGGAGCTACTGTTCGTGGCGGTGCACGGGCTTCTCACTGCAGTGGCTTCTCTTGTCACAGAGCACGGGCTCTAAGTATATGGGCTTCAGTAGTTGTGGCTCATGGGCTCTAGAGCTCAGGCTTAGTAGTTGCGGCACACAGGCTTAGTTGCTCCATAGCATGTGGGATCTTTGCGGACCAGGGCTCGAACCTGTGTCCCCTGCATTGGCAGGCGGATTCTTAACCACTGCACCACCAGGGAAGCCCCTTGGTTGTTTGGTTTTTTGATATTGAGCAGCATGAGCTGTTCGTAAATTTTAGAGATTAATCCCTTGTCAGTCACGTCATTTGCAAATATTTTCGCCCATTCTGTGGGTTGTCTTTTCATTTTGTTTATGGTTTCCTTTGCTGTGCAAAAGCTTTTGAGTTTCATTAGGTCCCATTTGTTTGTTTATTTTTTTATTTCCGTTACTCTAGGAGATGGCTTGGAAAAGGTATTTCTGTGATTTATGTCAAAGAGTGTTCTGCCTATGTTTTCCTCTAAGAGTTTTATAGTATCTGGTCTTACATTTAGATCTTTAATCCTTTTTTTTTTTTTTTTTTTTTTTTTTTGTGGTACGCGGGCCTCTCACTGTTGTGGCCTCTCCCGTTGCGGAGCACAGGCTCCGGACGTGCAGGCCCAGTGGCCATGGCTCATGGGCCCAGCCACTCCACGGCATGTGGGATCTTCCTGGACCGGGGCACAAACACGTCACCCCTGCATCGGCAGGTGGATTCTCAACCGCTGCACCACCAGGGAAGCCCTAGATCTTTAATCCCTTTTGAGTTTATTTTTGTATATGGTATTAGGGAATGTTCAAATCTCATTTTTTTACATGTAGCTGTCCAGTTTTCCCAGCACCATTTATTGAAGAGACTGTCTTTCCTCCATCATATAGTCTTGCCTCCTTTGTAATCGATTAATTGACCATAGGTGTGTGGGTTTATTTCTGGGGGCTTTCTGTCCTGTTCCATTGATCTATATTTCTGTTTTTGTTCAGTACTGTACTCTTTTGATGACTGTAGCTTTGTCGTATAGTCCAAAGTCAGGGATCCTGATTCCTCCAGCTCCGTTTTTCTTTCTCAAGATTGCTTTGGTCATTCAGGTTCTTTTGTGTCTCCATGCAAATTTAAGATTTTTTTTGTTCTAGTTCTGTGAAAAATGCCATTGGTAATTTGATAGGGATTGCATTGAATCTGCAGACTGCCTTGGGTAGTATAGTCATTTTGACAATATTGATTATTCCAATTTAAGAAAATGATATATCTCTCCATCTGTTTGTGTCATCTTCGATTTCTTTCATCAGCGTCATAGTTTTCGTAGGACAGGTCTTTTGTCACTATAGGTAGGTTTATTCCTAGGTATTATATTCTTTTAGATGTGATGGTAAGTGGGATTGTTTAATTTCTCTTTCTGATCTTTTGTTGTTAGTGTATAGAAATGCAAGAGATTTCTGTGTATTAATTTTGTACCCTGCAACTTTACTGAATTCATTGATGCGCTCTAGTAGTTTTCTTTTTTCTTTTTTTTTTTTTTTGCGGTACGCTGGCGTCTCACTGTTGTGGCCTCTCCTGTTGCGGAGCACAGGCTCCGGACGCGCAGGCTCAGTGGCCATGGCTCACGGGCCCAGCCGCTCCACGGCATGTGGGATCTTCCCGGACCGGGGCACGAACCCATGTCCCCTGCATCGGCAGGCAGACTCTAAACCACTGAACCACCAGGGAAGCCCTCTAGTAGTTTTCTGGTAGCATCTTTAGGATTTTCTATGTGTAGTATCATGTCATCTGCAAAAGTGACAGTTTTACTTTTCCAATTTGGATTCCTTTTATTTCTTTTTCTTCTCCCATTGTCATGGCTAGGACTTCCAAAACTATGTTGAATACAAGTGGCGAAAGTGGATATCCTTGTCTTGTTCCTGGTCTTAGTGGAAATGCTTTCAGCTTTTCATGGTTGAGTATGATGTTAGCTATAGGTTTGTCATATGTGGCCTTTATTATGTTGAGGTATGTTCCCTCTATGCCCACTTTCTAGAGTTTTTATCATAAATTGGTGTTGAATTTTGTCAAAAGCTTTTTCTGCATCTAATGAGATGGTCATATGGTTTTTATTCTTCAACATGTTGATGTGGTGTATCACACTGATTGATTTGCATATCCTGAAAAATCCTTGCATCCCTGGAATAAATCCCATTTGATCATGGTGTGTGATTCTTTTAATGTATTGTTGGATTTGGATTGCTAGTATTTTGTTGAGGATTTTTGTGTCTATGTTCATCAGTGACATTGGCCTGTAATTTTTTTTTTTTGTGGTATCTTTGTCTGGTTTTGGTTTTAGGGTGTTGGTGGCCTCATAGCATGAGTTTGGGAGTATTCCTTCCTCTGCAGTTTTTTGGAATAGTTTCAGGATATGTGTTAACTCTTCTCTGTTTGATAGAATTTGCCTGTGAAGCCATCTGGTCCTGGACTTTCGTTTGTTGGGAGTTTTAAATTTTATTATCATTATTTTCTAATATTTATTTATTTATTTTTGGCTGTGTCGGGTCTTAGTTGAGGCACGTGTGGGATCTTTTGTTCCAGCGTTCCAGCTCTATCGTGGCACGTGGGCTTCTCTCTAGTTGTGGTGCCTGGGCTCCAGAGCGTGCAGGCTCAGTAGTTGCGACACACAGACTCTCTAGTTGTGGCACGTGGGCTCTGTAGTTGTGGAGCGCAGGCTCCAGAGCATGTGGGTTCTGTAGTTGCAGCGTGTGGGCTTAGTTGCCCCGCGACATGTAGAATCTTAGTTCCCCAACCAGGGATCGAACTTGCGTCCCCTGCCTTGGAAGGCAGATTCTTAACCACTGGACCACCAGGGAAGTCCCTGTTGGGAGGTTTTTTTTTTGTTGTGTCTATGTTCATCAGTGACATTGGCCTGTAATTTTTTTTTTTGTGGTATCTTTGTCTGGTTTTGGTTTTAGGGTGTTGGTGGCCTCATAGCATGAGTTTGGGAGTATTCCTTCCTCTGCAGTTTTTTGGAATAGTTTCAGGATATGTGTTAACTCTTCTCTGTTTGATAGAATTTGCCTGTGAAGCCATCTGGTCCTGGACTTTCGTTTGTTGGGAGTTTTAAATTTTATTATCATTATTTTCTAATATTTATTTATTTATTTTTGGCTGTGTCGGGTCTTAGTTGAGGCACGTGTGGGATCTTTTGTTCCAGCGTTCCAGCTCTATCGTGGCACGTGGGCTTCTCTCTAGTTGTGGTGCCTGGGCTCCAGAGCGTGCAGGCTCAGTAGTTGCGACACACAGACTCTCTAGTTGTGGCACGTGGGCTCTGTAGTTGTGGAGCGCAGGCTCCAGAGCATGTGGGTTCTGTAGTTGCAGCGTGTGGGCTTAGTTGCCCCGCGACATGTAGAATCTTAGTTCCCCAACCAGGGATCGAACTTGCGTCCCCTGCCTTGGAAGGCAGATTCTTAACCACTGGACCACCAGGGAAGTCCCTGTTGGGAGGTTTTTTTTTTGCGGTATGCGGGCCTCTCACTGTTGTGGCCTCTCCCGTTGCGGAGCACAGGCTCCGGACATGCAGGCTCAGCAGCCATGGCTCTCGGGCCCAGCTGCTCCGCGGCATGTGGGATCTTCCCGGACCAGGGCACGAACCCATGTCCCCTGTGTTGGCAGGCGGACTCTCAACCACTGCGCCACCAGGGAAGCCCCGGGAGTTTTTAATTAGTTTCAATTTCAGTACTTGTGATTGGTCTCTTCATATTTTCTATTTCTTCTTGGTTCAGTCTTAGGAGATTGTACCTTTCTAAGAATTTGTCCATTTCTTCCAGGTTGTCCATTTTATTGGCATATAGTTGCTTGTAGTAGTCTGTTATGATCCTTTGTATTTCTGTGGTGTCTGTTGTAACTTCTTTTTAATTTCTAATTTTATTGATTTGAGCCCTCTTCTTTTTTTCCTTGATGAGTCTGGCTAAAGGTTTATCAGTTTTGTTTATCTTTTCAAAGAAGCAGCTTTTATGTTGTTTTCTTCTTTTCTATTTCATTTATTTCTGCTCTGATCTTTATTGTTTCTTCCCTTCTACTAACTTTGGGTTTTGTTTGTTTTTCTCTGGTTGCTTTAGATATAAGGTTAGGTTGTTTATTTGTGATTTTTCTTGTTTCCTGAGGTAAGATTGTGTTGCTATAAACTTCCCTCTTAGAACTGCTTTTACCTGTTCCATAGGTTTTGGATCATTGTGCTTTCATTTTCATTTGACTCTAGGTATTTTTTTATTTACTCTTTGATTTCTTCAGTGATCCATTGGTTGTTCAGTAGCATATTGTTTAGCCTCCACGAGTTTGTGTTTTTTACAGTTGTTTTCTTATAGTTCATTCCTAATCTCATAGCATATGGTCAGAAAAGATGCTTGATATGATTTTCTTTTAATTAGCTATTTTATTTTATTTATTTTTGGCTGCATTGGGTCTTTGTTGCTGCATGCAGGCTCTCTCTTGTTGTGGTGAGCAGGGGCTACTCCTTGTTGAGGTGCACGGGCTTCTCATTGTGATGGCTTCCCTTGTTGTGGAGCATGGGCTCTAGGCATGTGGGCTTCAGTAGTTTATTTATTTTTGGCTGCGTTGGGTCTTTGTTGCTGCATGCAGGCTCTCTCTTGTTGTGGTGAGCAGGGGCTACTCCTTGTTGAGGTGCACGGGCTTCTCATTGTGATGGCTTCCCTTGTTGTGGAGCATGGGCTCTAGGCATGTGGGCTTCAGTAGTTGTGGCACGTGGACCCTAGAGCGCACGGGCTTCAGTAGTTGCAGCACGTGGACTCAGTAGTTGCAACGCGCGGGCTTTAGGGACGCAGGCTTCAGTAGTTGTGGTGCGTGGGCTCAGTATTTGTGGCTTGTAGGCTCTAGAGTGCAGGCTCAGTAGTTGTGGTGCACAGGCTCAGTAGTTGTGGCGCACAGGCTTAGTTGCTCTGCGGCATGTGGGATCTTCCCAGACCAGGGATCAAACCCATGTCTCCTAAATTGGCAGGTGGATTCTTAACCACTGTGCCACGAGAGAAGTCCCACTTGATATGACTTTAATTTTCTTAAATTTACAGAAGCTCATTTTGTGGCCCAGCTTGTGATCAGTCCTGGGGAATGTTCCATGTGAACTTGAGAAGAATGTATATTCTGCTGCTTTTGGATGGAATACTCTGTAAATATCAATTAAGTCAATCTGGTCTAATGTGTCATTTCAGGCCTATGTTTCCTTATTGATCTTCTGTCTGGATGATCTGTCCATTGATGAAAGTGGAGTGTTAAAGTCCCCCACTCTTGTTGTGTTACTGTTGATTTCTCCTTTTATGGCTGTTAGTATTTGCCTTATATATTGGAGTGCTCCTATGTTGGATGCATATATATTTATAATTGTTATATTTTCTTCTTGGATTGACCCTTTGATCATTATGTAGTGTCCTTCTTTGTCTCTTGTAACAGTCTTTATTTTAAAGTCATTTTTGTCTGATACGAATATTGCTACTCCAGCTTTCTTTTGATTTACATTTGCATGGAATACCTTTTTCCATCCCCTCACTTTCAGTCTGTATGTGTCCCTAGATCTGAATTGGGTCTCTTTTTTGTATACATTCAGCCAGTCTGTTTCTTTAGGTTGGAGCATTTAATCCATTTACCTTTAAGGTAATTACCAATAGGTATGTTCCTATTGCCATTTTCTTAGTTGTTTTGGATTTGTTTTTGTAGGTCTTGTTTTCTTCCCTTCCTCTTTTGTTCTCTTCTCTTGTGATTGGATGACTAACTTTAGTGTTGTGTTTGGATTCCTTTTGTGTGTGTGTGTGTGTGTGTGTGTGTGTGTGTGTGTATCTGTTGTAGATTTTCGGTTTGCAGTTACCATGAGATTTCAATTAGCAGTCTACATATAAACAAGATTGTTTTAAGTTGCTGGTCTCTTAATTTCAAATGCATTTCCAGTGTCCTGCATTTGTGCTTTTTTTCTTCTCACAATTGCTGGTTTTGACATCATATTTGTGTGCAGATAATTTCCTACCTTGTTTCTAGTAGTGGCCTTTTCCACTTAGAGAAGCTCCTTTAGCATTCATTGCAAAGCTGGTTTGGTGGTGCTGAATGCTGTTAGCTCTTTCTTGTCTGTAAAGCTTTTGATTTCTCCATTGAATCTGAATGAGAGCCTTGCTGGGTAGAGTATTTATGGTTGTAGGTTCTTCCCTTTCATCACTTTAAATATATCATGCCACTCCCTTCTGGCCTGCAGAGTTTCTGCTGAGAAATCAGCTGATAACCTTATGGGAGTTCCCTTGTATGTTATTTGTTGCTTTTCCCTTGCTGCTTTTAATATTTTTTCTTTTTCTTTAATTTTTGTCAGTTTGATTACTATGTGTCTTGGCGTGTTCCTCCTTGGGTTTATCTTGCCTGGGGCTCTCTGCCCTTCCTGGACTTGGGTGACTGTTTCCTTTCCCATATTAGGGCAGTTTCAGCAATTATCTCTTCAAATATTTTCTCAAGTCCTTTCTATCTCTGTTTTCCTCTGGGACCCCATAATGTGAATGTTGGTGCATTTAATGTTGTCCCAGAGGTCTCTTAGATTGTGTTCATTTCTTTTCATTCTTTTTTCTTTATTCTGTTCCATGGCAGTGATTTCCACTATTCGGTCTCCCAGCTCACTTATCTGTTCTTCTGTCTCAGTTACTCTGCTATTGATTCCTATATATTTTACATTTTTCATTTCAATTATTGTACTGTTCATCTCTGTTTGTTTGTTCTTTAGTTCTTCTAGGTCTTTGTTAAATATTTCTTGCATCTTCTCAGTCTGTGCCTCCATTCTTTTTTCGAGATCTTGGATCATCTTCACTATCATTACTCTGAATTCTTTTTCTGGTAGATTGCCTATCTCCACTTCACTTAGTTGTTCTTCTGAGGTTTTGTCTTGTTCCTTCATCTGGGGCATATTCCTCTGCTGTCTCATTTTGTCTTGACTTTCTGTGATTGCAGTTTCCGTTCTGCAGGCTGCAGGATTGTAGTTCTTCTTGCTTCTGCTGTTTGCCCTCTGGTGGATGAGGCAGTCTGAGAGGCTTTTGCAGGTTTCCTGGTGGGAGGGTCTAGTTCCTGCCCCCTTGTGGGTGGGCCTGGGTCTTGTCCCTCTAGTGGGCAGGGCCATGCTCAGGAAGACTTTAAGCACGCTGTCTGCTGATGGGTGGGGCTGTGTTCCCACCTGTTGGTTGTTTGGCCTGAGGTGTACCAGCACTTGAGCCTACAGGCTGTTTGGTGGGGCTAGGTCTTGGGGAGGAAGTGGGGTCTCCATGAGGGCTCATGCCAATGCGTGCTCACCAGAACTGCTGCTGCCAGTGTCTTTGTCTCCGCAGTGAGCCACAGCTGCCCCCCAACTTCCTCCGGAGACCCTCCAGTACTAGCAGGTAGTTCTGGCCCAGTCTCTTAAGAGGTCACTGCCTTTTTCCCTGGGTCCTGGTCTGCATACGATCTTGTGTATGCCCTCCAAGAGTGGAGTTTCTGTTTCCCCCAGTCCTGTGGAACTCCTGCAGTCAAACCCCACTGGCTTTCAAAGACAGATTCTCAAGGGGCTCCTCCTCCCATTACCAGACCCCCAGGCTAGGAAGCCTGATGTGGGGCTCAGGACTTTAACTGCTGTGGGAGAACTTCTGTGGTATAGTTAATTTCCAGTTTGTGGGTTGCCCACCCAGCAGGTATTGGATTTGATTTTTACCGTGATTGCGCCCCTCCTACCATCTTGTTGTGGTTTCTTCTTTGTCTTTTTATGTAGGGTATCTTTTTTGGGTAGGTTCCAGTGTGTTTTTTATTTTATTTTTTTGTTGATGGTTGTTCAGCAGTTGGTTGTGATTTTGGTATTTTTGTAAGAAGGGGTGAGCTCATGTCATTCTAGTCTGCCATCTTGCTGGCCAATCACCAGATATCTCTTCTTTATCAGAGACTAGTCCTTCCATATGCAGTCTAGATCCATTTGTATTCTCTTTACCTTAAATCTTCAACCTCTTCATCTGTGAAAAACATTTTCAAAGCTGAAATACTTAAAATGTAATTGCAGATTAGCATTAACAAATGAACATTTGCCTTCTTTTTTAATGATAGGGAACACTAACTTTGAACCCCAGTTAAGCAAAATGTCTCCCCCGGAAAGTATCCTTTTTTTTCTAATTAATAAACATATTATATAAAAAATTATACTCTATTATTGTTAGTATATTTTGAAATTCTTCAATAGAAAATTTGTGAAAATTTGCTTTCTCTCTTGTTATATAAGTACCTACATAATACCTTCAATTTTACCACAACACCTAAAATTTTAACTTTCTGGCTCTTTACAGAAGAAGTTTGCTGACCCCAGGTCTAGGCCACCTTAACTAGGATGGTGGGCTGAAGAAAAGTGGATTAAAGAGATAGATATTCAGGAGTAGAATGGATACAACCTGGTGATTAATTAGAGGTAATGAGTTAAGGAGAATAAGTTCAGGGTGATTCCTAGGTTTCAGCCATAAGCAACTCGGTGAACTGAGAAAGGCCTTCATTTTGTCCTGTCAGAAAATATGATGATGAAGATTTTAATTAATTATATTGGTTTCATCAATAGTAAATGTATAGAATTATATTGCCTCCTTTTTTAGAAATAGAACTTTACTGGGAAATAATTCATGTACTGTACAGTTCATCTATATAAAGTGAGCAATTTATTGGTTTTCAGTATATCTGCAGGATTGTGCAACCATCACTACATCTAGTTTTAGAATGTTTCATCCTCTCTCAAGGAAACTCCTGTCCTCATTAGCAGTCAATCCTCATTCCTTTTTCATCTCACAGCTGTAGATTTGCCTACTGTGGACATTTTATGAAAATGGAATCATAGAATATGTAGCCTTTTGTGACTGGTTTCTTTCATTTAGCAGAATGTTTTCAGGGTTCATTCATGTTGTAACGTGTATCAGTACTTCATTCTTTTTTTTATAGTTGAATGATATTCAGTTGTATGGTTATATTACGTTTTATTTATTCATTCCTATCAGTTTGTTGGAAATTTGAATTGTTTCTACTTTTTGGCTATTATGAGTAATGCTGCTGTGAATATTTGTTTACAAAATCTTGTGTGGATATATGTTTTCATTTCTTTTGGGTGTATACCTAACAGAATTGCTGGGTCATTTTGATAAGTTTATGTTTAACTCTCTGAGGAGCTGCCAAACTGTTTCCTAAAAGAGCTGTGCTATTTTATATTCCCACCAGCACTATATGAGGGTTCCAGTTTTTCCACATCCTTACCAATACTTGTTATTGTCTTTTTTCTTTTTTAATAGCCATCCCAGTCAGTGTGTTTCTTATACTTTTATCCCTGACATTAGATAGATTTAAAGAAGAAATCAAAGAGTGCTAAGTGGACATATTCTCTTGCCATCCAAAGATATGGGTACTATCAGGACAAACTACTCTCTGCGATAGTGCAAAACTGAGGTAAAGCTTAGAAGCATAAGCAAGGTAGTAGGATAAAGCAAAAACGAGCCTGATTCTTCTAAGACTTGGGAAAATGATTTAATTCTTATTGGCTTTCTACAGTCTTTTTAGGTATATTCTACTATATATAGTAAATGTTATATATTCTTGAAATGTTGAATGTAAATCCAATGATATTTTAAATAAACCAGAGGATTGATTTCTTTACATAGAGCTCTTGTAAAGAGACTGATTCCTTTCCGGAAGTAGCCTGGTAGGGCAGAAAACATGAGCTTTGTAATCAGGCAGACTTAGCTTTAAATCCTTTATCTGCTACTTACCAACTTTTTACTGTGGGCAAACGACTTGAACTTTCTGAGCCTCAGTTTACTCATCTATAAAATGAGCATGGAAATAATATCTACTTTCATTGAGGTATTACACAAAGATGCTACAGATGAATGAGAAAATAATGTGGATGTGTAGTGGTTAGTACTGTTAGCAGCTGTGATATTGATGATGATAATTCTGAATCTTGTTTTCATGTCATGGTTTTAGTTCAGTGAAATATTTGTTGATATTTATTTCCGTTTTCAAAAAATCACTTTTGCGTCTTGGTCTCCTTTCCATTTGGATTCAAAAGTTTATAGTGATTTTTTTTCTAGTCAAGTTGTATTTTCTCCCTAGGAGTACTTCTTTGATTCCAGAGTACTAACAGATGGAGAACTGGCTCCCAATGATCGATGTTGCCGTGTGTGTGGAAAAATAGGCCACTACATGAAAGACTGCCCTAAAAGGAGAAGGTTGGCAAATGATTATGTATCAACATAGCAGGGAAAATAAATGTGAGACAAATTGAAGCTATGACTGTGTTCAGATATGTTTAAGTTGAGAAAGTTCAGGGCTTTCAGTTAAACCTTTAGGTCAATATATGTTTGAGTGGCATTTTGTGAAAGAGTGCGATTTATTTCTGGTACAGTGGTGTCTCATGATGTTTATTTGTTCATTTATTCATTAATTCACTCAGTTTTTTTTTTTTAACTGAAGAAGCATTTATTAACACCTACTGTGTGCTGGAAACTGTGCTAGAATTCAAGGGGAAGAAAAGACCAAGATATGGGGTTCTTGCTGAGGACCTCACAGTTATGAAAACCAATAATTAAAATATAATTAATTGAATCTTTGAGGTATATGCTGTGAGATATGCCTATATAATATTTACCTTAAGGAATATACATCCTCTGTGCCCCCTGAAAATATGTCTATGAAACATACTGTACTACGCTCTATATACTATGTTAATAGGCCAGGATAATCCCTTCTTTAGTCATCAAGTCTTGCCTAATATAAAGAGCTTAGAACTTTTCAGACAGAGTAAACTCCTAGTTTCCATCACTGCTATTTGTTAAATTTAGAGAAGACACTTACCTTCTCTAAACCTCAAGTGTCTTCCTCTATAAAATGGAGATAGTAAATACCAACCTCTAAGGATTGTTACAAGATTAAAATTTGATACTAAACATTAAAAACTGATATTGTATTGTAAAACTACTAGAGTACCCAGTTTCTGCCATATGAGTAGGTGTGCTATAAATGTGAGAACCCTTGCCTTCAAAATGATGCATGAAACAATGGGCACATTAATCCCTTTATTGTGAGACTCTTGTATAGTTTAGTTTGTTCTATAGTTCATTCAGTTTATAAGTCCCTAGCCCCACATTATTGGTATCAGCAGTTTACTGTTTAGACTAAAGAAGAAAGACAGTGAAGAAGAGAAGGAAGGGAATGAAGAGGAGAAAGACTCCCGAGACCTTCTTGACGCCCGAGACCTCCACGACACTCGAGACTTTAGAGACCCCAGAGACCTCAGATGTTTTATCTGTGGAGATGCAGGACATGTGCGAAGGGAGTGCCCAGAGGTCAAGCTGGCCCGTCAGAGGAATAGCAGTGTGGCAGGTAAATAGAAAAGGCTAAAAATAGTTTCTGGTGGAAATAAAATCATTTATGTTGGTGTCATTCTAAGGACCCTGATTATTCTCTATTCTAAACATAGCTGTATGATTTTGGACCTTATAATTTATCAAAGAGAGAGAGATTTTTTCTGGGAACATATAGGAGAAATTATATCTCTTCCCACTGCTTTTATGAGAGAGGGAGATCTGTTCCTGTTATGTATCATAAGGAATTTCATGAATTAGAAACCCAAATGAGAGTTTATTGAAAGAAAAAAACAAAATATTTTATAAGTGATGATTTCCAGTTATTCAGATTCTTGTTGCAGAAGGTTCCCCTGCATTGGCAGGCGGACGCGCAACCACTGCGCCACCAGGGAAGCCCCAAGTTATTCAGATTCTTGTTGCAGAAGTTATTTTCTTAAATAAATATATTGTCTCCTTTAGAAAAGCAATATGACACTTGTTCTTGTTTCCAGGACCAGTGTATTTTTTTTAATGCTCTAAGGATTGAGAAATGGCTTAACAAACAAGAAAAAAAATGAGTTGTTAAAAGTCCTTCACTAACATAATCATAGTTTAAAAGTCCAAGTTTATAAAATCTCAGATTTGAGACTGTTGTACCAAAGAAGAGAGTTTATTGATTGTCATTTCTCTGTTATTTTCTTTATCTATTGAATTTCTTTTTGATGTCTTCTCTTAGCAGCCCAGCTGGTCCGCAATCTTGTAAATGCCCAGCAGGTGGCTGGTTCAGCCCAACAACAAGGTGATCAGTCCATAAGGACTAGACAGTCCTCAGAATGTGTAAGTACTCTGCCTGCAGATGGGTTGGTCTTGGCAGGAAGATAGTACTAATTTTGGTAGGTGATAGGATCTTTCCGATTGGTAAATACAGTCTTCCAGATTATACAGTGCTTTATAGAGGTGTCCTTGCTAGGCACATCAGCTAGAATGAGCATTACTTTTGGAGTAATGTAGATCTGGGTTTATATCTATGGGCAAGCTACTTAACTTCAGTGAACCTATTTCTTATTTGTAAAATAAGGTAACTACCAAATAAGGTTGTTGGTTGGATTAAAATGAGGTGATAACTTTGATGTTTTAGCTTTTGCATAATGGAAGAGTATGAGTACCATTAATTAAAAATAGACCCCAAAATTGAGATGTAGTAAGGGTTTAGTACTGTTAGGGCAATACATGCATGGCACTTCACTTGCTTGAAATTTTGTGTGTCTTCTCATTGCTGATATGGATACCTAGTGAAATATATCCTGTGAAAGATGGAGTATTTAATTAGAGTTCAGATTCACAGGTCTCATATTAACTTTGCTGAGTTGCTCAAACCTTTGTCTAAATCTGTATTCACCTTGCACTTCTTAAATTAATAGTTAAATACTAACTGAATGCTTACTCTAAATCTGACACTATGCTTTTAGTGCTTCACACATATCACATTTAATCCTTTGAATGGACATGTGAAGTGGTAGGTATTGGTATGATCAAATTTTACAAATTGGGAAGCTGAGAATAAGAAAAATTAAAAGATTCAAACCCAAGTCTGTGTAGCTTCAAAGCTGTTATCTGTTAAAACATGCTAAATCTGATATGATCCGTATTTTATTTATTTATTTAAATTTTTTTTTTTTTTTTTTTTTTGCGGTACGAGGGCCTGTCACTGCTGTGGCCTCTCCCGCCGTGGAGCACAGGCTCCGGACGCGCAGGCCCAGCGGCCATGGCTCACAGGGCCAGCCGCTCCGCGGCATGTGGGATCCTCCCGGACCGGGGCACGAACCCGCGTCCCCCGCCTCGGCAGGCGGACTCTCAACCACTGCGCCACCAGGGAGGCCCTGTGATCTGTATTTTAGAAAAAATTCTTAGAGAATTTGAAGAGCAGCAGTAGGGCTTGTCTAGGAAAAACATTTAGGAGCCCACTAACCCTACCTCAAACATTTGAATATGTACTACTATGGGCCTGACAGTTTCGTAAAAGTTATATAATAACATTTATATTAACTAATATTTATTGAGTGCTATGTGCTGTATATGCATTCGTTCTTCCTGTTTCTTATTTAAAAATATTTTTAAAATGTTGAAAAATTATAGAAAATAATAAACATCCATGCACTGCCACCAGGTTTTAACAGTTCTTAATGCTTTGTTGTTTTTGGTTTATTAAAAAATTACCCACAGTTGACAACCCCTGTGCATTCCTCTTGGATGCTGTTCCCATCTTAAAATCTTCCTACCATCCCTTCCTTGCTACTAAAACATATATACTATTCTGAATTTGGTGTTCATATTTTTGACATATATTGTTGTAGTTAATCTTCACAAAAACCTCTGATGTAGATTTTATTATTATTTATACCTTATGGGTGAAGAAGCTGAGATTTAAGTTTCTTGGATGAGGTCAACAGACACTTGGAACCAGAACTTGTATCCTTAGGTTCTGTCTCCAAAACTGGTGCTCTAATCACTTTCCTGTGGTGGCCCTAACTTTCTTCTTCTGCTTCTAGCACTAACTTTTTTCTCACCTGAGATTTGGGTAAGAGTCTGACTAATGAACATTGCTATTCGGAGGTCTCACAAAGCACTGCAGCTTCAACATGTCTAGAATGTAGCTTATATTTCTTTCCAACTCCCCAGGTTTGCCTCTTCCTCCTGTGTTCTCCATCTCATTGAATGATCCCGCTATCTATCTAGTTTCCTGAACTACTACTCCTCCCTCAGCCTACACATCCAGTCAGTCACAAGGTCCTGTTGTTTCTATCTGTAAAAAATAGCTTACAACCATTTGCTTCCCTAGCCTAGGCAATCATTTCAGATTCCAATTACTTTTTTTTAAAAGGACATGTGTTTTTGTACCTATAACGTTTAATTATGTTGTTCCCTCTAACTGAATCTTCCCTTTTCCTTATCTCTACCCTTTTATCAGACTCTTTTCTATTTATCTTGAGTCTCAGCTTAAAGGTCACTTCCTTCAGGAAGATTTCCACTTTCTTTCATCTTATCTTCCCTCCTTCTCCCAAAGTGGGTTTAGGTGTTCCTGCTCTGGGATTTCATTGTATATTATACAGTGTTTATCATAGTAATTATCATACTGTATTGTGATTGCTTATGTAATCTTTATCTGTTCCTCCTCTTTTCCCCAATTGACTTTAAGCTTTATGAGGGCATACATGTTAGTGTATTATATATAAATATATATATATATATTTATTTATTTATTTTATTTTTTTTTGCGGACTTCTCACTGTTGTGGCCTCTCCCATTGCGGAGCACGGGCTCCGGACGCGCAGGCTCAGCGGCCATGGCTCATGGGCCCAGCCACTCCGCGGCATGTGGGATCTTCGCGGAATCTTCGCGGACCGGGGCACAAACCCATGTCCCCTGCATTGGCAGGCGGACTCTCAACCACTGTGCCACCAGGGAAGCCCCTTTGTTTTTAATACCTAGAACAATGCCCAGTACATAATTTTTTTAAATTCTTTTTTTTTCTTTTTTATAAAATTACTTATTTTATTTATTTAGTTTTTGGCTGCGTTGGGTCTTCATTGCTGCCAGCAGGCTTTTTCTATTTGCAGCAAGCCGGAGCTACTCTTTGTTGTGGTGCGCGGGCTTCTCATTGCGGTGGCTTCTCTTGTTGTAGAGCATGGGCTCTAGGTGCGTGGGCTTCAGCAGTTGTGGCACACGGGCACAGTAGTTGTGGCTCACGGGCTTAGTTGCTCCGCGGCATGTGGGATCTTCCCGGACCAGGGCTCTAACCCGTGTCGCCTGCATTGGCAGGTAGATTTTTTTTTTTTTCTCCGCGGCATGTGGGATCTTCCTGGACCGGGGCACGAACCCGTGTCCCCTACATCGGCAGGCGGACTCTCAACCACTGCGCCACCAGGGAAGCCCGGCAGGTAGATTCTTAACCACTGCACCACCAGGGAAGTCCCCCCAATACTTAACTGACACTCAGTAAATGCTTGTTGAGGAGCTGAATGAAAGTGACTCTGAGATAGTTAGATGCAAATTTCTAGTTAAAATTGGAATTGTGGGTTCTACATGATGGGTATGATGTCTGGACTCTTTTCTTTGGGCAGTAAAAAGATTATGAGTTAAAACCTCTGTGAGAGAGGGTTTGAGAACTTTGGGAAAAACTCTGCCTTCATATAAAATCAGGTTCTGTTATTATTTGTTGCTATGTATATCGTAGAGTTCTATTTGTAATATTCTAGTAAAATAACTCCATAGTTTATATTTTGATAATCTCTGCTTTTATAAAATTAAGATGTTTGTAAATTAATTTTAAAATATCTTTTTTTTTTTCTCTGCAGTCTGATTCACCATCTTATTCTCCTCAGCCCCAGCCATTTCCACAGAACTCTTCCCAATCCACTGCCATTACCCAGCCTCCATCTCAGCCAGGATCCCAAACCAAGCTTGGCCCACCTCAGCAGGGGGCCCAACCCCCCCATCAGGTCCAGATGCCTATGTATAACTTTCCTCAGTCACCACCAGCTCAGTATTCTCCCATGCACAATATGGGATTGTTGCCAATGCACCCCCTCCAGATCCCTGCCCCATCCTGGCCTATTCACGGCCCAGTGATCCATTCTGCACCAGGCAGTGCCCCCAGCAATATTGGCCTGAACGATCCCAGCATCATCTTTGCACAGCCTGCTGCCAGACCTGTGGCAATCCCTAGCTCCTCTCATGATGGACACTGGCCTCGTACTGTGGCTCCAAATTCCCTGGTGAACAATGGTACAGTGGGAAATTCGGGTAACCCTTCCTTTTCTTCTTTTGTATCTGTCTGTCTGTAGAAAGGTTGGATGATTGGTATTATTGGTTGAACCTGGGAAATAAATGTGAGTAAAAAGATGGCAAGCAGTATTTGTGGAGGGGCAGTACAACATTAGATAAAGGTAAAGAGTATAGGCTGTGGATTCAGATTGCCTGGATGTGAATCCTGGCTCTGCCATTTATTATGTGGCATTGGGCAGTTGCATAATCTATTTGTGCATTGGTTTCATCTGTAAAATAGGTACATTAATAGCACCTAACTCACAGGGATGTTGTGAATATTAAATGAGGTAATAAACATAAATTTTAGTTATTTGTTATTTTAAATTTTCGCTGCAGTCTTGCTTGGTGTAGGTATTATTAGCATTCATTTTACAGTTGAGGAAATTGAAGGGTTAAATAACTATCATCCTATCGTAATCATAGTAGATCCAAGATGTAAACCAGTTTCTTTCTTCAAAACCTGTAATCATTGCCCTAGACCCTTACTATCTTTTAGTAAGGAGCAATTTTTTAAAAAGAAAAAGATTAGTAGCACTTTGTAGCTTAAGAACGGTTTTTTTTTTAACTGATATCTAAGTAATACATATTCTTTTTAGAGCGTTTGAAGAAGAAAAAGAAAATCATATATAATCTCAATTCCTAGACAGAACTGTTCAGAAATATTTTGGTGTATTACCATCCAGTCATTTTTTAATCTTTGCATATTTAAAAATAGTTAATAAATTCCATTCATCTAGTTTTATATGTAGATTTTTTTTCTTACTAGGGAAAATTTGAAATGTATACAAAAGGAGAGATTAAAGTATAATGAACCCCCCCCATTACCCAGATTTAACAGTTATTTCAGTATTTTCTATTTACTCTTTGTGATTCTTCTGTAATTTTTGTCTGTGATTCTTTTCCTTATTAACTGCTTGGTTATCCTGAAGTATTGTTTGTATAGGAAATGCAGACTAAAAGCTTGATTCTTCCCCTTTATCAATTTTCAAAATAATTTTAGTGATAATTTTAAGCAAATATTTAAGCAAATATTTAAGCAAATATTCCTTAAAGCGCTCAGACCTCTTTGGAATAATACAGATAATATATTTTGCTGAGCAGAAATTCCGGAATGTGGGAACTCATTTAAATTTCCAGGAACAAAGGATATATGTCATACATGGCCATTCTTATGTGGCCTCTGCTTCTCTCATTCAACAAATATTTATTGTGTGCATGCCATGATATGCATCTTGATAGTCACTGAGTTATATAACCATGAAGACAGACCCAATGCTTTGCCTTTTGATATATCGACTCAGTTTTAACTCCTTCTTCTCCCTACCTCCTTGATCTCTGTTTCAGCCTTAATGAACTAATTAATTAACATCCTACAAACACACCATACTCTTACCCCTGATTGTTTACCTAAGTTGTTCCCTCTGCCTGGAATATCCTCTCCATTAACTCTCCTGCTCACTCTCACCTCCTTCTGCTTTGCTCCAAAGCTTGGCTAACTTACTCATCCTTAGTTTTAAAATTTAGATCACTTTCTTCAGGAAGTCTTTAATTCCTGTTGATCCTGTCTTCCAGTTGTATTAGGTATCATTTCTCTCCTTCATGTTTCCTTAATATCCATATTATAACACTTGTCTTCTGTGTTGAAATCGCCTGTCTACTTGTCTGCATAATGCATTAGACTGAACTTTTAGAGGTTATGAATTGTTTCTTGCCTGTCATTGTCTCCCTGGTGTCCAGTATAGTGCCTGATGTAAGGTAGATACATTATTTGTGTAATATATTATCATTATGTCGTAAAGTGTTACACAGCAAATATTTATTATTTGTTGGATGGGTGTGCAACTCCTAGTTAATATTATAGCTGAAGTTAACATTATGTTAAAAATGGAGAGACCGGATGAGGATATATTAAAATGATACTAGTGGTTGTATTAGAGTAGGAGGTTGTATGAGTAGTTTTTTGGTTTTTTTTGTTTGTTTGTTTGTTTTGTGGTACGTGGGCCTCTCACTGCTGTGGCCTCTCCCGTTGCGGAGCACAGGCTCCGGACGCACAGGCTCAGCAGCCATGGCTTACGGGCCCAGCCGCTCTGTGGCATGTGGGATCCTCCCGGACCGGGGCACGAACCCGTAACCCCTGCATCGGCAGGCGGACCCTCAACCACTGTGCCACCAGGGAAGCCCGTATGAGTAGTTTTTACCCATTTTTCAGATTATCTTTAATGATCATTTTTCAGACTATCTTTAATTGTATTATGAAAATACTTGGTTGCAAAAAATGGCCAAGAGAGATTGAAGTATATTCTAAAAGATACCCTTTTATGTTAAAACATTTCTCAATTGGTCAGGACCTCAATACTGTATACCCAGTCTTATTTTTTGTAAACTCTGAGCTCTGCAGCTTTAGATCTTAGTTGTAACTTGGCTTTATAAACTTGGCAGTGAACCAGCTGCTTTGTTTACCTGGTTACCTCCTGAGAAGACTGAGCTTGGTAGGAGTGTGGCTAGTATGGGTTTTAGTTTTCTTGCTCCCTACTCCTCCCTATCCTGTACCTCCTAACTTCCTGCTAGGAAGCTTTAGTGAATAAGGGCAGGGTCTTTTAGATTATTTCCTGCCACATTGTGATCCTGAATGAGAAAAACCACCAAAAATGATCCAGAAGATTCAGGGGTTACTGTGCTTTGAAAATTGTACTTAAAGATAGATCTTAAAGGGAAGTAGATTGGTGGGAGTGGTTTGCCATAGAAAGAATAGGACTCATATTTTTTGAGTTCCTACTAATATGACAGAATTTGTGCAGGCCACTTTATTTTTGTTATCTTATTTAATCCTCATAACAACCTGGGGTTCATAATTAAACCTTAGTAATTTTTGTAAGTGGTATTTGAACTTAGACCTGTTTGGCTCCAATGCCCAGGTTTTCAGCTATTTCACCACAATGCCTCAGCTTCTAATAGGATCTCCTTCCAGGCCAAGATATAATTGATTCTGGGATAGTTGGCATTGTCTTTAGGATAAAATGTTAAGCTCCTTAGTGACGTACTAAGGTTCTTTGAAATATAGATCCTACCTACCTGTCGAGCCTTTTCTCTTACCGCTGCCTTCCTTTACCTCTGTCTCTGTATTGCCAGTCGTTTTGCAGCTTCCCAAACTTGCTGTACTTTCCTGCTTCCTGGCTTTTGAACACAATATTCCTTCTGTCTAAAATGTCCTCCTTGTCCCATTTTGCATAACTTGTTCCTTGTCCTTTAATACTCATTTTAGTTCATCATTTTAGGAAAACCTTCTCTGTTCTTGAAAAATTGGGTTAGTCCTCTCTTTAGACACCTTCCACCGCTCTGTTATAGCAATTACCACATATTATTGTGTATATCTTCTTAAATGTTTCCTTTATGAATAATTTGAGAACAATTACAGTGTTTTTATTCCTTAAAAATTTTTTTTGGTATCCTCTGCATTTAGCATATTTCTTGGTCAGTGGTAGATACTCAATAAATCTTTGTGGAATGAAGGAATATTTGAATGAACAAAGTGAAGTTTTAAAATATGTCTCTCCTTTATTGTTGAAATGCAGAGCCAGGATTTCCAGGACTAAATCCTCCAATTCCTTGGGAACATGCACCACGACCCCATTTCCCTCTTGTCCCAGCTTCGTGGCCTTATGGTTTGCATCAGAACTTCATGCATCAGGGAAATGCCAGATTTCAGCCCAACAAACCTTTCTATACTCAAGGTACCATTGCTTACGTATTTGTCACAGGCTGGGTGGGTTTTGTTCTGGGACAAGGAGCCTTTGTAAAGGCCAGGATCTTGGAGTTAAAATTTATGAATTAAGTAAATATTTATTGAGAGCATACTGTGTGTCAGACTGTGCTAGGTGCTTATTGCTCAAGCAAGAATTAAATAAAACCCCTGCACTTAATGCATATTTTATTAGGAAAGCCAGACCTGTAAAATAGACAAGAATAGGAGCTTAGAGGAATCAGTTAACTTTGCCCTAGCAGAGAGAGCAGAATATGGACACCAAGGATCAAATTGCACAAGATTTTGACATTCAAACTAGATCTTGAAAGAGATAAGGGATTTTTTCCCCTAGAGATCACGTAGAGATTAGAGAGGAGTGTTCTTAGCTGAGGCCATAATACATGCAAAGTCACTGAGTTTTGCCTCAGTGAAAAGCAGAGGAAAAAAGAGAAAAGAGAAAATAATAGGACTAGATGAGGTAAATGGGAAAATGTATAGGTGATGAGGCTAGAGGAGGTAGGCTGAGGCCATATTATGAAGGAGTTTGGACTTAGTAAGTGTTGGGGATCTAGTAGAAGTTTTTGAGTTGAGTAGTGACAGTCAAATTTGTTTAGTAAAACTAAGACTTGAATGACATTAGAATTGATTATATTCTGTTGGTACTAATGTACCAATAATGCCTTTGATCTAAGTAATAAATAGTTGTGTTTTTTTTTTTTTTTTTTTTTTTTGGTACGCGGGCCTCTCACTGCTGTGGCCTCTCCCGTTGCGGAGCACAGGCTCCGGACGCGCAGGCTCAGCGGCCATGGCTCATGGGCCCAGCCGCTCTGCGGCATGTGGGATTCTCCCGGACCGGGGCACAAACGCACATCCCCCTGCATCGGCAGGCGGACCCTCAACCACTGCACCACCAGGGAAGCCCCATGAATAGCATTTTATCTAGCCTACTTGCCTCAGCAGTATCTCAGTTCAAATAGGGAATGTCTGAATCTGGCCTTCAGCCCTTGCTTAACTTAGGAGTTAAGAAAACTAGAGTCAGAGTTAATACAGTTAAACTAGGAGTTCACGAAAGGCACTCTGGGAATGTTGACTAAATAAAATAACTTCTAAGGGGAAGCCCCTGGTATGATTATCAGGCTTGATACACTTAAGCCTTCGTAAACTATCCCTTGTACTTGGTGGGGCATTGCTGTATTATAGAATGGCAGAACCTTAACTATGGCTGGTTTATTCTGAGCAAAGAACTAGGGCTGAGGGAAATTACTGTTGGTCATACAAGCCCTTTTGGGGGAGGAGGAGAGTCTGAAGTTCTTCCCTGGTGGATTTTTTCCCCTTAATTCCTCCCCTTCATCTCTGTCTCCTCTATTTTCTTTCACATACCCACGTTTTCCTTCCCTCCTCCTTCTCCCCCCACTAAATGTTTTGACGTGCTTCATCTCCTCTTTACTATATTGATAGAAGAAAAGATAACTAGCTACAGTTAATTCTAAGAGGTTGTCAGATAAATAGGCACAAGCCTTTCAGTTTCCTGTCTGTGTTGTGTCCAACAGACAGATGTGCCACCCGTCGGTGTAGAGAGCGTTGTCCCCACCCACCAAGAGGAAACGTGTCGGAGTAATGCGAGTCCATTTTCTTTCAGCTGGTCTACCGATGCACAGCAACCAGCCAATCCTGCTGTCTCAAGGGTATCCGTACCTCAATGTCAGTTACATTCAGCAGAAAAAGTGACATTTAATGGAAAGCAAAACAAATCAGGTCCTGATTTAAAATTTTAACACGTTTAGCTAGCTTATTTAAATTCTAAGACTGTTTTTAAAGACTGTATTATTTGTATATAAATACGAACTATAGTTTTTACTAGTATCACCAAATTGAGTGATACAAATTTCATCTATTTTATTACCCTATTTTTAAGGGAATTTTATGTTTTGTTTAACCTTGATGAATTGTATAAAGAGAGAATTTAAAAATTACATTCTTTATTTTCTATTAGCTGTATTCACACTTTGGTTGCTTCAGACTTTATATATATTGTTCTTAAGAATTAGGGAAGACTTTCATGTGTTTTAAATTTGTCACTTCTATTCTTTACAGAACCTTGTAGTGCCAAAAACTTTTTAAAAGGTAAAAAAAAAAATAATAAAATAAAACTTCAACATGAAGATTTAGAATTTTTTTCTTTTACATTCTTGTATATTGAAAATATTCCAACTTGAACAGAAATTTGCTTTTGTCTGTATTTGAAGTAATTCTATTTTAAGTTAATAAATCTTTTTGACAAGAGTCAGATTTTGTTAATTCATCTGGTTGTTTAGATGATAGGAATATAATGTAACAATTCAGAGATTTGTTTTACTCTCATTGAATAGAGTATTCTAAATCACAGACTTAGTTTTAGAAAAAGATCTAAGAATCTTTTCATGTTATTTTATTGGATCTTCACAACACCCATATGAGGTTGATAGAAGCAGATGCTATCTCATTTTATCATTGGGAAAACTGAGGTGCAAACCAAAATGACTTCTAAAGTTAGCACAGTTATGTGTTGGAAATAGAATTGAATCAGATCTTTTGAAGTAGAGTTTAGTGGAGGGAAGGTAATTCTTATTTACTGAGGAACTAACATGTGCCAGACTATCCATTCTGAGTCTTGTACTACTGCCTGGAAGGTATACTTGTGAGGATGGTGTTTACCAATAATGCCTTGTGATCAGTGATTATAGTTGGATTTCAAACTTGTGTTGTTGGTGGGAGATTTTGTAGCTGTTTTTGGTACTATACATTGAGGTGAGGTCATCTTGTCTAAACAAGTCAGAGATTTGCCAGGGATTTTAGACCAAATCATGCTATAGATTTATTTGGAAATCTGCAGAATAAGTAAATACAAATGTCTTTTAAGAACAGTATGTTATGTTTGTTCTGCTTCCTCAGATATGCATTCCTTAAATATGAGAGCACTTGGGCTTTGGCCATATTTTCCAAAATGGAAGGAAGATGCTTGAAATCTATTGCAGGAGGTTGAAGGCTTTCCTGTGGTATTTATAGCCCTGGAAAGGCATTTATTAAATGTTAAGATCAAGTGTGTTTACTGTTAGTTTTTCATATTAAAGCTTCAGCATCCCACGGTGATCATTTTGTAATGCAGAGAAATATTGAATCACTATGCTGTGCACCTGGAACTAACACAGTGTTGTTGATCAATTATACTTCAATTAAAAAAAAAAAAAGCTTCAATCAGCATCCCACGGAATCCTACTAAGCGGTGGAGTTCAGCTTATTTGTTTTGTTAATGAGATAACCTGGCCCAACATATACTCTTCTGTTAAACTGTGACTTGGAGAATTCAAGATTTTCTTTTAAAGTCAGTGTTCTAAGTATTTCATCTCCTTTCAGGTCTTAGAGAATAGGATATTCAATTTAGTGTTCTACTTTTGTATATATTTGAAATATTCATTAAAAAGAAAACAATCTGGGAATTCCCTGGTGGTCCAGTAGTTGGGACTCTGCGCTCTCACTGCCGAGGGCCTGGGTTTGATCCCTGGTCAGGGAACTAAAATCCCACAAGCCATGCGGCGTGGCCAAAAACAAAACAAAACAATCTGCCAATCTGCAGCGAGAGACTGCCCCCAGTTCAGTCTTCCTTCCCAAAGGAAGGCAGTATACCGCCTGGCAAAAGGTATTTATGGGGCAGTAAGCCCCAGTAACCTAGGTTTTACTTGTATAACAGTGTTCTATATAGTAATTTTTAGCATCTCATTTGTTCCTCCAGTAATTGCCAGTGTTCAATAACTGCAGAACTGTTCCAAGTTGAAAAATAGAAAACTCTTAGTTTGTATTGATAATTTATGCAGTAGTAGCTGAGTTTCATAAGTTTACAAATTTTTCATATAAATTACAAACTTAAGTTTTTGATTATGAATTCAAATTAATTGTAGATCAATTGAAAAGTGTAAAATTCTCAATCTTCTGCAGAGAACTCACACACTTAAGATGACATTGCTTTGAGATGTTTTGTATAATGTTTAATCACTTGGAGAGATTAATATTTTCCCTTGCCATTAAAGATTATTTAAAAATATGAATATTAATGCCATACTATGTAATTTACTCATTCAGTCCCCTGCAGATGGACATTTTTGCTATTTCCAGTTCTTCTCTACATAAAAATATATGTAAAATGATGATAGGATAAGGCTATTTTTGTGTGTATTTGATTATAGTCATCCCTCAGAATCCAGAGAATTGGTTCCAGGATCTGTGGCAGATACGAAAATCTATGGATGCTCAATTACCATAGTTGGCCCTCCATATCCATGGTTCCACATCTGCAGATTCAGCCAACTTTGGATCATATAGGACAGTAATACTTATTGGAAAAAACCCTGCATACAAGTGGACTCATGCAGTTCAAACCCGCGTTATTCAAGGGTCAATTGTATTCTATTATGGTGAATTCTTCTAAATGGGATTATTAGATAAAAAGGATAAAAGTTCTAAGGTTCCTGCTACATATCGCCAAATTGCTGTATTGCCAAAAAGTGATTACCAATTTGCAGTTCCAAGAAACGATATATAAACTCTGTTGGTAAGCTTATAAAAAAAGCTCTGAACTCCAAACAACTCAATTTTTCCTTGTAAAGGATAATTTAACTGTGTTTATTACAAAAAAAAAAGCATTAAGTAAAAGAACAAAGTATAAAAATCACTCAAAAACCCATAAACCAGAAATACTATTAATATCTAGTGAACTTCATTTTTTCAAACCATCTCTTAAAATATATACATTATATACATATATGTACACATATATACAGATACACACATAGGAAAAGTTTTACAAAAGTGGGCTCATATCCTATGTTTAGTACATCTGGCAAATTAATTTTACTTGGATTTAACAAAAGAAAAAAATGTAAAAGTGAAGAAATGTTCAACTTAAAAATTTTTTCTACAAGAGACTCTAGTTCTAAAAGACTCCTTCAAAATTAAGGACAATTACAGAAAACATTAAAGAGGCTGGAGTAATTTTTTTTCTAGCTTCTTGTATGTTTTAGAGGTAGTATATGACTCCTGTCATAAAAAATGAAACCAGGACACTTAAAAGAGTTCCCCTACTTCCTGGTTATATTATTCATATATAGACAATGTTCAAATATTTCACTTGTCTTATGATAATTTCCCATTTTTAATCTAAAATTTCTAAAATGTTTACTACTATTTCTTTTACCGCTTCTTTTTTTCCTGAGTCCTTAATTTGATTAATTTCTTGCTGAGTAAATTTCATTATCAGGCAGTTTTTTCCCAAGTGGTTGTATGCTTTTAAGCACTTGTATACTTGAGAATGTCTATTCCCTTTATATTTTAAGGACAACTTTGGCTGGGTGTAAAGTTCCTGGCACACTTTGTTTTCCTCAGACCTTTGGAGCCTTTTGCTTCTCTGCCTTCATGAAGACCTGAGATCATCCTGATCTTTTCCCTCACTAAACATGACTTGATTTCTCTGCTTGGATGCCCATATAATTCTTTATCTTTTAAATCAAGGTGATTTTTCTTCTATTTGAATCTTTAAAGTTTGATTTGCTCAATTGTCTTTATCAGCAATGTCAGTTATACACATGCAGGATTTCTTTTCATGTCTATTCTTGATTATCTCTATACCTTTTTATTATTTTCCATTTTTTTCCCCCTCCAGCCTGCTTTCTCTATGCCTTGTCTATTTTGTATTTTGGGTTTTCTAATAAGACTTTCAGTTTCCCAGTTTTCAAATCTTTGTTTCTTAAATTCTGCCATGCTTAATTTCCATCTCTTATCTTTTAATCTCTTTGAACTTGTATTCTTCCATTTTAAAAAAGATTATTTTATCTTTTTTGTCTGTGGAAACTTGTTACTTTAACTTTTGGCTGGGAGTGGCCAGCATCTGTGATCATTCTTTCCTGATTAATGCTTATTTAAACTTAGGTCAGTCTACCAAAAATAATGGAAAGGGGCTAGAGGAATGAACTTCAAGTTGGGTTGTTATATTGGAAGCCTCTCACCAAATCCATTATTTCCTTTGCCCCTGAGAACACATATCTCTGCATTCCTTAGTATTAAGAGGTCATTGTGTGCCCTATGGCAAAGCTTTTAAAGTAGTATAATTCACATTGTGGGAAGTGTAATCAATTTAGTGGTTTGCACCCGATAGTAAAACTGATACTGCATAAGAAATATCAGAATGTATTTTGCACAGGGAATACGAATTTTTTCCTGAAATTTGTTTTAGTGCAGAATATGTATGAGTTCAGACGTAAGATGTAAAATGTGTCTCTTAATATAGGCTAGTCAAAAGTTGTAAAGCTATATAGTTCCAAGGCCTCACTCATCCAGTAGGCTAGCACATAGTTGACAGAAATGGTCCTTCAGCAGTCTACTAAATTCATCTCCTCTACAATTCTGTAATTTATCAAAATGATCTCTACAGAGAGGTTTGACATGTCCTACTCTTTAAGTATGCTTTAAGTTTATAGTTTATGCTTGGGGAGGTTTATTTCTGGTATTAAAAATTATTGGGGTTTTGGGGTGGGTTTCTAAATTTATATAGTTTAAAAATAAAGTACCCTTTTAACATCCTATTTTAACAGTATACTGGATGATGACTTGGTTGGTCCAAAGGTCATTCAGCCAGCATACATTTTTTTCCATTTAGAACACTTTGATAAAGAAATAACTGCTAGGACTCTATAGCAGATACAAATAGAGGTGCTTATATTTAATTTTTAAAGGCAGTCCTATATATAGTTGTATGATGAACCATAATAGCTCTTATGGACATTTATTAGCTCAGATATTATCAGGAGAGCAATCAGTGAAGAACATGAAATCTCAAATATGATCCCAAAATGCTTTAATATTGATGCAAAAGTCCATAAGTTCAACAGCAAGCAATAAGATATTTAGCCTATGACCAGATATGACTTCCCAAGAAACTGGATCCTGTGAGGCAGTTGGTCTTCACAATTCTTGCCAAGGACAGAGCTGCAGGAAATCATTTGATCATTTTTTCCTTTTTAAAGGAGGAAAGGTAAGAACAGGTAGACAGAACTCTTCTAGCAAAGACCCCAACACCCTCTTGATTATCAATACCCGTGCACACTATTCAGTCCTTTTTTTACTTCTGTGTCCTTAGCTTCTAAACCCACTCTATTATTTCCTCTTTCTGAATGATTCATTTCAGTTTTCAATCGGTGTTTGCACTTCTTCCTCAACAGTGTTGGTGTTGCCTATGATTCTATTACTGGCTTTTCTTACATATACACACATCTCCCTGGGCACTGCATTCAATTCTACACCTTCCACAATTACCAAAACATTGTCAATTCAGGGTTGGATCACTATGCTCTTACTTACGATGTCTGGGCTTTATCTAGATATACCTTAGCTGTCTCAAATTAAACTTCAAGTTAAACTGAATGCATCATTTTCACTACTACCACAACTCTCACTACCTACCCCTCTAAAACCTGGTCTCTTGCTGCTGTGTTTTCTGGTTATGTGAATGGTGCTATTGTCCAGCAACTCAGGTTAAAACCCTGAGTGGCATTAGATACTTATCTCTCCATCAAAATTTTTCAACCTAGTTGCCCTACTACTACTGCCTAGATTTGATAATTTCAATGCCCATAGTATAAAGGCACTGAGCACCTTAATCTGGAATTCAAGGCTGTGGGGAAGAAGAAACAACACTGTGGAAGAATGCTATATAAAAAGTGTTAAGTTTTACTGTTTGTTGAACATTCAGTGCAACTGTTAAATGATCCAGAAGAAGCCTTACAACTGAATTCATTCTTTTCTTATAAAGCTGCTGCTAACCAGTCAGTTTTCATGTTTATTACCACTTGCTGCTGCTAGAAATAAAACTTGCAGCTAATATATTTTACTGACTTGGTTTTTTAACGGTACAGCAAGCAGCAGCACAAATCTCAGGATTCTCAGAACAGTTCTAATCACATGTAAACCAAAAACTAAACCACAGAAAAACAGGAAATGGGTGTGTCAAATTTAATAACAAGAGGGTCACCAGGTGGCCACATCCTCCCCTTGTTTCATACCTTCTGTTCCAATCCATTCTACACTCATAAATTTGAGTATAAACAAGGTTGGTTGTACAAAGAGGTCAAAAGCAGCCCTTAGGAAGCATTATCTCTCAAACATGCGGATTATGATTCAAAACAAGATACAAAACTCAGCACCTCTTTCATTTAAAAAAGAAAAAGTGAAGAAACTTTTGGTAAAAAAAAAAAAAAAAAAAAAAAAAATCCAGAATATTCTCATAGCTGCCTGGGGAGTAGATCTTCATTCTTCCACATAGACAGATGCCTCTATCTCCACAGAAGGCCACTTGGACTAAAACCAAACTGAGTCCGTTACTCATTCCCTCTCCGGCTCTTCTTGTGGCTTTTCTTAGATCTGAAATGGCAACACATACAAATCATTAAATTTAACAGCTGTTTGGGAACCTGGGCAAGGACTTTTGAGGAAGACTGGGATATGCTAACACTGATGGGGACAGAGATGATACCCAACATTCATAAATATACTTGGTGTTTTTTTTTGTGTGTGTGTGGTACGCGGGCCTCTCACTGTTGCGGCCCCTCCCGTTGCGGAGCCCAGGCTCCGGACGCGCAGGCTCAGCGGCCATGGCTCACGGGCCCAGCCGCTCTGCGGCATGTGGGATCTTCCCGTACCGGGGCACGAATCCGTGTCCCCTGCATCGGCAGGATGATTCTCAACCACTGCGCCACCAGGGAAGCCCATACTTGGTGTTTTTATGTTTAAGAGTAACACCGAGTTAGGCATTATTCTCCAAAATTTACCATTGAGGAAATGACCTCTGAGAGACTGAATGCACCTAACAGTGTACAGCATATAGAAGTTTCTTATAAAAGTTTATCAAATGAAAGTGACTTGTCCAATGTCACTTAACTGTTAAGTGTTAAAAGTTGGGACTGAACCCCAGGTCTCCTGAGATTAAAGCTCATGCCTTTATTGAAAGCTGCAGTCCTACAAAGGAAAAACAAAACACAGTATATATAATTCTAGTAATTTTCAGGGCAACAGCCCAACTTTGTCCTGTAATTAAGGAGAATTCCTGAGTATCTCCAAAAATACAAGAAAATTTCAGGTCCACCTTAGTTGTAAATGGGACTTTAATTTCTGAATAAAGAGTGATATTCTTAAGTTAAAATAGAGGTTAATCCATACCTTTCAGGAGACTTTGAGTGGCTCCTGTGTCTGTGACTACGGTGATGACCTAGGGAAGAAAAGCCTATTGAATGAGATTCTACCCTCCTATTCCTCCACTGTCATTTCTCCCAATTCCTTTCACTGGCTTAATATTTTTTGGCCTATGATAGGGACACTGTTGGTAGCGGAGAACTGAACGCACTTCATATGTATTCACAAGGCTTTATGGCTAAATTTCAAAAATATCACATTGGGTATTTACCACTAATCTGTTAAGTCTTACTCCTATAATTTCAGATGAAAAAACTGAAGCTCATCCTCCTATCAACCAAGCTGGTAAGTGACAGTTAAGATGTGAACTCTAATTTCCAAATTCTATATCCACTTCCTTTTTTTCTAGACAATAACAAAGTAAGGTACTACTGTACTGCAGGAGGCTAATTGCTCCTATTACATTTCTTTAAGACAACCAATAGCAAAAGGCCCAAATGCTATACCTGGGGACTTGGAGCGGGATCTATGCCGTCTATCTCGGGACCTGCTCCGATGACGTCTTGGACTCTTGCTCCGATGCCTTTCTCGGCGAGGGGAGGGGCTGTGGAAATGACTGGTCAGACTCCCATATCTGTCTGACAGTATAAACACAACAACAACATCCCCCTCCCCAAATCCCTATCCTTCATCACAAGTCACTAAAGGCCTACCTCCTTCTTTTGGGAGACCGACTCCGCCTATATGGAAAGAAAAAAGAGAAAGAACTTTAGTAGGTGCACTGGATATCGTAAATTGCAAAAACTACCCCAATTCTTCACCCAACTCTATCATCCATGTCCTTTGTCATGTAACTTTAATACCCTCTGACTCCAAGTCTGGGATTGGCCACGTGGCTTGCTTTGGCCAATGGGATACTTGTACATGTGATGCAAGCAGATACTGGAAAGATACTTGCATGGTTGGGCTTGTTTGCTCTTGTATTCTGCCACTGCCATGGGAACAGGCCTAACCTAGCCTAGAATGTAACACACACAGAGATGAGCTGCTCCAGTCATCCTAGCTAAGGCTGTCCTATACTAGCCAAAAGACAACTGATTGCACCAGATGAGGGACCATAGCTTATACTCAAAAAACCTCCTATCTAAGCCCAGCTTAAACCACTGACCACAGACCTGTGAACTAAATAAATGTCTGCCACTGAGGTTTTGTGAGTGGTTGTTTTGTAGCAACTAATACATTGACAAGCAGACATTCTCCATAGGCTGGCATTTTTCCTTCCATGAAGTCCAAATTTCTATGCTACAGTGCTTAAAGTCTCCCTGGAAGAGGCCAATGACTAAGGCCTTAACCTTCTGGGAGACCGACTCCTACTCCTCCGATAGCGTAGTGTGGGAGAGCGCCGGGGCTTGTCCAAGTCTCGGTAGCTTCTCCGGCGGTGATCAGGTGACGGCACTCTTTCCAACTGGAAAAGAGATAGAATGGGTCAGTGATGAGCACAGGCTTATAGACAGCCATCTAGGAACACAGTTAACACTCTCTTCCACATCCCGTCCCAAATTCTGCCTCCAAGTGACTTTAAAACTAATTTGAATACATGGATAACCCTAAGGACAAAAAAAAGCAAATAAAAAATTTTTTTAAATGTTTCTAATAATCCCATTATTCTAGTGCTGGTACCATTATTCTGGGACTATGTAAGAGTAGTGAGAGGTAAGTAAGTATGCTTATCTTCTTAAGAAGATGGGATTTCCAATGTGAAAGAAAAGATATGCAGATGTAAGATCGATAAGATTAAGTACAAACTCATAGTGTACTTGAAGCTTAAAAAATTTTTTCCCCCAGCTTTGTTAACTGTAAAGTCCTAGAAACACACCTGTAGCAATGAGCCCAGACTGTGGTCTCTAAATATCATATCCCAATTAATGCAATCAAGGGCTTCTTGGAAAACTGGCTAATTCTAGGTCCAGGCTAGAAGGTAACAAGACAGGACTAGAACATATATCAGAAAGCAAGGGGCTGAGACTACTAATGATTGTATCAAAAAGTCTCACAAGTCAAGTTGAGGGGCCCCCACTGGCCAAAGATGGGACAATTTGAGCATCAACAAGGACAATAATGGTCCAAAACACACCAAATATGCTTAAATCCATGAACTCACAATGTTACCAAGGGCAAAAGAGCTTTCCTCCTTGGGAGGATACTATCAAATCAACTCTTTTTAAAAACTGATAAAGGGAAATAAATAATTTATCTTACCTTTCTTATATAAACTGTACCTATGAAAAACTAAATGTTGATTTGGGAGGTTTCTCTTTATAGCAGTGTTACAGGTAACAAATGATGAAGAAATAATTAGAATATCACCATTTTACAGCCCCTAATGGATCTAGGCAAAGATCATCAGTGGCTCCTAATATTACAAAAAGAGAGACAGCCAGACTTTGCTCATCCTGGGGACAGTACACACTATTACCTGTGAAGTAGTGTTGCTCCACTCCAAAGGGGATTAAAAACCCCAAATCCAATTAAAGCCTCTAGACTCAAGAACTAGTTTACAGAAAATACAAGGGACAAATGAACACATTAGGTGATACCACAGGGACACAATCACAAAAATACAGATTGTGAGAATTTGTACAGAATGTTATGACCTGATAAATTTAAAATCTGCAAGACGAAAAATTAACAATGGATGGAACTGACAGACTACAAGATGAACCAGTTACAATTTATGGACCTTGTTTGAATACTAGTTCAGACTATTAAAAATGTAGGATAGCTGGGTGGAAATGTGAACACTGAATATTTAATGAGATTAAGGCATCATTGTTCATTTGGGGGGTGATGATGGTATATGGTTTTGCTTAAAAAAGGGGCCCTTGTCTTTTCTGAAATATTATGAAATATATGATGGCTATGACCTGCTTCAAGGTAACTGGTAGGGGACAATTGGGTAGAGATGTGGAGGAAACAAAACAGCTGAGTTGATCATTGTTGAAGCTAGGTGATGGCTAGATGGAGGCACATTCTCTCCACTTTGGTATGTGATTAAATTTTCCATTTAAAAAAAAAAAAGAAAAAAAAAAGAATGCCTACTTTTGGTCCTCTCACCACAGAAGAGCACCTCAGCCTTGCCTGGCTTTCAATTCATGAATGATTGCGCTTCCTTTAGCACTTAACTTAAATGGAGCCTACTAGCTCAGAGCTACACTTCCATCTACACTGCTACACTGTCTCAGTATCCATAGGCCAGAATTTTTTATATTTCCCCCAGCCTTTTTCTATACATATTCTTATAATTTTAATCACAAATGTTTTAGATCCTTTTTTTTTTTTTTTTTAAACTTACCACAAGCATTTCCACATCATCATATACTTTTTTTTCTTTCGGCCACACCACACGTTATGCCAGATCTTAGTTCCCCGACCAGGGATTGAACCCGCACCCCCTGCAGTGAATGCATGGAGTCTTAACCACTGGACTGCCAGGGAAGTCCCTATCATATACTTCTCATAATACTTTTAATGGCTGCCTAATAGCCTGTTGAATTGATATAATAGTTTACCTGACTGCTCCCTGACAGCTTGCTTGTTTTCAACTTTTCAGCATTTTAACAAGTAGTGAAAGAACATGACCATGCAGTACGCAGTTTTTTTCCCCTAAACTAGGCTTACTCCTTAGTATTCATTCAATTATGAACAGTATTGTTTTTGTCCCAAGTATTTATTTTAATAGCTGCCACTTATTAGGCAATTATGTCCCAAAGCTAATGGCTTTATGTATATCATTTCATTTAATGCTCACAACAGTCCTAAAATAAAGGTATCATAATCCTTGCTTTATAGAAGAGAAAATGGTGATTATGTAATTTGCACAAGATTATACCGCTAGTAAACAGCAAAGCTGAGATATGGATCAAGGTCTGTTTAACTCTAAATCCTATACTCTTAATGACTACGTATTATATTTTTTGGTTGAAGAGTTAAAAATTAAAGTTTGAAAACAAAAAAGACCATTCCCATTCCCTGTAACTTTCCCTCCTCCAACCCTTAAGCTCCAGGGTGTCTGACCTTCTCATCCTCTTCTTCCTCCTCTTCGCTGGACTCCACGTCATCCATGTCCTCTTCTAGAGCGCTAACCCGAGGCTCCAGTTGCTCAGCTTCCTCTAGCACATAGCGTTTCTACAGAGAATACAGTGAGAGATGGGCGGGGGGGGCTTGCTATCTCCTCTATGTCCTGAAGCTGCAACACTGGGCTTCTGGGAGTGACAGAAAACCTATGGTGCAGCAGGTGAGGCAATTTCATTTCAAAGACATCCTAGACCAAGATTTTCCTAAGGAGTTTAGCATACCTGGAATCTATATATTTTTTTAAGTTCCCCTGTAAAGAGATAAATACAAAGTGGAAGAGAGCATCACTTTTCTATTGCCTCCATTCCCTGTGATCTTATATTCTAAGGTCACTAGAATATCAATCAGTATAGGTGTAGCCTTGAATAAAAAATATGGGCTTCACACACAAGGGCCAATAGTTTGAAACTGTGTTGGCTGGTAGTTCTGCCAGGAGAGGTTCAGACCAGAATCTAACCCAAGAGATCCACTGAGACTCAGCCCAGTTTGGGGGTTTGGGTCCTGCTCTGAAGTAGCACCAACTCTCGACTAGACCCAGGATTTAGGGGAGCTGTCTACAGTCATGCATTTTGAACAAGGCTCAGGATATAAACAGTCTATCTCCTGGTTCCATTTCTTCTAAGATGTGGCTTAGCAGTCTTTACTGAGTGACTAAGGACCTGAAAGGCAAAGGTGAGTTTAAAACTGACAAATGGACTGGCTAGGTCATAAAACCCCTTACCATTTTTTGTGCCGAGGACATAAAGATCATTGAATAGCCCTAAAATAAATAGTAACATTTGTTCTCTATTTTGCTCTCACTCATCACTAACATAATTCTATAAAGATTAGGAGAAATGAGACAAAGATGCCATTTAGTGAAGTCAATCCCTTGAAAAAGGGCTCCTTGGAAAGGATCACCACAGTCTGGGATCTAGGACTGCATCAGACAGGGTGTCTAGAATCCCTAATATTCACCAGACTTGGAAGTGACTGAAGTCAATGTATTAACTTACAGTATTTGTGTTTGACAAAATTAGAATTCATTCCAGAGCAACTCCTTGCCAGTGTCAGGGCACATGAGAAGCTAAATTGATGCCCTATGAGTTGCTTAATAGGAACAGAAATCAAAGCAGAAGGTGGTCTTAAGGGTCATTTCATCCAGGACACAGGCCCACACCAGAATACACCTCTTGGTGATATAACAGATATCAGTCATATTTCAATTTCCTCTCCTCAGTGAGGGTTGCTTTGTGGTCTTTCCTTCTAGCCTCCAGGCAGATTACCTCATTTGCATCAATATGCTTGCTTAGAGATGACTTGAGCTTTGGAACCCTTAGTTACAACTGACTGCACTTCAGAGTATTCCATTTCTTGCAGTATTTCTAAAAATAATAATAGCAGCTAAGGATAATAAATGTGAGAATTGGGCCCTGAAATCAGGTTTTCAGATTTGAAATGTCATTCTTTTCACTACACAGTCTACAGTAGCCAATATGGAAAAGGAGAAATAATTTTCAGAATTATTTTCTAGGATTTTCTGTAACTCAGTCATTGCGGAGGAAGAGCGGTTCATTGCATGTAAGTGTGAGCACTCATCTACCAACTACCTTTATCCATCTGGTTTGCTGCCTCAAGCAAATTTACTTCACCCATTTATTATGTATCTAATCCATTCTATTCTCTACTTTGAAGTTTTTCAGATCCCTTTGATCTGTTTTTTATTGAGGTGAAATTCACATAATATACAATTAACAATTTAAAAGTATAAAATTCAATGCTATTCCAGCACCACCTCTCACTAGTTTAAAAACTTTCTCATCACACCAGAAAAACACCCCATACCTATTAAGTAATCACTCCTCATTCCCCCTTCCCTGAATCCCCTGGTAACCCCGAATCTGCTTTGTCTCTATGTATTTGCCTAGTCTGAATATACCGTAAAAAGAGAATCATATACTATGTGACCTTTGATCTTTAAATTATTCCCTTTAGTTTATATCTAGCAAGGAAATGAGCACCTCAAAGCAGGTGGGATGCAGCAAATTGCTTCAGAATTACTGAGCTGCAGTAGGATCAAAAAAGAGACCTGAAGTTCGGGATCCTCCCAGTTTGGGTTTCTGTGGTTGCTTAAAACGTTAAGAATTTGCTCCCATCCCCCATCTTTTTTTAAAAAAAAATAAATTTATTTATTTATTTTTGGCTGTGTTGGGTCTTCGTTTCTATGGCGGTGAACAGGGGCCACTCTTCATCGCGGTGCTCGGGCCTCTCACTGTCGCGGCCTCTCCCGTTGCGGAGCACAGGCTCCAGACGCGCAGGCTCACTAGTTGTGGCTCACGGGCTTAGTTGCTCCGTGGCATGTGGGATCTTACCAGGCCAGAGCTCGAACCTGTGTCCCCTGCATTGGCAGGCAGATTCCCAACCACTGCGCCACCAGGGAAGCCCGATCCCCCATCTTAAACACTGTTTCTGCGACCCTTTCATTAATGCTGCTGATTCTTACATAGACATCAGAACAAGAGAATAGTAGAGCACTAAGAGCAAAAGACCCTTACTCTACAGGTATTCCAATGACTTTTTCAATACATTTTATAGTTTCATTGAGGTATAATCGATACACAATAAACTGTACATTTTTAAAGTATACAATTTGATGAGTGTTGAGTTGTACTGTATACAACTGTAAGCAACTACATCAATATAATGGATATATCCACCCCACCCAACAGTTTACTTGTGCTCCTTTGTGATTTCTCATTCCCTTTCCTCCCCACTCCCTTACCCTGCACCTAGGCAACCACTGTTCCTTTTTGTCAATATAGTTTACATTTATTAGAAAAGAATTATACAGTACACACAGTTTTTTGTCTTTTTTCACTCAGCACAATTACTTTGTGATTGATCCACGCTGTTGTGTATCCATAGTTCATTTTTGCTGCTGAGTAGTACCAATGTATGGACACATCACAATTTGTATCCATTCACTTGATGGACATTTGGGCTGTTTCCAGTTTCTGGCCATTACAAATAAAACTGTTACGATTATCTGTGCTTATGTCTTTGTGTTGACGTGTGCTTTCATTTCTCGAGTAAATACTTAGAAGAGGAATAGCTGGATTGTATGGTTAACTTCTTAAGAAACCGGCAAACTTTTCCAAAGAGGTTGTACCATTTTATATTGTCACCAATAGGATATGGAGACTTCCAGTTCCTCCACATCCTCGCCAACACCTGATAGGGTCAGTCTGATTTTACACATTCTACTAGGTATGTAGTGTATATTACAGTGCCTTTAATTTGCATTTCCATAATGATTAACGGTATGGAACAACTTTTTATGTGCTATTGGCCAACTATATATTTTCTTTGGTAAAATGTCTGTTAGAATCTTTTGTTCATTTGTCCACTGAGTTGTTATTCAGTTCAAGAGCCCTTTATATAGTATAGATTCAAGAACTTTGGTGGATATATGTTGCACAAATATATTCTTCCAGTCTGTGGCCTGCCTTTTTAGTTTTGTAATAGTGTCTTTTGAAAGGCAAGTTTTAAATTTTTATAAAGGCCTATTTATTAATTTTTAATAAATCATGGTTTTATGTCTTATTATAGGAATTTGTCAAACTCAAGGTCACTAAGATTTTCACCTATGTTATTCTTCTTTATGTTATACTCTTAGCTTTTATGAGACTATTATCCCCTTCAAGTTTATGAGCTAAGGGTAGAGATTCATTGGTTTGCATATGGCTATTCAACTGTTTTAGCACCATTTGTGGAAAAGATTATCCTTTCTCAATTGTATTGCCCTAACATCTCTGCAGAAAACCAACTGACCATATATATGTACACTTACTTCTGGTCCCTTTACTTTGTTCCATTTATCTACTTGTCTAGCTTTATGCCAACACAACACTGTCTTGGAATCAAGTAGTGTTTGTCCTCCTAATTTGTTCTTTTTCAAAGTTGTTTTGGATATTCTAGGTCCTCTGCATATTCATATAAATTTGAGAATCAGCTTGTCAAGTTATATCAAATTTTATTTGGATTTTGATTGGAACTGAAATGAATCTACAGATTAATTTGGGAGAATTGACAACAATTCTAAGTCATGGTATAAAATATACCATGGACATGATATATCTCCATTTACTTAAGTCTTCTTTAATTTCCATCAGTAATGCAATGTTTTATAGTTTTAAGTCTTACACATCTTTTGACAAAATTATCCTTAATTATTTTAAATTTTTTGATGCTGTTGTAAATGGTATCTTTTTAGCAAAATTTCAAATTCCAGTTGTTTATAGCTAGTGTATAGAAATACAACCGATTTTTGTACATTGACCTTGTACCCTGCAATTCTGCATAAACAGATAAATGGGTAAACAAATTGTGGTATACCCATACAATGGAATACTATTCAGCAACAAATGAAATAAAAAACTATTGAAACGTGCAACAACATGGATAAATTTCAACTCTCCGCTATAGACCATTCCCTTTCTCTTTAGACTACCTACTATATCTGTTTTCTCTTTGTATTTTACAATATTATTTTTAAAATCATATGCTGTAAGACTCATTCTTAAAAGATGCTTCACAGACAATCATTTCTCACTAGGAAAGGGAGGTAAGACGATAAAGATGATATTTAAGGTGGGTCAGTCTCCCATTCCTGACCTTCCTTTCATCTGTTTTATATCCTAGATTTTTATATGAAGATCAATTTGAAAAAAAAAGCTGCTCACAAAGCTTAAAAACCTACTGTACTACAATCTCCTTAATATAACATTTTAAAGAACAAAATTTTCTTGTGTTATTCACTTTTAAAGCCCTACCCTTCAATCACTTTTTCTGTTTTCTTCTCACTCCCAGTCTCCTATCTTTCTCATAGACATGAAGACTGCTAATTAGGAGGACCATAAGAAAAAAGCAAACAACCCCATTAAAAAAAATGGGCAGAAGAATTAAATAGATATTTTTCCAAAGGGGACATGCAGATGGCCAACAGGCACATGAAAAGATGTTCAACATCACTAATCATCAGGGAAATGCAAATCAAAAAAACCACAATGAGATATCACCTCACACTTATCAGAATGGCTATCATCACAAAAAATGCAAATAAGAAATGCTGGCGAGGATGTGGAGAAAAGGGAACCCTCATATAGTATCTGTGGGAATGTAAATTGGTGCGGCCACTGTGGAAAACATTATGGAGGTTTCTCAAAAAAAATAAAAACAGAACTACCATATGACTCAGCAATTCCACTCCTGGGTAAATACCCAAAAACCCCCAAAACCACTAATTTGAAAAGATACATGCGCACCAATGTTCACAGAAGTATTATTTACAATTGCCAAGACATGGAAGCAACCTAAGTGTCTATCAACATGAATGGATAAAGAAGATGTGGTACATATATACAATGGAATATTACTCAGCCATTAAGAAGAACAAAATAATGCCACTTGCAGCAACATGGATGGACCTAGAGATTGTCATACTGAGTAAAGTCAGAGAAAGACAAATATATGATATCACTTATATGTGGAATCTTAAAAAAATGGTAAAAATGAACTGATTTACAAAACAGAAATAGAGTCACAGATGCAGAAAACAAACATGGTTAGCAGATGGGGGAGAGATAAATTGGGAGATTGGGATTGACATATAAACACTATTATATATAAAATAGATAACTAATAAGGACCTACTGTATAGCACAGGGAACTCTAGTCAGTACTCTGTAATGACCTATATGGGAAAAGAATAAAAAAGAGTGGATATATGTATAACTGATTCACTTTACTTTATACCTGAAACTAATACAACCTTGTAAATCACCTATACGCCAATAAAAATTTTAAAAAAACCTAAAGTATATTATCATAATTAACATTAATTTTTTACAAAGAAATATAGTAATATATGTATATTTGGAACAAAAAAGAAAATGTAGTATATATATACAATGGAATACTACTCAGCCATAAAAAAGAATGCAATTTTGCCATTTGCAGCAACATGGATGGACTTGGGGGATATTATTTTAAAGTTATTTATTTATTTAAAAAATTTTATTTCATAATGGAGTATAGTACAGTACAGTGTACAGTAAAATGATTCAGCTGTACAGTAAAGTGGTTCAGTTATACATATACTTGTATCTATTCTTTTTCAAATTCTTTTCCCATTTAGGTTATTACAGAGTATTGAGCACAGTTCCCTGTGCTATACAGTATTGGAGGATATTATTCTAAGTGAAATAAATCAGACAGAGAAAGACAAATACTGTATGATATCACTTATATGTAGAATCTAAAATATACAACACACTAGTCAATGTAACAAAGAAGCAGACTCACAGATATAGAGAACAAACTAGTGGTTACCAGAGGGGAGAGGGAAGGGGGGAGGGAATTAAGAGGAACAAACTATTAGGTATACAATAAACTCTAAGGATACTGTACAATGCAGGGAATATAGCCAATATTTTATAGTAACTATAAATGGAGTAGAACCCTTAAAAATTGTAAATCACTATACTGTATACCTATAATTTACATAATATTGTACATCAACTATACTTCAATTAAAAAAAAAAAGAAGATTCTGAGCTCCATGGTGTTTTACCATGTATGCGTGTAAAGAGATCTTTACACACATTTTATTGTGTACTGTGTATTGTGTGTGTATGACCTTTATCTCTTACCTGTAGCCGGGGTAGAATGATATCACAGACTCTCTCACTGTGCAGTAGTTCATCAATAAATTCATCCACATGCATCAGTTCAAACTCTGAAAGAAAAACCATAAGCTCAAGAACTTGGAAATAAATTTAAATAGCCAAAAACTAAAAGAAGTGTAAGACTCTTCTTTTTTTTTTTTTGTTGGTACGTGGGCCTCTCAGTGCCGCGGCCTCTCCCGCTGCGGAGCACAGGCCCCAGACGCGCAGGCCCAGCGGCCATAGCTCACGGGCCCAGCCGCTCCGCGGCATGCGGGATCCCCCCGGACCGGGGCACGAACCCGCGTCCCCCGCATCAGCAGGCGGACCCCCAACCACTGCGCCACCAGGGAAGCCCGTAAGACTCTTTATGTAAGATATCTAACAGGGTACTTGGTATAGAAAGTGTGAATTCTCTGCAGCTTCCCTTTGCCTGCACATTCACTAATAAAGCTATTGCAGTGTGGCAGTTACACTGAAGGGACTACTGTCAAACCTGGGCTCAAACTACAGCCTTTCATATTCTTGTCGTCACCACCTATCTTCATTCATTCAACTCTCTTTTATTGAGGCCATTTATGTGCTATGCCTCTTCTAGGAGCTGGGGATAAAGGGATGAATGAAGCTGTCCCAATTAGCAGCAGAGACAAACACAAAAACAAGCACAAAGAGTCCTGAATTGTAATGGGGTAATGTTCATGAATAAAACTTATAACTCAAGTGTAATTTCTCATGTGAACCCACTAAGTTCCTGAATATAGAATATGTATCTTTTCCCCTGCATGGGTCAGCAAACTTTTTTTAAATTGATGTATAATTGACTTACAACATTATATTAGTTCCAGGTGTACAACATAGTGATTTGCTATTTTTAAGAATCATGTGTCTCATATGGTAAGTGGAGCAATAGCTTTTTAGAATTTCTATGGTAAACATTACCTTAGTTCAGTGGTTCTTGGTTCTTAGTTCAGTGGTGTTGCCCCCTGCAACTATGGGGTGCTCTAGTGGGTAGAAGCCAGGGATGCTGCTAAACATCCTATTATAATGCACTGGACAGCTCCCCACAACGAAGAAATATCTGGCCCAAATTTTCACTAGGTTTAAAAACCCTATCTTAGTTTAACATAATATAGTCATAACTAAGTAATTTCATGATGGCCATGACCATGTCCATCTTGTTCACCATATTATTTTCAGTACATAGCATAGTACCTGCCATAACATTGACACCTAATATGTATTTATTCAATGAATGAATAAGTTAATAAAAGTTTAAAGAATAATACCAAATTCTTAACTTTTACTCCTTAGTGTAATATGTAGAGGGTAAAGGCAAATGCTACTAATCTTTTGTTATGATACTGAGAAAAGTTTTGACTGCATTCCCTGAATCCCATTTTACCACAAAATGTGTCTCTTTGTAAAAGGTATGGAGCTGCCCCTCCTAGATACACTTATTATTTTTCAGTGGGATTCCTACATAAGTATGAGTACAGTCTATATACTGCAGGGTGAAGTATCGTACAAGAGAGGCCAGTAGAAAGAACTGTGAAGGTGTAATGTATGGAAAACTAGCCTTGTCTGGGAGGTCTGGAGAAGGATTTTACAGTGAAGGTCATTCAGGAGCTAGATCTTTATGGGATGGAGCACATGATGCAAAGCAAGGATTAACATGAGATGCAGTTGGAAAGACAGGCAGATGGGCAGACTGGGTAGGGTCGAAAGGAAGCTAGTAGTCTAATGGAGTACTACTCCCCATGAGAGAGGAGGACCTGACTGAAGACAGTAACAATCTGGATTAAGAGCAACATTCACAATGTATGTGACAATGTGACACTAGAGATACTGGTGAAATAAAAACTGGCTCAGGGATGAAGGTCTAGACACCTGGCACCATACTCACCTCCATTTCGGTTCTGGCTCTTGATTTTTCTGTAGTCGTTGTATAGAGGCTCCAAGTACTTGTAGCAATCAATTGCAGTGCCTGTCAACCTCATGTAAAGTGCTCCCAACATGCGGACATACCTGACAGACAGATGACAGTGAAACAACAGGCCATCCTAAAAAGTTCCTGAGTTTTACAACTGGCTTTTCTCATGACAGTAGTGGATAAACAAGTTCTTTCTTCTCTTTGGCAGATGAGAAAGCTAAATTTTTAGAAGCATCATGGGGCAGTAGAAAGATAGCTAAAATATGGAGACCTGTGTTCGAGTTCTCATTCTACCACTTATGGCTGTGCTTACTTAGGATATGCTGCTCAACTTTCAGGGTCTATTATATCATATGTAAAACTAAGATACAACCTATTTACTTCATGGGATTATTTTAAGAATCAAATGAGAAACTAAATTTAACAACCGAAAGTATAAGATTTATTTACTAACAATACAACCAATTTACATAGACATGAATATATAAATTGTTGCTAGGAAGCAGAATGCTGGTTATGGAAAAAAGTCAAAGTCATCTGGGTTCAAATTCTGATTCCATTATTTACTAACTCTGTAACACCGGGCAATTTACTTGCTTTCTCAGTCCTTATAAATTGTAGCTGATAGCCCCTAATTTGATGGTTTGGTGTATTAAGTAAAAAAAATGTATGTAAGGTGCTAAGCATAGCATATAGCACACAGTAAGTGCCTAATAAAAGTTAGCTGTTTTCTAGCCATTAATGTTTGTAAGATTCTTTTCTTTTCCCTTTCTCCTATATCCCAACTACCCACTCAAATCTCCACTTGGATAAAGAGTAGGCATTTGAAACTCAACAGTTTCTGTATATGACAAACAAAATAGAGTGGCAAAGGATATGGACTCTGAAACTAGCTTTGCCACTTACCAGCATTTGCCCTTTGGGAAATCAATCTCTCTGTGCCTCAGTTTCCTCCCCTATATAATAGGGATAATAATTTTACAGGGTTTTTGTGAAGTTTAAATTATTAAATTTTTTAGAATAGAGGGTGGCACATAATAATCTATTATTATGTCTGTCTCCTATACTTGTCTGTGAGCTCCTTGAAAATGGATAATAAAATAATAAGAGCAGCTTATATTTTTGGGCCGTATACCCTGCAACAGGCACTGTGTTGGGAGATTTACTGTTCTGTCTTCCTTAATCCTCACATCTATCCTGAGTTGGTATTACTGTTTCATTTTATAGGTAAATAAAGTAAAATTTAGAAAATTAAGTAACTTCTCCAAGGTCACAGTTAATAAGTAACAGGGTCTGGACATGAACCTACATTTAACACCAAAGTTTCCCTCTTCTTTACCACACTATGTTGTTTTCTTCATCCTTAAGCATTCAGTGCTACCAACATATTAGGCACTCACTTCTGCTTAATATATGCTCAGTGAGTTTGTGAAATACTGTTTTTGAGGGAAAAGCCATCAAGACTGAGACAGTGAAGGAGAAGGTCAATACAATCAAAACAGACAAAACACAAACTCAAGAGGCTCAAGAGCAAAATCCTAGAGTGGAACTCTGTGGAAATGAGATACACTGTTTTCACTCCTCTTAACTAAAGCCAAATTCTGGACCATGAAATTGAAGTTTTTATATTAGCTAATAAACATTTCACTCACTTGAAATCTTCATTTTTGATAAACTCTACAATGATATCCTTCTCGGGTTGAATCTGAAGCATCTTCAAGGTCAAACACAGAAAGGGAGTTGGCTTTATGTTGCCACCATAGACACCACCCACAAATCTTAACTCCATGGCTTTATCGACTACAAGTTCAGCTAAAAAACAAAAACAGAGTGGCATCTCAGACACATCAGGACTAAGCTTTTCCAGGTTTGAAGTGGAGAGAAGTTAAAGCTAGTTCAACGTTTGGTGCTCCTGAATTAACAGTTTAATATTAGGAGAACAAGAGTGTAATAATAATAACTAATAATAATAATAGCAGCAGCCAATATACACTGAAAGATTATTATATAACAGATACACTGCTAAGCATTTCATATTATCTCATTTAATCTTCACAACAAGCCATGGAGGTAAGTTCTAGCACTGCCCTTGTTTTCAGCTAGGAAAATGAGGGCTAAGAAAGATTAAGTGATTTGCTCAAGGTCCAAAGCCAGAAAGTGGCAGGGCCTGGGTTTTAATCGAAGCAGTCTAACTTCAGAGTCCGTGCTTGGCATCATGTTAGGAGAAAAAAATGCCATATTAAGAGTTAGAAGAAACAAAACAATAACAACAAACAACTCCTCAATAGCTACACAACCTTGAGCGAACTTCATCTAGACAATGGGGATAATAACCTTCCAATACTGTTGTCAAAATCAAACACTAGGGAAATACAGATCAATGGAACAGAGATAAACCCTTGAACCTATGGTCAACTAATCTATGACAAAAGGAGGCAAAAATATACAATGGAGAAAAGACAGTCTCTTCAATAAGTGGTGCTGGGAAACGGGACAGCTACACGTAAAAGAATGAAATTACAACACTCCCTAACACCATACACAAAAATAAACACAAGATGAAAAGACCACCCTCAGAATGGGAGAAAATATTTGCAAGCGAATCAACTGACAAAGGATTAATCTCCAAAATATATCAACAGCTCATGCAGCTCAATATTAAAAAAACAAACAATCCAATCAAAAAATGGGCAGAAGACCTAAACAGACATTTCTCCAAAGAAGACATAAAAATGGGCAAGAAGCACATGAAAAGATGCTCAACATCACTAATTATTAGAGAAATGAAAATCAAAACGACAACGAGGTATTACCTCACACCGGTTAGAATGGGCATCATCAGAAAATCTACAAACAAATGCTGAAGAGGGTGTGGAGAAAAGGGAACCCTCTTGCACTGTTGGTGGGAATGTAAATTGATACAGCCACTATGAAGAACAGTATGGAGGTTCCTTCAAAAACTAAAAATAGAACTACTATATGACCCAGCAATCCCACTACTGGGCATATATCCAGAGAAAACCATTATTCAAAAAGACACATGCACCCCAATGTTCACGACAGCACTATTTACAATAGCCAGGTCATGGAAGCAACCTAAATGCCCATCGACAAACAAATGGATAAAGAAGATGTGGCACCTATATACAATGGAGTATTACTCAGCCATAAAAAGGAACAAAATTGGGTCATTTGTAGAGACGTGGATGGACCCAGAGACTGTCATACAGACTGAAGTAAGACAGAAAGAGAAAAATAAGTATCGTATATTAATGCATATATGTGGAATCTAGAAAAATGGTACAGATGAACTGATCTGCAAGGCAGAAATAGAGACACAGATGTAGAGAACAAATGTATGGACACCAAGGGGGGAAAGCGGCGGTGGGTGGGGGGTGGGGTGGGCGTGGTGGTGTGATGAATTGGGAGATTGGGATTGACATACATACACTAATATGTATAAAATAGATAACTAATAAGAACCTGCTGTATAAAAAAGTAAATAAAATTAAAAAAAAAATCAAACACTAGGGACTTACCTGGTGGTCCAGTGGTTAAGATTCTGCACTCCCAATGCAGGGGGCCCAGGATCGGTCCCTGGTCAGGGAACTAGATACCACATACCACAACTAAAGATCCCACATGCCACAACTAAGACCTGGCTCAGCCAAATAAATAAATTAATTAAAAAAAAAAATCAAACACTAGCTGTGTGAAGTAGGGCAAGTCATTTCACCTCTCTTTGAGCCTGTCAGTTCAAATTTGAATAATAAAGGTACAAAGTTAAGGGCTATAGTAAGAATCAAATGAGATAATACAAACAAATGCTAATACCTACCTGACACACAGATAATAAATAAATAAATAAATGTTAGGTACTATTAATGGGAAATCACTTTATAAATCAGACTTCTCCAAGTTTCCTTAGGATAAATTCTATATTAATTCATTCCATATTACAGTTGGCAATTTATAGTTAGGTGCCAAGTACCAGAGATACAGGTAGAGGGATAAAGAAGAGGGACACAATGACTACTCTTATGGAGTTTACAGTCAGGCGAGGCAGAAAGCATTAAAAAAAATATTGAAAGTGTGATCAGTAGTTGAAAGAAGATGCAGAATGCAATGAAAATATATGACAAGGGAATGTAACCTAGTGTTGGGGGGAAAAAAGGTCATGAGTTCACTTTTGGACATATGGAGTTGGCATGCCTTGGAATCAGAGACTTAGATCTCAGGGAGAGATTTGGGCTGCAGAGATAAATTTAAAGGCATCTATATATATATGAGGTAACCGTGGTATGGAGATCATCCAAGAAGAAAACTATGGAATGAGAAAAAGTCCCCAAAGTAAACCTTACAGGACTCCAAAATTTAATGGTGACTCAGAGAAACAATATGACTTGTCCATGAACACACAGCTAGGGTGGTGGCAGAGCAGTTAACAGCAAAACAGTAGTTAATAATGGTAACAGCACCACCACCACCACTGATTACTGAGTGCTTTTTATTAACATATAGCTGTAATTATACCAAACACTTTTTTCATCTTGTTTATCTTTTCCTTTGCTGTGCAAAAGCTTTTAAGTTTCATTAGGTACCATTTATTTTTGTTTTTATTTCCATTTCTCTAGGAGGTGGGTCAAAAAGGATCCTGCTGTGATTTATGTCATAGAGTGTTCTGCCTATGTTTTCCTCTAAGAGTTTTATAGTGTCTGGCCTTACATTTAGGTCTTTAATCCAT
>NC_041217.1:140495035-140526934 GCF_002837175.3 Physeter macrocephalus
ACAGGTCTTTTGTCTCCCTAGGTAAGTTTATTCCTAGGTATTTTATTCTTTTTGTTGCAATAGTAAATGGGAGTGTTTCCTTAATTTCTCTTTCATATTTTTCATCATTAGTGTATAGGAATGCAAGAGATTTCTGTGCATTAATTTTGTATCCTGCTACTTTACCAAATTCATTGATTTTCTGGCAGCATCTTTAGGATTCTCTATGTATAGTATCATGTCATCTGCAAACAGTGACAGCTTTACTTCTTTTCCGATTTGGATTCCTTTTATTATACCAAACACTTTTTAAACATTTCATTTAATCCTTAGAACAACCCTTTGACCTTTGAGTTCGGTATTACTATTCTCGTTTTACAGTAAAGAAAGCCATGGTTCGCTGGGGTAACACAGCTCCAAAAGAGGAGCCAGAATTCAACAAAGATCAAAGACTACCTGGAAGATTTATCTGAAGAGCATATATTTATATTAGGACTGGGATGTGGAAATACTGCAAATGGTCCAGATTTGAGTATAGGCATTTCATGAATTGGTTTCAGGCATACTGACATTCCTTTAACACCTTCAGGGTCCCTGTGCTTAACACTGTTTGGAACCCAGCAAGTTATCATTAAACATGGAATGACTCAAAGAACCGCAACGTGACACCCTTCCGAATGAGGTCCTATCAGATCCATCTGTGTTCCCAAAGCCCAACACAAGACTAGGCACAGAGTAGGCGCTCAGATTTTTCTTAATGACTGTCAACGATTTCCCTCTAGCTTCACCCCCAGGGGCCAGTCCTACCGGACTGGTCTGGAGAACTGGGCCACAAGACGACCGGGGTTGGGGCGGGGGGATCGGCGCGCTCTTGCTCACCTGTAAGGCCAAAGCACTCCTCTTTCCAGTATTTGGACTCATAAATGCGCGTCCGAATGATCTTCTCCACCAGATACTGAGGGTTGGTGCCGTGGATGCTGTGCGCATCTTTTACAGTACGGTTCGCCATTTTAGACCGCCTTCCGTTCTATTTCCGTCGGGTCCTTTAGGACGTCACATCCAGGTTCAAAAACCGGAGTGGAATGGAGAAGGATGGAGGAAGTCTCACTAAATAGGTTGGGCGACCATCTTGAACCCGGAAATGTTTTAGAGTCGGGCACTTTCTTGCGCGAACGGCGTAGCATACCGAATCAATGATGGCCTCTGCGCGTTGACGGATGTACGTCCTGCGTCCCCTCCTTAGATGGGCGGGGCGGAAGGGCTGGCTGCTGACGGAACGTGGAGACACCCTGGGGGCGGGGCTACGGCCTTGGCGGGAAATTTCTTTTTCTCCACCTTCTTTCCATTCCTAGGGAGGTCCCCGCTTCGGCTCCGGTACGCGGCTGGTAGCTGTAAGAGGAGTGTCCCTGGGCAGGTAGATTTGCTGCAGCTCCACGAGCTCCTGAAGCGGGGACGGTGGGAAGCGGAAGGCTTGCGCCCAGCTCCAACAAACTGCGGCGCCCGGTGAGTGTGGAGTCCCACGGGCTGGAGAGGGTTCTGAGCCGCGTGACTGAGGAATTTGTTCTCTGTGGACTCATTCAGCCATTATCCATTCAGCAGATATGTACTAAGCGCCTATTAAGTGCCAGGCACGTTCTAACCCCGTTAGGAACGTTTTACTTTCCACATTGCGATTTCTAACAGCTTTTCTCCCGGGGACTGCGACCTTGTAGCGGTGAAACCGAAAGCCAACAACAGAAAAGCGTGAACACTCCTGTCCTCAGCGCTCTGAGACTCTGAGTAATGATCTGAGCCATGTGAACCTTCCATCTGCATGGCCCTTGTGAAGCAGTCGCATCTTTTCCTCATTTCAGCGTAGCGTATGTAGCAAGCACCACAGGGAAGGCGGAGCAGCAGAAGTTATTACCCGATTTTACGGATGTAGCAGTTGCTCCCAGAGGGAAAGAGACTTGTCTAAGTCCCTTTTTGTGACTAAGCGGCCTGAGCTCCTACCCAGGTCTTTTTTTCCCTAGAAGAGCTGCTCTTAACTGCTGGGCTCTCATCCACCTTCCTTCCAGGAGGAGAGTGTAATGGCACCTCTTTTACTTTCTCTAGGCTAACCCCGTGATAGAAGGGCCTTCTATTTTGACAGTTGGAAAAAGCACTGGACTTAGAGGCATGAGATGCGAGATTCTTATCTTGGGCTATCTGCCAAATTGCAATGATCAGATATGGCAGTTTTCGATTTTAGTTTTCTATAAAAGTGGTACCCTCTTCCCTGCTGTACTGGGTGGTTGTGAATGCCATTGGAGGTTTCTGGTGTGAGATCATGTTTATCAAGTCCCTCTGCAACAGTTTTTAATGTAACAAATGGCAATATATGGACTTTAGAAGGTTTATGAATTCCCTGAAATTAAATGCAAAATTTTGTGTGAATTGTATGTGTTTCATAACATTCATCAAATTATTAAAAAAAAAAAAAAAAAGAATCACTGTCCCTTACACATAAATGCAAGGGACTGGGGAAGTGAATTGACCATTTTGCATTTTCTCACTTAATCCTCAGTAATTCTAGAATAGTGCTTGGCACAGAATGGATGATTAATAAATAAATATTGGTTGAATAAAAGAAAGTTTCTGTTCGTTTGGGTTTTCCGTAACATCTTATGGAAGTTCCCGAACGAACTTTTCCACCAATCCAATATCCCCATTTTGTGGGTAAGGAAATCGAGGCCCATTTGACCTTTCAGTCAGTGGCTGGGAAGCCTGGCTTACTGTAATAAGCATACCAGAAGCAAGCTGTCTTAGACATATATTAACATTATCTACTTTCACACAAGGTGTTCTAAAGTAAGTGCTTAAGAGCACAGTCATTGGAATCCAGCTGCTCAGGGTTTGAATTAAGCGTGTGCTATCCTGTATAACACTGGGACAACTTACCATCTTGAAGTGCTAATAGCATCTACCTTTTATTCAGCAAATATTTATTACTGAGTGCCTACCTTGCACTTAGTATGGACTAGCCTTGTTCTAGAATTATTGTGAGGATTAAATGACATAAACGTATCAAGAGTTTTGGTTCTACCTCTGTCTTATTGGATCAATAAATATCTGCTATCATTTTTTTTTTTTTTTTTGCGGTACACGGGCCTCTCACTGTTGTGGCCTCTGCCTTCGCGGAGCACAGGCTCTGCATGTGCAGGCCCAGCGGCCATGGCTCATGGGCCCAGCTGCTCCGCGGCATGTGCGATCTTCCCGGACCGGGGCACGAACCCGCATCCCCTTCATCGGCAGGCGGACTTGCAACCACTGCGCCACCAGGGAAGCCCATGCTATCATTATTTCTACTGCATCTCCTTTATCTGTTTTCCTTGGATGTGGCTCCTGGACTGGGTAGTGTGCATGTTCCAGATTTCTGGTATCTGCAACATTAAGAGCCTGTAGTGGGTATCTCCTAGAAGCCAAAGCCTTTGCTAGGCCAAGTCTGGCCTGCCTTTCCACTCCATTCATCACCGTTGTTGGGGAACCTCTTTGCTTATGGTGGATGAGATGCAGTGCTGGGTCGAGGGTAGGAAAGTGGGGTAACAGTGCAAAGAGGCCTGATGTATACTATGATTTCCTTATGCTGCCTCTTCAGAAGGACTCGATTAATTTTTTGAACTTTTCATGGAAAAACAACCTGCATATAGAAAATGCACAAGTCATATACAGCTCAGTGAGTTTTCTTGAAGAGAACATACCTGTGTAACCAGCATCCAGAGCAAGAAACAACATGACCAGCATCCCAGAAACGCTTCACTCCCCCACTGTGCTTCCTTTCAGTCACCAAGGTTTCCTTCTATTCTGACTTCTAACACCATAGGTTACTTTTACCTGTTTTTGACCTTTGTGTAAATGGAATCAATATAGTATGTATTCTTTTGGTGTCTGATTTCTTTAGCTCATTGTTATTTTGTGAGATTTTCCCCACATGTGTGCAGTTGTGGTTGGTTTCATTTCATTGCTGTATAGTGCTGCTATGAACATTCTGGTTCATGTCTTTTGATGATATGTTTGTTTTTCTCTTGGGTATACTCTGTTGGAATTATTGGGTCATAGGATATGCATATGTTCAGCTTTAGTATATACTGCCAAATTTCCAAAGTGGTTTTACCAATTTACATGCCCTCCAGCAGTGTATGAGAGTTTTGGCTGCTCTACATCCTTACTACACTTGGTATTGTCCTAATGATTTTTTACAAACAGTTCATTCAGGACGTCCCTGGCGGTCCAGTGGTTAAGACTCCATGCTTCCAATGCAGGGGGTGTGAGTTCGATCCCTGGTTGGGGAACTAAAATCCCACATGCCGCTTGGCACGGCCAAAAAATTAAAAAAACAAAAAACAAAAAACCCCAGTTCATTCATTCATTCATTTGTTCAGCTATTATGTGCGAAATCCTAACCTAGGCCCTGGGGACGCAGTTATGAACAAGACAGACAAGGTCCCAAGATCCTGCTCTTTTGGAATTTAACATTCTGATGTAGGAAGTACAACAAATAAGAAAGTAATATAATGTTTATGGCTTTGACAATAGGTTGGTGCAATAGAACATGACCCTAGGCAGTATAAGAGGGTGGCGAGTAACTTTCCACTGGGTATCAGTTAAGGCCTATCTGAGGAAGTTTCACTGGAGCTGAGACCTGAGCCATCCCTGCAAAGATATTCAGGAAGAGAGAACAGCAACAGTGTAAGTCTGAGGGCACTAACAACCTTGGTCTGTTTGAGGTTTGGAAAAGCAGGCCTGGAGCATACTGACAGGCTGAGTTGAGGCAGGTTATGTGGTCCAGGCCCAGAGAGCCTTCCGATACCCCTGCCTGCTCACCCTTTGGTAAATCATCCACCTTTGCACTCATATATGTTTATACTGGTCTCAGTGAACACAGCTCATGATCTAGAAAAGGAGTGTTAAATTTTATCTTGGCTTAGTTTTTGAAAGAGGGTGTCTGCTTTATTAACTAAAATACGGTTTCTATTTAAAGGCGTTGAAAGCATGGATTTGATGACCTTAGGTATACATGAGTACCTTAGGAGTATGGAGATAGTCCTTCTGTATGCCAGCTTTTAGTTTGAAAAAATGCGATCCTTATGCCAGTGTTATCAAATATCATAGACACTGTGACAAATCAGAGCATTTATCCTGCAGTTAGATTATTCGAGAATTGTAGAAAATGTGTTGGGAGATTCCACTTTACTACAAAGCACTCTCGGTGATATTCCAATTTTTTTTAATGATGGAGCTTATTTACTTGCATCTTTTGTCTGTATCTCAGTAGCCTATTTTGCCTGATTTCACTGCGGAAAGGTGAAAAGTTACAAGTTTACTGATAGTTCCATGTTACATCTTCCATTGAAAGGAACGTATATTGAAGGTAAGTTAGAGTTTATATATTTCCTTGAACATTTATTGAGATTCAAACACTTTTACTAACTTTTTACCAAAAGATTATTAGATATAATGAGTCCAAATGCATTTTTACTTGAGCACAAGTCTCCTACTTGTTTTAACTCATCAGTCTGCTGTTTGTTCATTTCTACAATGTATTTAATTAAAATTAGATTGATTTTAATAATACTATGTTGTGAATTATACTCTAAATGTTCTTAATAGTAATCATTCAGGCATCATTTGTAAGCTGTGTATTTACTAATGACTCAGTATCTTCTTTTTGCTAATTAGTTTCCTCAAATTATATTAAAAAATACCTTTTTTAAAAGCAGAAAATCTTATGGGTCAGAATGTTCCCAAGTAGAATGTAGGACATAATGCTACTGACTTTAGGAAACCAGATTATTTAATCAGGATGTCAATATGCTCTTCTTATTCTGTTGTTTTCAACATGGACTGAAATTATTGGTCCCTCTATCAGTAATTCAGAGAAATTCTGTCAGACTGGATTAAAAAAAAAATTTTTTTAACCCCAGTTTTGTCAAACTTTAGCTCTATAAGAAAAGCATTGAATTTAGAGGAAAGGATTGTTTTCTTAATAACTTAAACTTAAGATAATGAATTGGCATTATTAGGACTAATGGATTGTAGCTTCCAAATTATAAAGAGGATTGTCAAATATGTTTGGATTTTTTCATTCTCATTTCAGAATTGTCAGTAAAAATGTCTTTTTTCCCATGTACTTTAATGTAGTTGTTTCTTTTCAGCTATTCACAATATCTAGGACCTGTCAGCTGCAAAGAAAAAGACCCCTTCCAACTGCCAGAGCAGTACAGGTTAGTGACCCTGGGGTTTTGTTTTGTTTTGTTTTGTTTTTAAGGTAAGTGGAATGATACATTTGATAAAATCCATTGCCATTCCCCCAAATGCCCCTTGCATGTTTTTGCCTCCATCCCTTGGAAACCCTCATTTCATCCATCTTAGCAATAGCTACCCATTATTTAACATTCATTTTAGAAAACCCCTTTAAGAAATCCTTCCTCCCTGAACAGTCACAAGACCTGGTCCTCTACCTTGCAGTAGACTCTCTGGCTTTCTCTTGGCTCTTTGCACTGTTAGATGTCCTTTCGTGTGTTTATATTTTATCCCTACCTAGATTATAAATGTTATAAAGCTACTTACAACTACTGTATCACTGTCTTTTAGTTTCACATTATTCGATGTTTCACATCTATCATTGTGCCTTGTACCTAGTAAGTACTTCTAAACATCTATAGTTTTTTAACATATTGACCTTTCTGTTTCCCTGGCTAGGAAGAGATAAGGCATAGTACCAGATGATACTGAATTGCCTATGTTTGATCTTCATAGAGCTTGACTTTTTCCTCAAAAAAGTGTTTTTTTTCCTAAGTCTAAAATTGTGGGGGTGTAGCAGGGGCAGAAAAGAAGGCTGAACCCATTGAAGGCAGGGACTGTGCCCTAGAATCCATCAGAGCCTGTCATGTTAACTCAGAGTTAGTGACTTTTACACAGGAGTCATGGCCTACCGTCCTACAAGGCTGAGGACCAGACAAACTTATTCGTGGGTTGGCAAGCCATTGGATCGAAAACTGCACTACCAAACCTACAAGTGAGTGATAGAGTCCTTTGGTGGACTGGAACTAATAGCTTCTTCAAGTTGAGCTGTTAATAACTTGTATCCAGGGTATTCTAGGTACTATAGGTTGAGGATTGAGGGACAGTGAATATGAATTGATTGTAAGGGGGTGTGGGTTTGTTTGATGGAAGAAAATGTTAGCATAAATATAGCAGCTAGTGATACAGGAAGATATTATGTCAGGTTAATAAAGTTTGATATGTATGATAATGTCATATCTATTTAAGATAGGTTCTGTATAATTCTGCATGATAACAGGGTAGGATGGTTGTTGCTACTATATCCTCTTAGCCCAAGACATCTCTGAACAATCTGATGTTGTTACTGGGCAGCTTTCATGTCTTAGGAAGCTTTGTTGTTCTTTGTCAATAACTGAGAGAAGTTAGGGTTCATCCTAAGGCCTCTGGATTAATCATCCATGCTAAAACAATTCATTCAATTCATGTTATCTACTCTTGTGTGTGACTTTACTGGTAAATTGGTTTCTAATAGGATTGGTCAGCAGAGAGAAACTATTCAGGGGGTTTTCTAGTTACAGAGCACATTCCTCTATGCCCAGGGGTCTGAAGAGGTTGGCCCACCCTAAGAGATTTCCTAACATGTTTCTCTGTTATTTCCTAGAGAAATGAGTGTGAAAATAGAAGGTCGTTTGCCTGAGATTGACCTCCAAGTTGGACAGTTTGTGTTGATTGAAGGGGATGATGATGAAAATCCATATGTTGCTAAATTGGTTGAGTTGTTTGAAGACGGTGAGTTTGGGGCTGGAGGGAAAAGTATTCCTTGTCACTAATGATTGGGAAGTGCTCCGTGGTGGGAACAGGGGTGGTTACTGATTCTTCTGTTCATAGCGGTATATAGGGTGTGCCTATGGGGTCACTTAAGCATCAGCTGTACCCTCTTCCACCTAGTGAACGTCTTTACTCACCAGAGCAATATTGGGTAAAAATGGGAATGGAGGGCTCAAGAATTTAGCTTTTGCATTATTTTTAGGAGGGTGTAAGAATGGCCATGAAGGCAGGATTGTTGGAGTGGAGAGAAAGGATGAATTTAGGAAGAAGGGGGAAGGGAAATAATAGGTGATTTGCACTCTAGTAGAGACGTGTCCTTTAATTTTGGCATGAGGAAGTTAGTAATTTTGCAAATGCAAAGTTACTTTTACTAGGGAGGCAGTAAGTTGGATTGGGTAGGTGTATCAGTTGATTGACGTTCAGTCAGAAAAACAGAAGCACTTTAGGTGTTTTATTTACCCAGAGGGACTTGTGTATAAGTGTTGAAAAGGCTGGAGAAGCAAACAGTGGTGTTTCCCAGAGATCAGTAAGTGCAGAAAGGCACTACTGCAATTAAGGCTAGAGGAGCAAAAGGGAAGGTAGTGTGAACTGGTGCCTGCAAGGCTACACTCACAGCTGCAGCTGATTTTCTCAGCTGTTAACCCTCTGCAGACCAGAGAAGAGCACAGAAAAGTGGGAATGGAGCAGAACTCCGAAAGGAAGATGAAAAAGGATAGCAATTTAAACTATACAAAACTGCTTCTTCCAAAAGCTAGGAGAGGAGTATGTGGAAGTTAGTCCTAGTCCTGTGCCAGTTTGTATGCCTAAAAGAAGAAACTGATAGAGTGGATGAAGGTATTTTACATTATGGAGATAGGGAGGATATTCAACAAGTATGGAGGAAAACTTCATCAAACTAAATAACATCCACTAGGGGGAGCACATTAGCAGGATGGGCTTTTGTATTTGAGGTTTGGGCCTTTGTGTATAGATTTTAGAGCCATGTATTGGCTTCAGTCTTTCTCTGAAGAGAGCTAAGGAAGAGAAGAGGCAGTGATGATGGTGGCACTAATGAGTGTATGTCCTTTCACTTGGAGCTAACACTGGTATGGAGTGATGTTAATGGTATATTATGATGATAAAGCTGAAGATTGCAAGCATAGGTTTGCCAGAAGTCATCTCAGTGGCTGATGCTCTGAGTCTTGCTAGGAGTTTTGTTTTGATTTGCAAAATTTGTTCAGTAACTGTGATTAGAATTGCTCCTCTCAAATGCCTTTTACAATTTATGTGATGACCGATAGCACCATTTGGACGTGGAGCAAAGTGAGAAGAACGTGGGTGCTGGGTGGAGTCAGATTGCCGCTGGTTGGTCCTGTGACCTTTGACAAATTATTTAAGGGCCCTGAAATGTGATCACTTCACCGGTAAAAGGGAGACAGCCATAGTACCTACCTTGTAGGATTATTGTGAGGATTAAGATAATGTTTATTACCTTTAACCTTACCTTTTCCATCTATCCCTCCTAGATTCTGAACCTTATTCCAATAAACGTGCTCGAGTACAGTGGTTTATCCGATTCTGTGAAGTCCCTGTCTGTAAACAGCATTTGCTGGGCCGGAAGCCTGATGCACAAGAGATATTCTGGTATGATTACCCTGCCTGTAACAGCAACATTAATGCAGAGACCATCATTGGCCACGTGCAGGTAGGTGATGCCTTGATCCTCAGTTCTATCTTGAAGCTTATTTCTGGCTGATTCCTAAACTGCATGATCTCCAGGATATTACTGGCTCTCATTTGCCTCACGGAAACGCATTTTTCCTGTTTGTCACCTTCTCTGCTTGCCTGCCTACTTCCTTTCAACAACAAATATTTATTGAGAGCACTTACCATGTGTTAGGAGCCTCCTGGAGGAAGTGACATTAGGTTGTGACCTGAGGGATGAGCAGGAATTAGCAGATGTATCTCAGTGGGAAATTATATTTAGCTGTGATTGTGGCAGGCATAAAGCACTTTGAGGCTGAATATGCTTGCTTAAATGAGGACTTCACCTTGAGTGAATCAGTACAAAGAGTGTAATTGCTCCAGGCAAATGTGTGTTATGAGATTTTATGATAAATCAGGTTTAAAGAGTTGTAGGCTGAATTGAGACACTGGTTTGGAGACTAGGATATGGGTTATTTCTCAAGCTACTTCAGGCCCCCAAAATGGTATTAGATCCGGATGTGAAGTGTGGTCACATGGTGATTAGGTGGTTGGTAGGGCAGGGAGACCATGGCTTGGCATGACTATAGTCAGATTTTTCCACTCTATGGGCCCAGCATATCATGTGCCACAGAATAATTTATCTCTGAGTTAAATGAGTGAAGAAGTGAAAGGCAGATGTAGAAGTTGAAGCAGCAAGATGGGTGGATTTGGAAAGGTAGGGGGCGTGTTTAGGCAGGAGCACATGGTGGGAATGAACAGGACTGTGACAAGCCAAGCTCGACTAGTAGTGGAAAAAGCCATTTTGAAGAGCATTGAGCACTCAGGAGGTAAAGTGGGGTCAGATTTTAGAAGGCAGTGAAAATCAGTTTAAGTAATCTGATCTTGCAGAGTGGGTAGCCATTGTAGACTATTGAGCACGGGGGCATGCTTAGAGAAGTTTTTATGGGAAAACTTGGCATGGGTGAATAGAATGGACTAGAAAAGAAAACATGAGGTATGGATATCAGCAAGGAGGACTCTGTGGAAATATGCTATGCCATGTCTGTGCCTCTTTTGTTTAGAAAAGTAATTGTTCCAGGTAAGAATGCAGACTTAAATGCTCTTTAATCATAGCTCTCATAGAGCCTTCGTTGACTCTTTGGGTCCTCATTTCTTTCTATCACCTATACTTCCTAAATTCAGGTAGTAGCTTTAGCCCCAGATGAAGTGATACCTATGGATCTGAAAAATGAGAAGACATTCTTTGTTAAACTATCTTGGAATGACAAAAAATTCAAACCACTACCTCCAGAAATATTTGCACAGTTGGATAAGCTACAAGAAGGCAACCGTAGATGCCAGAAGTCCATGGAAGCCAAAACTAAAAGTACAGAAAGCCCTTCTTGGACCACAGCAGAACATGTGGTCAAAAGGATTGAATCAAGGCACTCCACCTCCAAATCTCGCCAAGCTCCTTCCCATCCTGTCACCCCAAGGGCAAGGAAGAGGCTGGAGCTCAGCAGTAAGTGTAAAATGGGTCACAGTGGGCAACATTGAGGCTAAAGGAAAATGATAAAATATTAATTCATGCTGCAGCATTGAGTTAGTGCAGCAGTGAGCCAAGTACTAATTGGACATCTCTTGAAATATATATCACATAAGATTTACCATTTTAATCATTTTTAAGTGTACAGTTTAGTGGCATTAAGTACATTCACATTGTTGTATAACCATCCCCATCAACTTCCAAAACAATCTCCAACCATTAAGCAATAACTTCCCATTCCCTCATGCCCCATCCTCTGGTAACCACCATTCTACTTTTTGTCTCTGAATTTGACTTCTCCAGATACCTCATATAAGTGGAATCATACAGTATTTATTCTTTTCTGAGTGGTTTATTAAAGTTAGTATAATGTCCTCAAGGTTCATCATGTTGTAGCATGTGTCAAAATTCCCTTTTTTAAAAAATTGAGATATAATTGACATCTAGCATTATAACATTAGTTTAGTGTATAAACATAATGATTTGATATTTGTATATATTGTGAGATGATTACCACAGTAAGTTTAACTAGGTTACATCCATCACCATATGTGCAGCTACTATGGAAAACAGTATGGAGGTTCTTTAAAAAACTAAAAATAGAGTTGCCATATGATCCAGCAATCCCACTCCTGGGTATATATCTGGAGAAAACTCTAATTTGAAAAGATACATGCACTCCAGTGTTCATAGAAGCACTATTTACAATAGCCAAGACATGGAAGCAACCTAAATGTCCATTGACAGATGAATGGATAAAGATGTGATATATTTGCATATATATGTATACAAAGGAATAATACTGAGCCATAAAAAAGAATGAAATAATGCCATTTGCAACAACATGGATGGACCTAGAGATCATCATACTAAGTGAAGTAAGTCAGAGAAAGACAACTACCATGTAACATCACTTATATGTGGAATCTAAAATATGACACAAATGAAATTATTTATAAAACAGAAACAGATTCACAGACATAGAAAACAAACTTATGGTTACCAACGGGGGTGGGGGAAAGGGGGTGGGGGAAGGGTAAATTAGGAGTTTGAGATTAGCAGATACAAACTACTATATATAAAATAGCTAAACAATGAGGTTCTATTGGGCAGCACAGGGAACTATATTCAACATCCTCTGATAAACCATAATGGAAAAGCATATATATATATAGAACTGAATCACTTTGCTATACACCAGAAACTAACACAACAATGTAAATCAACTATACTTCAATTAAAAAAAAAAAGAAACATTTGTCATGATATATAGTTACAGTTTTTTGTCTTGTGATGAGAACTTTTAAGATTTACTCTCTTAGCAACTTTCAAACATGCAACACAGTATTAATTGTAGTCACCATGCTGTACATTACATCCCCATGACTTATTTATTTTATAACTGGAAGTTTGTACCTTTTGGCTACCTTAACCCATTTTGCCCAATTCCTCAACCCCTGCCTCTGATGACCACCAATCTGTTCTCTGTATCTATGAGCTTGGTTTTCATTTTTGTTTTTGTTTTTTAATTTAGATTCCATATATAAGTGAAATCCTATGGTATTTGTCTTTCTCTGTGTGATTTATTTCGCTTAGCATAATGCCCTCAAGGTCTATCTGTGTCACAAATAACAGGATTTCCTTATTTTTTTATGGCTGAGTAATATTCCATTGTATATATATACCACATTTTCTTTTATTTTTTAAAGTTTATATAAGATTGGCTTAATTTATTTCCTTTTTAAAAAAAAATATTTATTTATTTATTTGGCTCCGTGGGTCTTAGTTGCAACACATGGGATCTTCCTTGCAGCATGTGGGATCTTTAGTTGCAGCATGAGGGATCTTTAGTTGTGGCATGCTAACTCTTAGTTGTGACATGAGAGATCTAGTTCCCTGACCAGGGATTGAACCCGGGCCCCCTGCATTGGGAGCACGGAGTCTTAGCCACTGGACCACCAGGGAAGTCCCACATACCATATTTTCTTTATCCATTCATCCATTGATGCACACTTAGGTTGTTTCCATATCTTGGCTATTGGAAATAATGCTGCAGTGAACATGGGGGTGAATTTGTCTTTTCAAGTTAGTGTTTTTGTTTACTTCAGATAAGTATGCAAAAGTGGAATTGCTGGATCATATGGTAGTTTTTTGTTTGTTTTAAATAAATTTATTTATTTATTTTTGGCTGCATTGGGTCTTCGTTGCTGCACGCGGGTTTTCTCTAGTTGCAGTGAGTGGGGGTTACTCTTCGTTGCAGTGCATGGGCTTCTCATTGCAGTGGCTTCTCTTGTTGCAGAACACAAGCTCTAGGCGTGCGGGCTTCAGTAGTTGCAGCACACGGGCCCTAGAGCATGCTGGCTTCATTAGTCGTGCTGCACGGGCTTAGTTGTTCCGCAGCATGTGAGATCTTCCTGGACCAGGGCTCAAACCCGTCTCCCCTGCATTGGCAGGCGGATTCTTAACCACTGTGCCACCAGGGAAGTCGCTCATATGGTAGTTTTATTTTTAGCTTTTTGAGGATCCTCCATACTGTTTTCCATAGTGGCTGCACCAATTTACATTCCCACCAACAGTGCATAAGGGTTCCCTTTTCTCTATATCCTCGCCAACACTTGTTATTTGTTTTCTTTTTGATGATAGCCATTCTGACAGGTGTGAGGTGATACTTCATCTTGATTTGCGTTTCTCCGATGGTTAGTGACGTTGAGCACCTTTTCATGTACCTATTGGCCATCTGTATAGCTGCACTTGGAATAATGTCTATTTGGGTCCTCTGTCCATTTTTTAATCTCATTGTTTGTTTTCCTGCTGTTGTGTGAGTTCTTGATATACTTTGGATATTAACCCCTTATCAGATATTTGATTTGCAAATATTTTCTCCCATTCAGTAGGTTGCCTTTTCGTTTTGTTGGTGGTTTCCTTGATGTCCAGAAACTTTTTAGTTTGGTGTAGTCCCACTTGTTTGTTTTTACTTTTGTTGCCTTTGTTTTTGGTGTCAGATCAAAAAAATTATCATCAAGATCCATGTCAAGGAGCTTATTACCACCTATGTTTTCATCTAAGAGTTGTATGGTTTCAAGCCTTACATTCAAGTCTTTAATCCATTTTGAATTAATTTTTGTGTATGATGTAAGATAGTCTAGTTTCATTCTTCTGCATGTTTCAATTCTTCTTTCCAATTTTTCTAGCATCATTTAATGAAGAGTCTGTCCTTTCCTTACTGTATGTTCTTGGCTCCTTTGTTGTAAATTAATTGGCCATATATATGTGAGTTTGTTTCTGGGCTTTCTATTTTGTTCCGTTGATCTGTGTGTGCCAAAACCATACTGTTTGGATTACGGTAGCTTTGTAATATAGTTTCAAATCAGGGATTGTGATGCCTCCAGGTTTGTTTTTCTTTCTCAAGATTGCTTTGGCTATTTGGGGTAAAATTTCCTTTCTGTTTAATTTTTTGAGGAACCACTATATTCTTCCATAGCAGCTGCATCATTTTACATTCTTATCAGTAACACACAAGAGTTCCATTTCCCCACATCGTCACCAACTATTTAGATCTTGTTATTATTATGTTGTTTTATATTGTTATTTTCTGTGGTTTTGATTGTAGCTATGCTAATGGGTGTGAGGTTGTATATCATTGTTACATTTCCCTAATGATTAGTGATGTTAAGCCCTGTAATTAGCTAATTCTTCAAGAGCTTAGCTACTAAGGTGACATTGCTTTTAGATCCTTAGTGGAAGAGCTAAGAAATATATATATATATATATATATTTGTTATAATATAGTGTTAAAACTCTTAAATTCATACTCATACTTCTAATCTATACCGTAGGGTTCTTTCCATCCTTCGCACATTCCATAATTCCAAATCAAAATTGATTTGCAGTTCTTTATGCCTTTAGAATATATTCCACTGTGGGAGTAAAGTTACTTTGATTAAATTTTTTTCTTCCACCAATGGTTATTTTATTGGTGATATACAGTTAGGTTCTTTCATTTCTGTTTAATTTTAGGGCTTTTCCCATCTTTGATTGATTTTCAAAAGATTTAAAACATTAGCATAGTTAAAGAGTCAAAACTATTTAAGACAAGTGTACTCAGATAAGCCCCATTCCTTTCTTTACCCTTGCTCCCTGTTTCTACCTCATCTTTTGTAGGTAATCAATTTTATTAGTTTCTGGTTTATTTTTCCTTTGGTTTTTGCAAAAATCAACAGATAAATCAAAACACACACAGACATATATACACACAGTCATATACAAACATGCATATAATTTTTATTTTATTATAGTTTTATTTCCTATTCTTTCTTACCCAGTAGGGTATTATACTGGATGTATTCTTTTCCATCTTAACTTTTTTCACTAATAATATATCTGAAAGCTACTCCATGGCTGTTCTGAGAGCTCATCCTCATCCTATTATGTGTCCTTAATTTTTCTGTTTATCTGCCAAGTTCATTGAGTATAAGTTATTTGCATTCTTGATAGCTCCTTAGTAGGAGCTATCAAGAATACAAATGTTGGGGCTTCCGTGGTGGCGCAGTGGTTGAAAGTCCGCCTGCCGATGCAGGGGACATGGGTTCGTGCCCCAGTCTGCGAAGATCCCACATGCCGCAGAGTGGCTGGGCCTGTGAGCCATGGCTGCTGAGCCTGTGTGTCTGGAGCCTGTGCTCTGCAACGGGAGAGGCCACAACAGTGAGAGGCCTGCGTACCGAAAAAAAAAAAAAGAATACAAATGTTTAGGAGCCAAATATAAACATATAAAACATTTTGGAAATGCAGAAGACTACTAGAGAAATAATTTGTAATACTACCATTTAGAAATAATTGAGTGTTTTTTTCACTGTTGATTTTGTAGGACCTTGAAAGTTAGGGTAAAAAATTTAAACTTGACACAGTTACATAATTAGATGAGGCAGATATGATGAAAATATTTTGGATTATTTTTGACAGAAAGATGGGGAAATGGGGCATGAGGGAGACCAGGACATTGGGACATTTTTACATTAATCTAGACATGAGTTACCCTCATATTTACCACACAGGTACTAGATGACTTCTTACCTTGTCTGCAGCTATTCCACACACACCCTGTGCTGTGACTAAAGTGAACTCCTCTGCCCAGTGCTTTCCTGCCTCGTTGCCTTAGCTCACATCAATCTCATTTATTCTCTTCACTTATTCCCCTCCTTCCCCTTTCAACTCTGTTGAAATTTTGCCTTTCTTTCAAGGTCTGTCTCAAAAGCCATGTTTATTAGCACTTAGGTGCTTTAGGACAATTTTTAAACTTCATACTATAGACGTTTATGTGTATCATCTGCCCTGTTAGTTTTGGCTGCGTTGGGTCTTCGTTGCTGCATGCAGGCTTTCTCTAGTTGCAGTGAGTGGGGGCTACTCTTCATTGCGGTGCACGGGCTTCTCATTGCGGTGGCTTCTCTTGTCGCAGAGCATGGGCTCTAGGCACGTAGGCTTCAGTAGTTGCAGCACGCAGGCTCAGTAGTTGTGGCATGTGGGCCCTAGAGCACTTGGGCTTCAGTAGTTGTGGTGCGCAGGCTCAGTAGTTGTGGCTTGCGAGCTCTAGAGCACAGGCTCAGTAGTTGCTCCGCAGCATGTGGGATCTCCCCAGACCTGGGATCGAACCCATGTCCCCTGCATTGGCAGGCAGATTCTTAACCACTGAGCCGTGAGGGAAGTCCCACATATCTTTTAATAGCTCAATTGCTATCTATGAATGAATGTCCAGGCTCTTGGTGCCTTTGGTTATGGTGAGAGAGGAGCAGATCCAAATGTGGCTCTGTGTATTCTTAGAACCCAGGTGGATACCCCCCAGCCCTGGGGACCTATCTTCTCTCTGTTGGTAGATATAATCTGGGTTAAGAAAAATCTAGGACTTGGTATTACTCAACAGAGCCATTGGTATAAATTTTTTCAGATGCTGTTGAATGGGGCCTGAGCATGTGCAGTATCACCCTGGTTGAGAACCACTCTTCTGGTAGATTACTTCACAGAAAACCTGACCCGAACATTTATCTATAAAAGCTGAGGGCTTCCCTGGTGGCGCAGTGGTTGCGCGTCCGCCTGCCGATGCAGGGGAACTGGGTTCGCGCCCCGGTGTGGGAGGATCCCGCGTGCCGCGGGGCAGCTGGGCCCGTGAGCCATGGCCGCTGAGCCTGCGCGTCCGGAGGCTGTGCTCCGCAACGGGAGAGGCCACAGCAGTGAGAGGCCCGCGTACTGCAAAAAAAAAAAAAAAAAAAAAAAAAAAAAAGCTGATTTAACTGTTGACTTATGGTTCTAGCTAGCAAAAGTACTTGTAGAATTTAAGAGAGAGACTAAAAATAATAAGAGCTACCTGGCGCAGGAAAAGAAAGCATAGAATAATTCAAAATATGGATAACTCATGTCTTTGTATCACTCAGTGAATCAATTTATCTATAGAGATTAGGGGTGTATATAGTGCTAGTTATAAAATTCACACATTGTCTATGGTGATTTCTCTTGAACTTAGGTTTCCCTAGGACACATAACACTAGGATTTCCCAGCAGACTTCATGGGCCTCATTGGAGTCTCCTGGAAGAATGAAACGGAAAGTGGCCTTCTCTGAGATCACCTCGCCTTCAAAGAGGTCTCAGCCTGATGGTCCTCAGAACTCATCTCCAGCTCTGAAAACCCCAGAGAAAGCTGGAGAGATTCAGCAGTGTTGTGCCGAGGATGACAAGAAGGCTTCACCTGATGGTTGCATGATCCTGAGAACTCGAGTCCTAGCTTTGAAAACGACAGAGACTAGTGAAGAAAGAACACTAACTCCTGTCAGCGGGGGACAGAAATCCTTGGTGGTGCCTTCTGTGAATCTGAAACCAGAATACATCAAAAAGAGGTAACTGGGGATGCTCCCCTGCCTCCCACAGAGCAAATCGAGATCCTTCACATGATGTGAAAAGTGTGGGTCACAGCCAATAAATCTGCCTGTGTCACAGAATCACCAGCTTTTCCAAAATACAGATTTCTGAGCCTTTCCCTAGATGTAGGAAATTAACCTCCAAGTGCTGGGCCCAGGAATCTGCATTTTTGAGATGCTCTTTGGTTGATTCTGATATACCCAGCTGTCCTTTGGGGATCATGGCTCCAGAAGATAATTTCCCAAACCTGAATTGCTTCACAGTCCTGGATTTCATTACTTGCTGTGGCTCTTTGCCACATTTTAACAGTGATTTTCTTAGGTTTTTTTTTTTTTCTTTTAAACTGGAAGCCATTTTCAGATACATACAGTACAAGAAGATAATGCATCTAGAAAAAACTCTGCAGTTTGACATTGGGCAATGTTTGTAGATAATGAGCTGCACAGGGAATGTGACAAGCCTGAAATTTCAATGTTTCCTGCTCAGAAACTGCAGCACCTGGCTTACCTAGTTTGCTTGATAAATGCTTTGTATTGAAAATATAGCTGCATTTCTGCTAACCTTGAGTGGACGGTAAATTCACTGATGTGTCAGAAATTAAAAAAGGATAAGAAACTCTGCCTAGGATTAGTATGTTCTGATCTCTAGTTGGGGAGGTGATGAGTCTGATTTAAATGATAAGCTTTTGGCAAACTTTAATCTCTGGGTTTGAGTCAAACTTCAATTACAAACTTTTTAGCAAAGTGTGATTAGCTCCTTCCAAAGTAGCTGCAGAAAGAATAGGAGCCAGTCAGGCCACCTGACTATCTTCTGGTCCTGCTGCTGATCCCTGGTGCCCAAAACCACTTTCCATAACCTTGCTGTGGTATCTTGCAGGGAGGCCAAAGAAACAGTTCAGGATGAAGCTACCTCTACTCCCCATCGTATCCGCAGAAAGAGCTTTCTCTTGACTTTGAATCGGATTAGGCAGCAGCTTAGGTAAGACTGCTGCTTGGCAGGCATAAAAACATCCTGCCATTTGTGAAATCTATAATCCTATTTCTTAAATCCTCTTTTTATTTCTTGTTTGTTATTTGCTAATCCATTGAAATTCTCCTTTACCTAGTATGTCTGGAATTATATTAATTTCACAAAAACGTCATAGTTTGAAAGAGGCAAGAAACACTGCCCTGGCCTTAGGTGGCTCCCAGGGCCCCATAATCATCACACCCAGCAAGACTGTTAGTACGGTGCCTAAGAGCATGAACTTTGATTCTGATAGACTTGGATTTGAACCTGGGCTTTGTCATTTACTATCTGTGTAACCTTGGGAAGGTTACTTAACCTTTCTAAGCCTTGGATTCCTCATCTATAAAATGGGAATAATAATAAACAAATCACAAAGTTTTGCAGGGTTTAATGAGATCACATAAATAAAGCCCTTAATAGAGCTTCCCAGTAGCAAGAGCCCAAGAAGAGGAGCACATCTGATATTGCTCAGTTGCAGAAGGGACTCTGCAATACCTCGAATCCACACTGATCTGTTAGGAGCTTCTTATGTAGCCTTCAAACATTGACTATCAGAAAATAATGTGTCCTACCATTCAGGTTTTTAGGTAATAGTAAAAGTGATCAAGAAGAGGAAGAGTTTCTGCCGGTAGCTGAGATTTCAGACTCTGACAGTGAGGAGCAAGAGGCTTCCACACCCCCTCTTCCAAGGAGAACACCCAGCAATGTGTCCAGGAACCTACAGTCGTCCATGAAGTCATCTTTACAGACCCCCTCCAAGACACCAAAGAAAACCGTAAGGTTCTTTTAGGTTTATTTCTCGTAATTTAGAAATTGTGGTGACTGAGGTCACACAACTAATAACAGCTGGGTTTTGAGCATAGGTCTGTCATATTCAAAGCTATGCCACTTGGAGTATTCATGGAGGAAAGGTTCTTTTTCTTTTTTTTTAAATTTAATTTTTATTTTATATTGGGGTATAGTTGATTTACAATGCTGTGTTTCAGGTGTACAGCAAAGTGGTTCAGTTATATATATATATATACATATATATACATACATATATATATATGTATATATATACATATATCCATTCTTTCTCAGATTCTTTTTCCATATAGGTTATTACAGAGTATTGAGTAGAGTTCCCTGTGTATTCATAGAGGAAAGGTTCTACTTGAACCCTGAGACTGAAAATGAACCCAGTAGACAGTGATAAAATTTGAGTCCAGGGGCTTCCCTGGTGGCACAGTGGTCGAGAGTCCGCCTGCCGATGCAGGGGACACGGGTTCGTGCCCCGGTCCGGGAAGATCCCACATGCCGCGGAGCGGCTGGGCCCGTGAGCCATGGCCACTGAGCCTGCGCGTCCGGAGCCTGTGCTCCGCAATGGGAGAGGCCACAACAGTGAGAGGCCCTCGTACTGCAAAAAAAAAAAAAATTTGAGTCCAAGTGTCTTTTAAGATACGGAACCGAATGGCCAAGAGCCAAACTGCCTGAGGGAAGGACAACAACTGTAAGAACGGACTTCTCGTCTTTGCATTTCCCTTGAAAGCTGGCAGAGGGCTTTGTGCGTGCGTAGTCAGTGCTCAGTGGGTATTGAATCCAGGGCTGCTGAGCCGTGTCATTGGTTTTGTTGCGCCACTCAATAGACTTGAGGAATAGGGAGCAGTACTAGGTGTTGGTAATGAATTGTGTAACAGAAACATGGAAGAGGTAAATGGATGTCTCTCTGCTTTCTGTGGAACTTTAGCAGAGCATTGAAAGCTATAAAGAAAAGAGGGTCTTACTGTGTTCAAACATGTTTGAGAAATGTTTGGATTAAACAAAGTTAAATTGGTTTCATTATCACATGACTTCTCAAGGCCATTAACTTATTAATGTTATTGTGAGGGCATTAGTATATTAGGAAACTTTTTTCGTGGAGCATCTTGTTCTTTAGAACAATTTAGAAATGCCTAATTAGGGGCCTTTCTAAAGCTGATCTCCATTTTCCCATATCAAGAAAAATGTGATTGGGCTTGGGTTGAAGTCAAAGAAAAGACCTTTAGGGAAGGAAATCCAATAGATCGCCTTTGGACGAGGCAGTCTTGTAGAATAGCTCACCCGAATGATCTGGTTTGATTGCATCTCCTGGGTCCCACCCAGAAGAAGGGATTTAGGGGCGGGGGGTGGGGGGTGCCCTCTTTAGCATAATAAAAAGTCAGAAGTCCACCTTTTTAAAAAAAAAAAAAAACCTTCTCAGCAAGGTTTGTTATTATTTTCCTGTTTTCTCCAGAGTTAATAGATGTTAAGCTGTTAACAGGGTCTAAATGCTGTTCTGCGTTTGGGAAGAGGTGTAGAGATTATCACTTTGTAGCTTGGCTACAAGCAGAGGGTGGGTAGGTGAAATGCCCCCACAAAAGGGAGTGCTTTGTGGAAACACCATGAATACTACTGGGTAGCAGGCCTGCTCTAATGAGCCAGCAGCAAGGAAAAAAAGAGAATGGTGAAATCGGTCTGTGGGCCTAAACTGAATGACCCTATGGTTTGAAGTGGAAAAATCTGGGGAGGTTTCTTCAAGTACTGTGTAGTGTCTTGGAAGTTCTGAGCTAAAGATTGACCATATTTTCAAAGAAGGCTAGAGTAAGATCTTTTTTATTTATAATTTTTAAAGATGTTTTTTTATTTTAATCAGTGAATGCAACTCGTGGGGGTGGAATAGAGGAGGATCTTATGAATCAAACCCAGTTTATGCCTGCTACTGTACCCTATTTGGGCAGAGTATTTAGGATTTTTTAATAATTTGCCTTTCTTTGAAGATAGTATTTTACTTTGAAAAGTATTTAATCCATACTTTTATTCATTCTTTCCTCAGACTGACATTGTTTTCAAATCCTAATACTATATGCAAATTAGAAATAAGAAATTGTGTTTGGACTATGAACAAAATGTATGTGTAATGTGAGGAGAGAAAGGGAGAATCTTGGTAATTTATACAGGAAGGAGCTAAGAGGAATTCACTACCTCTCTTCTTTTTATCAGCTCATCATGAATCAGATTTGCTGATGCATCCTGGATGGAGTTTTGCTTTGTTTTTTCCTTCTGAAATATGTTCTGTCTCTCTCTGTTTTTATTTTGGAGTATAGGTGATTTACAGTGTTGTGTTAGTGTCAGGTGTACAGCAAAGTGATTCAGTTAGACATATACATATATCCCTTCTCTTTCAGATTCTTTTACCATATAGGTTATTACAGAATATTGAGTAGAGTTCCCTTTGCTCTACAGTAAGTCCTTGTTGATTATCTAAATGTTCTCTTGAATACAGCCTGAGCCCAGAACACCACGTCACGCCACTCCCCGGATCCGCAGCCGAAACCTGGCTGCCCAGGAGCCCGCCAATGTGCTGGAGGAGGCGCGGCTGAGGTGATGCTGCTCGGGGGCCCCTGCTTTCATTCACATGAACTGGGAGTGCTTTGTAGTCATTGGTGTACATAATAAAGGTAGAGAGTAAGATGAACATGTGTGTTTAGAAAGAAGAAACCTCAAGCAGTGTCTGGGTGAGCTACTATGGACAGGCTCTGGGAGGAGTCTGCAGTCCACTGCCACCACTTTCTCAGGGTTGGAAGGTGATGAGTCAGGACACTGCTTCTCAGTTGCGGTACCCTTTAGAACTGCATGGGGACTTTTTCAAAATACATAAGCCTAGATCCTGCCAGAAATCAGCTGAATCAGAATCTCATGTGGGATGAGGTCCACCCATGTGATTTGGGGAACCTCCCCAGGTGATATGTACTCTTAGTTAGAACCACTGAGTTGGGTGATTTGTCTGGGTGGAGAAAGGCCAAATGAAGAAGTTTAGGAATGAAGGCATTCCCTTGGATGTGAGATTAAGGTTTCAAAAAGAAACTATAGATAAATCTTTTCCATTTATTATTGAGTAGATAGTAAAATGCTTCTAAAGTCTTCCTTTTCCCTCATTTACCACCAACTTTAGGCTGCATGTTTCTGCTGTACCTGCATCTCTTCCCTGTCGGGAACAGGAATTCCAGGACATGTACAACTTTGTGGAAAGCAAACTCCTTGACCATACTGGAGGGTGAGTCATGTTGAGGAAGCAGGATGCTCAGGGCAGAAGGCCTTGCTAGCGTACCACCTCAGGTGCTATAGTTCACCCAAGTGGTCTTTCCCTGGTGTCAGAAAAGGCAAGGCCATTCCTGAAGCCTAAGCTTCTGAAGCAGTTTTTGTTGTCAAAGTAATTCTACAGAATTCTGTCTTACAGAGAAAATGACACTGGCCTTTTTTGGGTGGGCACTTTGCATACGGCCTTGCTTATAGAATGAATGGTTCTATATAAACAGGTCCTGCTCTGATCAGCTTCCAAGGATGGTCCTTACTGCTCCCACCTCCACATTCCAGGGGCCTCTGTCCTTCCTTCAGCACACATTCTCATACTCATAACTGATGATAGTGTAAGGCAACTGCACAGACCTAGCCCGGGGTCTTCTCTTCTTGCCCCAGGTGCATGTACATCTCTGGGGTCCCTGGGACAGGGAAGACTGCCACTGTACACGAGGTGATACGCTGCCTGCAGCAGGCATCCCAAGCAAATGATGTTCCTCCCTTTCAATACATTGAGGTCAATGGCATGAAGCTGACAGAGCCCCACCAAGTCTATGTGCAAATCTTGCAGGTGAGCAAAGCTGTTTGGGCTTTTTGTTTTGGTTTTTTTGGTTTGTCTTTTGGTTTGGGGGGTTTTTTGGCCACACGGCTTGCAGGATCCTAGTTCCCTGACCAGGGATCAAACCCAGGCCCTCGGCAGTGAAAGCACGGAGTCCCAGCCACTGGACTGCCAGGGATTTCCCCGTTCGGGCTTTTTGGAAAGTACAGTTTCTGGGTGGCACATGAAAAGGGAAAGGTTTACTTAATTTTGTGCATATTACATGTTTACAACTTGCCAAGCATTGTCCTTTGTGTAGAGATAGCAAGGGCAAAGAAGGCAGAATTCCTACCCTCAAGGACCTTGAAGTCTAGGAGCTGGATAGGAATTTCTGGAAGCTAGTACTTACCAACATGGTGAAAACCATTTGTACACAGCAGGCATTGTGGCAAACCGGAAAAGGGGCTAGAGGTAGGCCAAAGTTTGCATCTCACTTTTTCATTCATTAGCCGTTATCCTGGAACAAGTAATGTCCAGTTACAGAGTCATACACTAATGATTTTGGAGGGGCTTCTGGGGCCAGCCTGTGGCTCATTTGTATTTCAAACACTATTGTCTCTCCTTGCCTTCTCTTCTCCTTCCTGTGGAAGGCAGAGGGTAGGATACTGAAGTCCTCAGGCTGAAGAGCTTCCTCTATATGCAGATTTAACTTTAAGCCCAGGGGAGTAAATTCCTTACAGTTCACCACACATTCCTCCACCCGCCCCACCCCACCGCAATGCAGAAGCTGACTGGTCACCGGGCAACAGCTCACCATGCTGCAGAACTGCTGGCTAAGCGATTCTGCACTCGAGGGTCCTCTCAGGAAACCACTGTGCTGCTTGTGGATGAGGTAAGGAGGTGCCCATGGAAGGACTGGAGAAGAAGTGACATGGCACTTGATTGCAATGTTCCGGGAGCAAATACTGGGCGGGAGGAAAGTCCTGGCTCCCTTCTTCCTTCACTTTGGCCCATTCTCTGGTGGTAAGAGGCATGTATCCATGATGTCCTTGCTGGTGGTGTGACCTGAGAGCGCATGAAGCTAAAGCAGTGGTAACAGGCTTCACTCCGGAGCCCTGGCTCCGTCTCTGTGGTTGACCCTGCATCTCTCTCCATTTCCTGGCAGCTCGACCTTCTGTGGACTCAGAAGCAAGACATAATGTACAATCTCTTTGACTGGCCCACTCACAAGGAGGCCCGGCTTGTGGTCCTGACCATTGCCAACACCATGGATCTGCCAGAGCGCATCATGATGAACCGGGTGTCCAGCCGACTGGTAGGGCCATTCTCAAGCTCTTCTTACAGACCCATAAGCTGGGCCAAGGATTTCTCCAAAAATGAATACATAGGAATCTAAAATAAATAGGAAAAGTAAGAAATGTGATTTCTGAAATTCTTATAATTACTAAGTTGGAATTAAATATGTCACCATTGCATGGCTTTCTGCAAACATATCTTCTTGGTGTTCTGCTACCTCCACACTCTTAAACTGCACAGAGCCCTAAAGGTTTAATTATTTAAAAAAATACTTAAGTGCTTACCCTTGTCAGGCAGTGTTAGATGCACGGAGTATGGCTGTGAACGGGGCAGATACGGTCTCTGCCCTTGTGGACCTTGTGGTTCAGCAGGAGTGAAACCAGGAGCCAAGCTGGTGCATGTTGTAGAGGCGAAGATCTTCCCACCCACTCTAACGAGAGCACCTCTGCTCAGATCTACTTGTAAATGACTCCCGTAGAATAAAAGATTCTTTTACGCTAAATGAAAAAACAGTTGAGAGCTACTGCCCTACAGGATCCCACAGGCCATTGTCAGTAACAAAAGAACTGGAAGCAGTGGTAGTCCTGGGATGAAATGTGTAAATTGTTACATGGGACTTGGAAATCAGGTTTGGGGACTTGCAGGTGGCTTTCCACCAGGACTATCGGGGTGGGAAATCCATGAACTTGTTCCTCTGTCATCTTGACTTCCCAGGGTCTAACCAGGATGTCCTTCCAGCCGTATACTCACAGCCAACTGCAACAGATCCTGGTGTCCCGACTCAAACATTTAAAGGCCTTTGAGGATGATGCCATCCAGTTGGTAGCCAGGAAGGTAAGTCGCCTTCGGGGAGCTCCTAGTCACACGGACAGTTTTTGCTGAGTACCTGCCCATGTGAGGCCCTATGCTGGGTGCTCTGGAGATGAAGAAAAAATTAAGAAGTCCTGTAAAAACAAATACCAAAACATAGAAACAAAATTCTGAAAAATTCCTTAACCTTCTTATTGTATAACTAATTAGAGGGCTCTGAGTATGGTGGGCTTATATACAAGAGAAGATTAATTGATTCAGGGAGCTTTGTATAATCAAAAGGGCAACATAGTGAGTGAGGTAGACAAACCTGGTTTGAATTCTGGCTCTAATACTTTAATAAGCATGTGGAAGGTTACAGAAAAGTTACTTTAAAACTTCCTGGGCTTCAGTTTTCTTCTCTGAAAAATGGGAATAATAATAGTTACCTCATAGGGTCATTGTGAGAATTAAATGAGACCATGTCTGTAATGTACCTAGCAGGGTACATGTTCCGTGGTAGGTATGAAGTGTGGGATGCCTACCCCCTCCAGGCTTACTGGGAGAATGCCAATTGAGATTCCACTAAGACTTCTCCAAGGCTGCTGAGGAACAACTCAGGTTAAATGCCCACCTTGAGCTGAATGAAAGAAACCACACATGCACAGTATTTCAGCACTTAAAAGAGTTATAAACATATTTCTAGTTTCTTACTGGAAACGATGTAAACTCTGAATGCCTATAGCAGCAACACATGTCTGTAACACCTGTTCAAAGCTGGGTACTATATTAAGTATTAGGGTCAGAGGTGAGCGAGATACGGTGTTTATCTCCAAGCTTTGCTTTCTAGGAGAGAGATCCTCAAAGTTACTATCTAACCCTTCTGTTGGTAGAGTTTTCCACCTCTGCAATCATGCAGTTTCTAAAAGTTCTTTTTTCCTCTGAATGGTCTTTTTTTTTTTTTTTTTTGCGGTACGCGGGCCTCTCACTGTTGTGGCCTCTCCCGTTGCGGAGCACAGGCTCCGGACGCGCAGGCTCAGCGGCCATGGCTCACGGGCCCAGCCGCTCCGCGGCATGTGGGATCTTCCCGGACCGGGGCGCGAACCCGCGTCCCCTGCGTCGGCAGGAGGACTCTCAACCACTGCGCCACCAGGGAAGCCCTGAATGATCTTTTTATATACCATCCTACTTATTTGAGGTTGTTTTCTCCCTTTTCCTCTAAGATGCTTTGTCTGTTGGTTTTGGTCTCTATCCTGCATTGTTAAACTTTCCTCAGCTGCCTTTGTGGTCCACTGAGGTCTAAGGGTGGAGATTACAAAGCTGATTGGGAGCTCTGAGTATATAAGTGGGGCTTGTTCATTGAGAGCTTCGCTGAGGGGTAATCTGATCGGGCCAATTTCAGTATCTTTAGTTTATTCCCATATTTTCTGGGATAGTCAGATTTCAAAGAGTAGGCTTCCCCTGTCCTGCCTGCAGGGCAGTGTTCTAGGATCAGGGGAGGTGGGCTGGAGTCAGGGAGGGTGGAGGTCTTCAAATTTCAGCATGCAAATAGTAACCATCTATATTTAGTAAGGGACATCCCCTCCTCTGCAACAATACCTAGTATTTCTGGTCCAGAGACTATTTTGTTTATCCTTACTTGAGAATAAATTTCTGGTCTCCTGCCATGGTACATAAGAGGGATAATCTCCGGGGCAAAGAGTTTTATGGAAACAGTACAAATTACCAAGGCACAAAATTTTCTCACAGAGCCCTAAACCCTCCCTCAGTGGCCCTGATGTTCACCAACAGCATGAAATGGGGGAGAGGTCTAGGGCAAGGGTCAGCAAACTTTCTGTGAAGGGCCAGTAGTAAATGTTTTAGGCTTTCTGGGCCATAATGGTCTGTCACCACTATTCAACTCTGCCTTTGCATTGTGAAAGCAGCCATGTATTATATAATATGTAAACAAATGCACATAGCTGTGTTACAATAAAACTTTATTTACAAAAACGTGTGGTAGGCCATAGTTTGCCGACTCCTGATCTAGGGCATCCGTTTCTTAACTTTCAACCAGTCCTCTTTATTTTAGCCAAACTTCCCCCTTTACCTCCAGTTCCAGTATCACTAACTCCTGAGCATTTTGAAGATTTTTAGTGTAACTTAGGTTTGTTCTTGGATTCTTCACTGCAGGCTTAGGAATGGGCTTTCTCAGTCTGCTAGGTTAACCAGTACCCTGCCACTTCTTTCCAACTTTCAGAATTATATTGTTTACTGCTCTCTAGTTGCTTCCTTTTCTTATTTAGGGTTCTTGGTCTTTAAATAAGGTTTCAGAAGACTTCAAATTTGGCTGCTGTTTTTACCCAAAACTCTTGCCTGCAATTTCAAACCTCTCTTTTATTTCTTAACATATAAACATATTGTTTATCTTATGATATCTGAAGTCTTTGTAGGTTTACTTCTGTTGATTGCTGATTCACGTGTCTATATGGCCTTGTTTCCTTGTTTTTTGTGTGGTTTTTTTTTTTTTTTTAACTGTATGCTCATGTTTCTTAAGAGCTTTATCTGAGAGGTGATTGAGGTCTGGGTTGAAGTTGAATTCATTTAGTTTGTTTGTGCTTCTGTCAGTTACTGAGGGGCACTACCAACTGGGACCATTTTTAAACAAAATTCTATACTTGAGGTTTTTAGGAGACAACATAAATTTGGGCTACAAATCCATGTGTGAGGGCTTGTGGTTGCAAAGACTCGGTGAGTTTTTGTCACCCTACACCCACCTAATGCCAAGGTCACAACAGGCCATTTTTCTTGCCATCCCTTCTGCATGATAAGTCTTTCACTCACCCTCATACTGGGGCTGTAGTGGAGGTTGGGTCCCAAGTTTATGCAAGGTCTTTTCTTAGATTCCATGTTGGGTGGCCCCAGCTTTTTCTTTTGTCTCCCTCACCCCAGCAGCAGTCAAAAAGATTGCTTACGGTCGCAAAGGTTCACAGGTACCCTCAGAGTGGGAAGTGCTTTGGGTGTTTTCTAGCCTCCCAGGGTCACCTGTCCACTTTGATTCTAGGCCTCTGAGCAGCCCTTGAGTCCTTGCTATTAACCACTGTATGGTGCTGCTTCACACAGAGGAAAGGAGGAGTGATAGGGTGGAAACATCCCCAGGACATCCTCACCAGCTGAATATGGGAGATTAGAAGGAGGGAATAATATACGCTGGTGCTCGTGTTTCCGTCTTGGGTTACTGGAAAAGTGATTTTTGTTTTGAATGTCTTATATTTGAATTCTGAAAACAGAAATAGACACAAAACATTTAAAAACTCCTATAATCCTGTCTGTCATACCGAGTGAAGTAAGTCAGAAAGAGAAAAACAAATATTGTATATCAACGCATATATGTGGAACCTAGAAAAATGGTACAGATGAACCTATTTGCAGGGCAGGAATAGAGATGCAGATGTACAGAGCAGACATGTGGACACGGGAGGGGTGGGGTGGGGAGGATGGGATGAACTGGGAGACTGGGATTTACATATATACACACTGCCATGTGTAAAACAGATAGTTAGTGGGAACGTGCTGTATAGCGCAGGAAGCTCAGCTCGGTGCTCTGTGATGACCTAGATGGGTGGGATGGGGTGGGGGAGGTCCAAGAGGGAGGGGATGTATGTATACATGTAGTTGACTCACTTCGTTGTACAGCAGAAACTAACACAACATTGTAAAGCAACTATACCCCAATTGAAAAAGAAGTCAAAAAATAAAAAAATAAAATCTCCTATAATCCCGCTTCCCAGAAATGACTCCTTTTAATGTCTTAGTTTTGGTGTGCGTATGCCTGCGCATGCATGTATGTGTATGCCTATATGATTTGCTTTTTTAACCTTAATGTTTTATAATTGGAAGAAAATAGTTACTTTGGGATGCTATCAGGCAGGATGTCATCACCTGTGATGGTTGTCAGGCGAATAATGGGGCTGCCGGCAAGCACTGGGAATATAGAAACAAATCCTTGCAGGCAATGGGGAGTCCAGGAGTTCCCTCAGTTAAATTTATAATGCAAGAGCCCTCCTATGTCATCTTGGGAGAGAGTATAGAATTCCCCATAAAGGGAGCCCAGGAGCCCCTCAGCCTCTGTGCACATGGAAAAGAAGGCACAAAAGCAGAGCCATTGGCATGGGGGGTTGGTCTAATTCATCTAACCACAGATTCCTCTGGGTCCTCCAGCTTCATGGCTTCCTTCCCTCTTGATTATGGTTCATTTAGCCATTGACCAGGTAGTTTCCAAAATCCATCACATGCTGTGAGGGAGGCTCAGGCTGTGGCTTTATCTCCAAAATAGGCTCCACCTCAGCCTCTTGGCTTTTTCTCTTCATGCAAGGAACAAGACCATTGTCTCCAGATGGTTCAGTAATAATCCTGGGCCAAAGGTCTCTTCTTTTAGATTTCTTCATTTTTCTAATATTAAATAAAGTTGAGAATTTCTGTCTCTTCCATTCTGGAATTATCTGTAAGGCCAAGACAAAGGTGTGGACTTGGGGAAAAGTCCCAGACACAGTATAATAATTTATATCTGAGCTCCCACCAGGTTCCCAGCCAGGGCTAAGTACTTAATTTCATGCTTAAGTCCATTCCCAGCTCTGCCCTTCCTTTTTAGCTGAACACAGAATCAGCTGGTTTTTCTGGGTTGAGACGGCAAGGGGATCTCAAGGAATAAAATGTTCCCTCTTGTAGGTAGCAGCCCTCTCTGGAGATGCACGACGCTGCCTGGACATTTGTAGGCGTGCCACAGAGATTTGTGAGTTCTCCTGCCAGAAGCCCGACTCCCCTGGCCTGGTCACTACAGCCCACTTACTGGAAGCAGTAGAGGAGATGTTTTCATCATCATACATCACTGCCATCAAGTAAGATGCTTCTGCTTCCTGACCCTGAACCTCCCTTGGAAGACCACTGGAGAGGGCCATGGAAGCATGCTTCCCTTTCAAAGCTTTTACTCATACAACCTGCATTTACTGACAGTGCTGTCCTTTTTCTTAAGGGGCATAGTCTAGTCAAAGAGACAGAAATGTAATCCTAGTATAATAGGAGAATAATTACCATGTATTGAGTTACACTATAGGTGTTTATGAAGTAAAGTGCTGTGGAAACAAGAAGAAGGAAGTAGCTACTTCTCTCACATTGAATGATATACTCAACCATGAAATGGGGGTGCTGGTACATGTCCAGATATAGTTGCTGTGTTCCCTTACTTCCAAAGTGCTATTTTTCATATTATTTTGAGACTTTGAGGGGAAGGGAAATCCTTGCCAAATCATATAGGAATATAGGAGGAAATAGTCCCAAGTTTTTTCCTCTCTCTTCTCTAAAGACACAGAGAAGCTTTATTTGGCTTTCCTTGGGTTGGTGGTACAGCCACTTAGGAGAATTCACATCTCTTCATTTTCTTTCAGGAATTCCTCCGTTCTGGAACAGAGCTTCCTGAGAGCCATCCTTGCAGAGTTCCGTCGATCAGGACTGGAGGAAGCAACATTTCAACAGGTGATTGATCTACTTTTTAAAAAATCCTATTTTGGTCTGTTGCCTTTAAAATATAATATGTGGGAATTTTAACCACTGTGTAATAGTCTGTCTCTATTTTGTGCCAACCTGATTATGCTAAAGAATATGCGCCTATTTTTATGTGATATTTAATTGAGTTGCATGAGAAGACACCTTTAGCAAATGGTTTCTGCATATTAGATTGAGGCTTTACTATGTGCCAGATACTTTTCTGGGAGTGGGAGATTCAAAGATGAGCAAGACAAAAGTTGCTGCCCTGATACAGCTTACGGTGTAGTGTGGGGCAAAGCTTTCAGAACAAGCCTTGTTTAAAAGCAAATCACAACCATCACCCTGATACCAAATCCAGACAAAGATGTCACAAAGAAAGAAAATTACAGGCCAATATCACTGATGAACATAGATGTAAAAATCCTCAACAAAATACTAGCAAACAGAATCCAACAGCACATTAAAAGTATCATATACCCTGATCAAGTGGGGTTTATTCCAGGAATGCAAGGATTCTTCAATATATGCAAATCAATCAATGTAATAAACCATATTAACAAATTGAAGGAGAAAAACCATATGGTCATCTCAATAGATGCAGAAAAAGCTTTCGACAAAACTCAACACCCATTTATGATAGAAACCCTCCAGAAAGTAGGCATAGCGGGAACTTACCTGAACATAATAAAGGCCATATATGACAAACCCACAGCCAACATCATTC
>NC_041217.1:140527324-140527893 GCF_002837175.3 Physeter macrocephalus
TACCCAAAGCAATCTACAGATTCAATGCAATCCCTATCAATCTACCACTGGCATTTTTCACAGAACTAGGACAAAAAATTTCACAATCTGTATGGAAATACAAAAGACCCCGAATAACCAAAGCAATCTTGAAAAAGAAAAACGGAGCTGGAGTAATCGGGCTCCCGGACTTCAGACTATACTACAAAGCTACAGTAATCAAGACAGTATGGTACTGGCATAAAAACAGAAATATAGATCAGTGGAACAGGATAGAAAGCCCAGAGGTAAACCCACGCACATATGGTCACCTTATTTTTGATAAAGGAGGCAAGAATATACGATGGAGAAAAGATAGCCTGTTTAATAAGTGGTGCTGGGAAAACTGGACAGCTACGAGTAAAAAAATGAAATTAGAACACTCCCTAAAACCATATACAAAAATAAACTCAAAATGGATTAGAGACCTAAATGTAAGGCCAGACACTATAAAACTCTTAGAGGAAAACATAGGCAGAACACTATGACATAAATCACAGCAAGATCCTTTTTGACCCACCTCCTACAGAAATGGAAATAAAAACAAAAAT
>NC_041217.1:140528295-140532359 GCF_002837175.3 Physeter macrocephalus
GGAAGCAACCTAAGTGTTCATCAACAGATGAATGGATAAAGAAGATGTGGCACATATATACAATGGAATATTACTCAACCATTAAAAGAAATGAAACTGAGTTATTTGTAGTGAGGTGGATGGACCTAGAGTCTGTCATACAGAGTGAAATAAGTCAGAAAGACAAAAACAAATACTGTATGCTAACACAAATATATGGAATCTAAAAAAAAAAAAACGGACAGGAATAAATACGCAGACGTAGAGAATGGACCTGAGGACACAGGGAGGGGAAGGGTAAGCTGGGACGAAGTGAGAGAGTAGCATTGACATATATACACTACCAAATGTAAAATAGATAGCTAGTGGGAAGCAGCTGCATAGCACAGGGAGAGCAGCTCGGTGCTTCTTGACCACCTAGAGGGGTGGGATAGGGAGGGTTGGAGGGAGAGGCAAGAAGGAGGAGATATGGGGATGTATGTATGTGTATAGCTGATTCACTTTGTTATAAAGTAGAAACTCACACACCATTGTAAGCAGTTATACTACAATAAAGATGTTGAAAAAAATCACAAAGATCAATCCAAACACTCAGAATAATTTCAACTATATCAAGTAAAAGGAGTCATTAGGGCTTCGCCCTTAGTGGTTTATTAAAGGTGTTTAAGTATATACCTGGGAGTTTGTATATCTGTGTGTATGAGTATGTTTTAGACAAATAGAGATGTCAGGAAAACATTTTCTTTCCAGCTGTTTATTTCCTTTCAGCTTTTCTTCTTTAAATTCTTTTTTAAACATTTAGTCGCTAGTCATGTTTTGCCCGTTTTTGTTTTTGTAAAGCCTGAGACAGCTCTTCTGCAGAGAGTGACCTGTATTCTCTCTAGGCCTTTGTGCTTTTCCAAGGGACATGCCTTGGCACCTGCTCACTGTTTCTGCCAAGGAAAATGCCCTTATAGCAAAATTTGACTTGAATTATGACAGTCTCAGTAGGAACGCTCAGCACCTGGAGATGAGGACTCTTCGTATAACTGTGACAGTTACTAAGCATATTATATCTATTAACTCAGTTACTAAGCATATTATATCTATTAACTCATGAGGGATATTGTAGTATATTTAATAGATAAAACTGAAGCTCAAAAAGTGAAATAACTGGCCCGGGTTGCTTATTTAGGTAATTGGCAGAACCAGGGTTCAGACCTGCTGTTGTCTGATTCCGAGGCCAGTACTACATTCTGCCCTTGTGTTTGTGCCCCAGTGGGGCACCCCTTGATGCCTGCTGGGGTACTGAGTATCCTGGAAAAGAACTGTCTCATTTTCCCAAAAGAAGAAATAATGATTGGATACAGACCCAGGACTACCTTCTGGCAGCTGACCTCAGGTTTGTTTTTTGTTTCTAGGTATACAGTCAACACGTGGCACTGTGCAGGATGGAGGGTCTCCCGTACCCCACCATGTCAGAGACCATGGCGGTGTGCTCTCACCTAGGCTCCTGCCGCCTCCTCCTTGTGGAGCCCAGCAGGAATGACCTGCTCCTTCGTGTGCGGCTCAACGTCAGCCAGGATGACGTTCTATATGCGCTGAAAGAAGAGTGAAGGGCTTCACAAGGAAGAACTGTGATCTGCTGTTTTTAAAGAGCCCTATTTCCATTTCCTAAGCACATGGAATCATTGTAGCAAAGTATACTGAACAGCAATGGCTGTCATGTATTTGGGAATTTTCCATTTAATAATTTGCTTTTTCTGGAGTGTTTGGGAAGTTTTATAGTCATTACAAACATCAAATTATAAAACCAAACCATCCTTCCTACACTAGGCACTCTCTCTGGGTTTTATTTCTGTTAGTAGCCCTGACATTTATTTAATGGTAACATACCATGTATATAAATACATGCACACAATTAAATACATGCACACAATACATGCACACAATAAAATAGTTCCAGGACAGTAAGTAAGAAATTACTTATATTGGTTGCCTCTGGGAAAGAACTAGATGGCTACCTTCAGGGTTAGAGGAAGACATTCACTGTATGTCATTATGTATCTCTTAACTTTTGAAGAATGTGAGTGTAATATACTTAGCATATAAAAAAGAACTGCTGGAAATAATATCAGTAATAAATAATCCCTAGTAACAAATAGCTAGAAAATGGAATTTTTTAAAAGATACCATTTATCATAAAAACAAATCTTTAAATAAAAAATTCTTAGATGGCACAAAATATAAGGTACCTGGAATAAATCTAATAAATGTAATTAATCTCTAAATAGAAATCAATTCCAATTAAAATCTTGGTAGGGTTTTTTTGTATAACTTTGCAAGTTAATTCTGATAAACCAACAATAGAACAAACTGACATCTAAAACCTCATGTCAGCTACTGAGAAAATACATCATCCATGTCATAGTCCTGCCAGAAAGGGTTGACCTGAATCTACTGATGAGAAAAATTATCAGGTAAATCAAAATTGAGGGAAAAATATTCACAAAGCAATGGTTCCTCTTCAAAAATATTCATATCACAAAAGAAGAAAAAAAATGGAGAAACTTCTAAACTAAAAGAGACTAGAGAAATGAGAGCTAAATAGCTAAGTAGACTGTAAGAACCTTGATTGGGTCATGGATTTAAGAGATACAAACAGTTATAAGCATTATTATGGACTATATTCATATTATGTAATAGGATTATGTAAATGTTAAATTTTGTGGGTGTGATAAATTATTGTGGTTGTGTAGGAGAATGTCCTTGTTCTTAGGAGAATCATGATAAGACATTTATGAGTGAAATATAACATTTGCAACTAATTAAATAGCTCAAAAAATACATAGATACATATATTTATAACTGCTCGTAAAGGACTAAGGATCAGGATCAGAATATTTTAAAGCATTATACAATAAGAAAAAGGAAAATGAGTAAATAAGGCATCCACAGAATAAGAAATATAACCAACAAAATGGGAACATAGTAAAAGAGGCCTGCAAGTCAAAACACTTTCACATCTATTAAAAAAAAAATCTCTCCATGGTGATATGGAACAATTGGAAACCAAATGCCCCATTGATGTAAGTGTAAACTAGAACAAATGCATTGGAGATAATTTGGAAATATTTAGTCTATAAAATCCTATGAGCCCCCAATTTCACTCCTAGGAATATATCCTAGAGAAACACATGTATACACCAGGAATTATATACAAGAACATTCATAGCACTGTAATGGCAAGCCATTGGAAAAGTGAATTATTTTCATACTGTGAGATAACATACAGAAATGAAAAATAAAGTAATAAGTATCAATGGATGACGCTAAAAACAAGGTCGAGTAAAAAGAGTTGAAGAATATTTGCAGTGATAACAATGATATAATGTCAAAGCTTGCAAAAAAAAAAACTATGGTTTGCTTAAGGATGTACACATACATAGTAGAAATGCTCAGGAACAATAAACGCCAAATTCAGGAGAGTGAATATCTCTTTGGGAAAGGGTTGTAACATGAGAGGTGGCGAGGTGGCTTCAAGCACATTGTACTGGTTTTTCTTAAACTTGTGGTAAGTGCCCATGTATTTGTAATTCACACAAGAAATAGTAACTTTATTTAGTGCCTACTGTGTACCATGCACTGCTCTAGACACTGAAGTTAAAGAACAAAAGCTCCTGCTTTTATGGAGTTTGCATTCTAGCAAATGTGAAATATTGTATATTTTTGTATGTCTTAAATGTTTCATTATAAAACATTTTAAAGTTTAATGAGAAGAAATATGGGAGTGAAACTTCCATTTTATTTCTTTTCAACATTCTTTTTTTTTTTTTTTGGCTGCTCTACCTTATGGCTTTGCAGCCTCTTAGTTCCCAGACCAAGAACTGCAGTCGGGGCCTCAGCAGTGAGAGCACAGAGTCCTAACCTCTGGACCACCAGGGAGTTCCCTGAACCTTCCATTTTAAAATAGTAAAGACGGTCTCTTCTTCAGGAAATCACCAGAAAGCAATAAGGAGGTGGAAAAGCTCTTTGTCCAAGGAAACTGGAAGATAAAAGTTTAGGAAATAGGCAGGAGGAAGTGATTTGCAAGGTTTTAGATGGAA
>NC_041217.1:140532859-140544067 GCF_002837175.3 Physeter macrocephalus
ATCTCTATGTACAAAAGGTCAAATTTAACCTAAATTGGGATTCGCTTCATTTGACTGAATTAAAATTATTTAACCACTGTTAAGTTTAACTTCTAACTCATCAGACAATGTCAAAAATAGAGCAGCCTCAGTTGATTAACACTCTTTTGAGAAAGGATACCCTGACACTGTGGAACAAGCTGGAAAACATTCAGTCTACACACTACAAACTAAACTCCTGGGTTCAAGAGTCTTCCCTGACTAGTTCTTGTCCTTTTTTCTACGATGCTGTCACTGGCACGTGTTGTAGGAAAGGGCAACCTACTTGTTGTTAGCTACCAATACCTTAAGGCATCAGATTTTCAGCTTATCAACTTTTTTGTCCCAATAACCATGGAATTTGTTGTGATAGACAATATAGACACTTGTTCATCAGTTCACACCATCAACCTAATAACCAAATATAATAGAGAATTAAACACAAACTGATTTTGAAATTAAATTTTCCGGGAAGTATGGGAAGATAAAGGGTTATTTGTAAAGTAGGCAAACACACTCATTGATTTAGAAATTGCTTTCTTTTGTTCAATAACAAAAGTTTTAAAACCATTTAAAAAAAATTCTTGTATGCCATGTTATAAATGCCTCTACCTGCCTTTGCTTCTGCTAATCCCTCAGACTGGAATGCCCACTCTGCCACAGCAACGCAGCAAATGTCTACTCATCCTACCAGACTCAGCTCAAGCAGCAGCCATTCCTCTAGGAAGTCGTTCCTGAATACTGCCCGACCACCTCTACAGAGTTCCTCATTTCTTTTTTTTTTTTTTTTTTTTTGTGGTATGCGGGCCTCTCACCGCTGTGGCCTCTCCCGTTGCAGAGCACAGGCTCCGGACGCGCAGGCTCAGCGGCCATGGCTCACGGGCCCAGCTGCACCGCGGCACGTGGGATCCTCCCAGACCGGGGCGCGAACCCGGTTCCCCTGCATCGGCAGGCGGACGCGCAACCACTGCGCCACCAGGGAAGCCCCCTCATTTCTTTTTTATCTTCACTGTCTCCTATAGAGTTTTCTATGAGCGTCTTCTGAACCTTGGTGGACTTATTTATAACTATCTTCAAAACCAGACTAAGTCACCTGTCAGCAAGGACCACGTGGACTTCATTTTTGTATTTCCAGAAGCCCACACATAGAGTTATTGCCTGAAGGATGAATGGGAGAAAGCTTAATACAATGAAGTATGACATATTTATTCAATTAATCAGTTTTTTAAAGAACCTACTTTGGGGACTTCCCTGGTGACGCAGTGGTTGGGAATCCGCCTGCCAATACAGGGAACACGGGTTCGAGCCCTGGTCTGGGAAGATCCCACATGCCGCGGAGCTACTAAGCCTGAGCTCTGGAGCCTGCGAGCCACAACTGTTGAGCCCGAGCACCACAACTCCTGAAGCCTGCGCCTAGAGCCCGTGCTCCGCAACAAGAGAAGCCACTGCAATGAAAAGCCCGCACATGGTAGCGAAGAGTGGCCCCTGCTCTCCACAACTAAAGAAAGCCTGCACGCAGCAACGAAGACCCAATGCAGCCAAAAATAAATAAATAATTTTTTTAAAAAAGAACTGCTTGGTGCTGGACAGTGTTTTAGGTGCTGGTGACACAGAAGTAAATAAACCAGCAAAAATTTCTGCCCTCATGGAGCTTGCATCCCAGGGGCAATATAATAAAATAAATAAATAACAATATATGTTAGAGAGTTATAGGTGCTCTTAAATATAATTCAGGGGAGGGAAGAAATGTGTATGAGAAGCTTATAATGTAGTAGGCTGGCCAGGGAAGGCCTTATTGAGGAAGTGACATTTTAGAAAAAACTTGAAGCAGAGAGGGAGTAACTCATGGCTATATAGGAACGGGGTATAAGTTGAGAAAACAGAAGGTACAAAGGTCTGAGGGCAGAAGCACAGCTGATGTATTCAAGCAAGAAGCCAGATGTTGCTTCTGAGAAGTGGGCGGAGGGATTGGGTAAGGCCTTGTATGTCATAAAAGACTTTGGCTTTTACCCTGAATGACACTGGAAGCCATTGGTGGGTTTTGAGCAAAGAAGTGACAATGCTCTGGCTGCTGTACTGGAAATTGATTAGGCTGGGGGGAAGGAGGAGGCCAAGACTAGAAACGAAACCAATTAGGAGGCGACTGCAATAATGCAGACCAAATGATGGCAGCAGGGGTAGTGAGAAGTAGTACGATTCTGGAAATATTTTAAAGTAAACTAACAGGATTTACTGTTGGACTAGGTGTAGGGTGTGAGACAAAAGCATCAAAGATGACTCCAAGGTCTGGGCTTAAACCATCAGAATAGAGTTGCCATGTACTAGAGAAGAGTATAGGATTTGAAGCCCAAGGAAGTGGTTTTCAGTCCTAGCCCTGCCACTTCCTAGCTTTATGGAGTCATTTATCCTTTTGGTGTTTATTTACTCATCTGTAATATAGAAATAACAATACTAGTTGTTAAATGAAACAAAATTAGCAAAAGTGTTTTGTAAACCAAAAAAGCCTTCGGTTTTACTATTATCTCAAAAACTTTAAAGGGATTGTTTTGTTTCATCAACTCCTTCCTTCCTCCTCCCTTCAAAAATATGCACAGAAACTCCTTCAGAAATTAAGCCAAGAAACCAGAAATTTAAAATTCCATGTTATAATACAAAGCAGTCCTTTCTTCTTAGTCAGGGCTTTCAGTAAAGTTATAAAACACCAGTATAGACAAAACCCAGAGCCTAGCCCATAACGAAATGCCACAAGGTGGGAAGGTCACCGCATTTACCCCTTGTTGACATTCTTGTCGTCATCCACCCACTGGATGTGGATGTGCTCCTGGGGATCCTCGGCATCTGCCTTGCCACAGGTGACGGTGAAGTCCTTCATCTCCCGCAGCGCCTGCCTCAAGGCATCCATGTTCTCTGCAGTGATCTGGACCATAACGCCATCTGAGAATCAGCACCAAGACAATACAGATGGAAACAATGCAAAGCCAGGTAGAAGGGCAGGTGAAACCCTGTACCTGGCATCTAGCAAATCCCTCTAGGATTAAATGTAAAACTCTGTTCTGTTCTCTGAAGCTGACAGATACAAAAAGGTTTTGTTCTTTGAGCTGAACCTCTTACTCATTGAAAGTGTTATGAGGAGCAAATGCCAAGATGGATTCTGCTGAAAACACTTGCCTGTTGATTTCACTTCAGGCACAACAAAGTCTGTCCTGAGACTGCTCAAAGGGAAAACTTACACATGGTCACGTCCCTCTTTTGGACACACAGAGGATTTTGTTCGTGTTTCCACTGATGCATCTATCATGCTCTGATCATATTTATTCGTTTGCATCTCTCGCCTTACTATGACTGCATACAGTGAAAGCCAGTAAGTGTTTGTTAAATAAATCACTGAATAAACAGCAGTGGGATGGGGAATAAATCCATTTATTGACTAGCAATAAGGCAAACCTACCACATATGTTTTATATGGGCTACCATGTAGCCAACAGATGATAACTATTTGGGGGCTGCTACCTACCTGAGTCAAAGGCAAATACTGAAATTGAGGGAGAAAGCTGTCACATGCTGAGCAATTACCCTGCTTCGTTGACACAAAATTTTCTCAGCTAAAATAATTTCTAAAGAGCTTCAATAAAAATTTCATAAATAGGCAGCTAATTACTCTACTGACACACACACACAGTGAAGTGTAAGGCCTAAGAAATTCCCAACCCAAAGACATAAATATAACTTTTAAATACATTGCTTTGCATTTGTAAGAATCTGTGTCAGTTCAATTTATCATTTTGACAACACTGAAGGGGTGCTTTTTAATCACCTTGTAAAGACACAATTTCAAAGGTAGTCAATATTTGATCATATAGGCATTAATTAGTCATTTAAGACCAAAGAACTGCTTAGCTCCTAGATTTCTTAATAGAGTGTTTCTGCTATGTAGTATAATAGCATACTTTGCTCTTCACTTGCTGTTTTATTAAGTTTACCAATAGAGGAGATCAAAGTCAATCTCTTTTAACACACATAAGATTATCTATGTATTTCAGTTAACACAATGGAATCTACCCTCAGGAAAAACTGCTCTTAGGGTGCTGGAATGAGCTACTGTGGAAATGAAAACCTGTCCTTGTGTGTGCAGACTATATTTTCCAAAGATGACCACTATATGTCCCGTCTCACATGCTTTTCTACAATGCCACCTTTCCATTTCCCCATCAAGAAATAGAGTCTAACTTCTCTCCCCTTGAGCAGGCTTATGACCACTTCCAACACTAGAGGATGGTGGAAATGACACTGTGTGACTTTCAAGGCTGGGTCATAAAAACCAGTGCGGCTACTGCCTTGTGCTGGAGCACCTGTGCTTGGGAGTTCTGAGCCACCATGTAATAAGTCCAACTATCCCAAGGCTGCATGCTAAAGAGTCCAATGATAAGGACTCTGGTCATTACTCCTAGCCTTTAAATCATCCCAGCACAGGCCCCAGACTTGTGAGTCAAAAAACTTTCAGATAATTCTAGCTTCCGGCCATCAAGTAACCACCAACCTTCAAGCCATCCCAACTGAGGCCCCAGACATCACTGGGCAGGGTCAAGCCAACCCTGTATTGCCCTGTGAAGGGCAGACCCAGAGGAATCAGTGAGCATGATAAAATAGTTGTTCTGAGCCATTAAATTCTGGTTAAATTTGTTATACAACAAGAGTAAACTAGATCAAAAAACAGTGAAGAATAGTTGACAAAGAAAATAAGTATCCTGTGATAAACCATAATGGAAAAGAATATGAAAAAGAATATGTGTGTGTGTGTATTATATCTGAATCACTTTGCTGTACAGCAGAAATACATTATAAATCAACTAAACTTCAATAAAATAAATTACAAAAATCAATTAAACAATATGCTCATGAGCCTTTCATTAAATTTCATTTAATTAACTTTTGTCAGGATATGTGTCACGTCAATTATAGCAAACCAGCAGCAAATGAATCCAATTCTGTACACCAAATGGTGATTGCAGCATTCTTGTGGGTAATTGGGGCTGAACTTCATCTACATATTTACAGATTCACACACAGTGATATATCTGAATTCAGACTATGACCCTTTGGGTACCTTATTCCAGAGCTCTGAAAAGCCATCTCTTAACTTTTATGTTGGTGTCCCGTGATACCTCTACCAGTTACTCCCTTCTTTGGAGAGCCAGGCAACCTTATGACAGTTTTAATTAGCTGTAGAGTGAGATGCTATTGAATAAATAATAGGAGTCAGAAGTCTATGGCAGAACTTCCCTGGTGGCGCAGTGGTTGGGAGTCTGCCTGCCAATGCAGGGGACATGGGTTCGAGCCCTGGTCCGGGAAGATCCCACATGCCACGGAGCAACTAAGCCCTGTGCCACAACTACTGAGCCTGTGCTCTAGAGCCCGTGAGCCACAACTACTGAGCCCGTGTGCCACAACTACTGAAGCCCGTGTGCCTAGAGCCTATGCTCCGGAACAACAGAAGCCACTGCAATGAGAAGCCCGCGCACCACAAGGAAGAGTAGCCCCTGCTCGCCACAACTAGAGAAAGCCCACATGCAGCAACGAAGACCCAATGCAGCCATAAATAAGTAAATAAATACACACATACAACAACAGAAGCCACTGCAATGAGAAGCCCGCGCACCACAAGGAAGAGTAGCCCCTGCTCGCCACAACTAGAGAAAGCCCACATGCAGCAACGAAGACCCAATGCAGCCATAAATAAGTAAATAAATACACACATACATACATACATACATACATACATTTATTTAAACAAAAGAAAGTATTCAGATTAATTCATTTGTTTAGAACTGACAGGTAGCACAAATGAGACTAGCTGGAATTAGACGTCAATCCAAAAAAGAAAAAAAAAAGTCTACGGCAAAAGTGTCAAGGCTTCCTTTAATGTCCCTTGTTTTTCAGTTGAACAGTTAGGACTGAATTAATGTACATGCAGTAAATAACTCATTCTTTACCTTCCACAATACTGGACTTGGCAAGATATCCTGAAGAGGATTTCAGAGCGCCACTGAACACAAAGAAACTGGCACCAGTCACTAAAATAGCAATAGAAATAGTTTAGTGAAGAAAGACTCTGAGTTGGAGGGGTTGAAAATAATAATGAAATATTTGGTAGTTGGGAGCTCCAACCAACATCATACAGAAAACAAAAAACACCGACTCTATACACCACAATAGACAAGTAACCAATAATTCAAATACTAATGATAGCTTAGAGAATGAGGTTTTAAGATATACTCTCCCATTCTGTTTTGTGCTTCCTTCAATCAAGAAGCAAAGAAATTTTAGTGGTCAAGACTAGGGCTTGGTCTGCAGCTTGTTTTTGTAAAAAAAATTTTATTTGAACACAGCCATATCCATTCATTTACATATTGTCTATGGCTGTTTTTGAAGTATGATGCCAGAGTGTTGGCAACAAAGACCACAGGCCTGCAAAGCCTAAAATATTTATCATATTCACAGGAAAAGTTTGCTGACCCCTGATCTAATTCATTGCTTTTTTTAGATCAAATATATTTTGAATATGGAGGGAGATATGGTTGCCAACTATTTTATTTACCAAGTGGAGCTATTAAAAAAACAAACACCCATTTAAAAGACAAACACCTCTTCATGAAAGAAAGGATATTTAATTACATTTAGCTTTATGAAAACTGCACTTTTATTTCTCCACATCTTAAACTGGACTGAGCTATTCCACCTTCCTACCCATTGGGCCTACAGTATCTCTAATGGGTAGGTGATCCAGCCTTTGTCAGAGACTCCTAGTGACAGGGAGCCCACAAAGCACAAGGCAACCATTTCTATTTCTGGATAGCTCTCAGTGTTACAGAGTGTGCTCTCAAATTTAGCCCAAATCTAGATCCTTGTAGCTTTCACCCACTGGTGCTGGTTTTGGTCTTTTGTAGCTATAGAGGGTAAGTTGAATATTGTTTCCACATAATAGAAAACCTTAAAAATAGAGATAGCTATTTTTCACCCTCTTTCAATCTGTACTTTTCCAGGTTAAACATTTATACTTTATTCAAGAGGTCTTCCTTTGACCTAGTTTCTAAACTTCTCACAGGCCTTGAATCATCCTCTGAAGACCTTCTAGTTTTATCACCAATTATGTTAATGATATCCAGAACTTATTCAAATATTATAGATATGATTTGACTAATAGGGAGCATAGTGGATTTATCACCAACCTATTTTAGATATTATATTTGAATATACATGTGCTCAGTACCTTTTATGCCTTTACTAAACAACTGATTTAAAAAATATACTGAAGACAATGACCTACAGTATGTCTACTAGAGAAGTGTTTCATAAAACATAGTAAAGAAAGCTAGTTTTAGGAGATATTCTGAGGGAAAAAAAGATTCATGGTCAAATAAATTTGGGAAGGTTTAGGCACTATCCTGCTTTTGTAAAATCACAATACACATCAGTTTGTTAAAGGCTCTGAAAAGTCCTGCAGTAAAGAAATCTGCTTAAACTTGTTTAACATAGGATTTCTCAGTCTAATATAATAAGCTAAACTTTTATTTATTTATGTGAATATTTAAAAAAAACCACAGAAGCTGATAAGACACTGTAGGAAATGGCACATTGAGCAATGCTTCTTAAATTCTAATGTGTATTTGAATCACACAGCAATTGTGTTAAAACACAAATTCTGACTTAGCAGATCTGGGGTATGGAGTCTTCATCTCTAACAATCTTCTAAGTGATGAGACCACATTCTGAGTACCACCGAATCTGGAAGGCTTCCTTCAGAATCCTGTCAACCTATTAATTTAATTAACATTCTTTGGGTATGGTCATTCAACAAGCTCTAAATCTACCTAAGCATATTCTCACCATGGGGCCTAGTCTTCTCCCTTCAAATATCAATGCTGGCTCTGTCAGTATCCTGAGGCAGTATTTTCAAGATGCTCCCCTCAATAACAGAGATCCCATTTGCAGCTCAGTCTGGGTAGTCAACATACTCCTAAAGAATAAGCTTGGAAAGGTTAATGTAATCAAACTGTGGTCACCTATTCTGACAGTGAGTGTTATGGGGCTGAGATATCCAACTCTCCAGTTCCAGTACAATCTTCCATTCTTATAACCTCAATCAGCTCAAACACTCACCCTTTCTGGGTTGATTGTGAATACTGATAGCCTGGGTCTGATAGTTGCCATCATCATTCTGGACACACACGAGATGAGAGTCTGCCTTCTCATTGAAGCAGGCACCCCCTGCCAGGACATGCTCATTGGACTTGTTCATGGCTTTCATCATCTGCAATCAAAGAAAGGCTAACTTTCTTATTCTGCCAAGAATGGGCATTTTTTGGTGTGTCTGACGTGGCACAACTCCACAACTTCTCAAAGACAAAAGAGAATATTATTATTTAATTAAAGTGACAAAGGAGCTACCAAATAATGAAAACAAAGTGAAAAATCAGTCACTGTTAGTAAAAATTCACATACTTGTTGAATTCTCTCTATAGTTTATAGGTGATTTATATTACAACCCAAACACATGACATTTTGCATTCATTTTCTGTCTTTTTATTGCTGCACTAAACTCAAGTAACTAAAATTAGTTTAGCTAATTACAATAGTTTCTCCTATCCACTGGATTCTCTGAGAATATATATACACTGAAATTCTAAGTCAAAAGAATCCCATATTTAAGTCTATCTTGCCTTCTTTTTCTACATCCATACAAAGGAGTGCTTTCCTCTACAAATATATGAACGCCATTATTTCTTAGTTTTATTAACTTATGTTTGGTATCTTCAATGAAATCACTTACTAATATTTTGCTTTGTTCTTATAAAGAGATTTAAGGTGATAATTCTGAACCTAACCTGGAAAAACTCATTGGCCACCACTTTGTATCTAGTAAATAAATCTGAGCTTATACCATCTTGATGCTAAAATCTGGCTTCTCGTTGAAATAGGCTAAGGATAATTTATTTGTTTGTTTTTATTCCCATTTTTTCCTTCATGTCATCATTTGTTAAACTTTCTAATTCAATCTTTTAAAATGGCTTTGATCTTTTGAAAACTCTAGTTTAAAACTTTTATTTTCTTTTACTCCCCTCTTCTTACATTATAAACTGCAGTGTGAAAAACAGCAGATGAGTGTTCTGATACCTTTTATATTCTTGTATCACTATACTAAAAAAAATGTATTGAAATGAAATTCATGACATAAAATTAACCATTTTAAAGTGAACAACTCAGTGGCATTTAGTACATTCACAACGTTCTTCAATCACCACTCTTATCTAGTTCCAAAACACTTCCATCATTCATTCCAAAGTAAAATCCCTTACTCATTAACCAGTTTCTTCCCATTCCCCCCTCCAACCACCAATCTGCACTCTGTCTGTATTCTGGATATTTCATATAAGTGGAACCACATAATATGTGACTACTGTGTCTGGCTTCTTTCACTTAGCATAATGTTTTGGGAGCTCATCCATGGTATAGCATATATCAATACTTCATTCCCTTTTATGGCTGAATAATATTTCATTGTGCATATACACCACAATTTGTTTAACCATCCATCCATGAATGTTAGGGCTATGTAGGCCTTTTGGCTATTGTGAATAGTGCTACTATGAAAATGTGTGTACATGTACTTGTTACGAGGACCTGTTTTCAATACTTCGGAATATATACTAGGGGTAGAATTACAGGGTAATATGGTAATTCTATGTTAACTTTTTGAGGAGCTGCCAAAATGTTTTTCACAGTGGATGAACCATTTAAAATTTCCACCAACAATGTACTAGGTTTCTAATTTCTCTGCAGCCTTGTCAACACTTGTTATTTTCCACTGTTGCTGTTGTTTTTTATAGCCATCCTAGTAGGTATGAAGGAGTACCTCATTGCGGTTTTGATTTGCATTTCCCTAGTGACTGATGACATTAAGCATCTTTTCAAGTGCTTGTTGGCCATTTGTATATCTTCTTTGGAGAAATGTCTCTTCAAGTCCTTTGCTCGTTTTTAAATTGGACTGTTTGTCTTTTGTGTTGAGTTATAAGAGTTCTTTACATATTCTAGATCTAGAAACCAGATCCTTATCAGATATATAGATTGCAAATATTTTCTCCCATTGTATTGGTTGTCTTTTCACTTTCTTGTTAATGTCCTTGGATGCACAAAAGGTTTTAATTCTTATTAAGTCCAATTTATATATTTTTTTCTTTTTTTGCTTGTGCTTTTGGTGTCACATCTAAAAATCCACTGCCAAACCAAAGGTCATGAAAACTTACCCTCATGTTTTTTTCTAAGAGCTTTATGGATTTAGCCCTTATATTTAGGTCATTGATCCATTTTGAGTTAAACTTTGTTCATGGTTTGAAGTAAGGGTACAACTTAATTCTTTTTATATGTGGATATTCAGTTGTCCTAGTACCATTTGTTGAAGACTATTCTTTCACCATTAAATAGTCTTGACATTCTTGTCAAAATCAACTGGACATAAATGTGTGAAATTATTTCTGGGACCTTAATTCTATTCCATGCCAATACCACACTATTTTGATTACTGTAGCCTTGCAATAAGTTTTGAAATTGAGGAGTGTGTAGGCTCCAATTTTGTTCTTCACAAGATTATTTTGGCTTCAGAGTCCCTTGCAATTCCAAATGAATTTGAATATTGGCTTTCCATTTCTACAAAAAAAAAAAATAGGCCACTGGAATTCTGATAGGGCTTGCACTGGATCTGTAGATCACTTTGGTAGTATTGACATATTAACAACATTAAGTCTTCCAATACATGAACATGAGATGTCTTCCCATTTATTTAGGTCTTCTTCAAGTTCTTTCAAGAAGTTTTATAGTTTTCAGGTTTCAAATCTTTTACCTCCTTGGTAAATTTATTTCTAGGTACTGTATCGATACAATTCTGAGATATCATCATCTCCTGGTTTGACTTTGTTATGTTTATAACTCTTACAAAGTTAATATTTTAATACATAGCTGTATCGCCAGAGGCATCCAAACAATAATTAAATATTCCTCTCACACTAACTTTTATCAACCCATTAAAACAAACCAGTTCTATCAGGGTTTTCCAAAGATTACTTTTTTTTTTTTTTTTTTTTTTTGGGGTACGCGGGCCTCTCACTGTTGTGGCCCCTCCAGTTGGGGAGCACAGGC
>NC_041217.1:140544408-140551181 GCF_002837175.3 Physeter macrocephalus
TTTTTGTGGTACGCGGGCCTCTCACTGTTGTGGCCTCTCCAGTTGCGGAGCACAGGCTCCAGACGCGCAGGCTCAGCGGCCATGGCTCACGGGCCTAGCCGCTCCGTGGCATGTGGGATCTTCCCGGATCAGGGTACGAACCCGTGTACCCTGCATCGACAGGCAGATTCTCAACCACTGCGCCACCAGGGAAGCCCCAAAGATTACTTTTAAATAAGTTTTTGCAAATAAGATAAGTCAGCTAGAAGATTCCTACTTAGGGAAGTCAATAGATAGACTAATTTAGGTTCTCATTTGCAATTTACACTTGTATCACATGAAGAAAACGGATACAATCATATACAGCAATTCTAAAAAAATATTATATCCATCATTTCTTCCAAATCATTAGGCTAAAGTGGTTTCTAATTTTGTCTACATTGAACAGATTAAAAATATTTTCAGGAATTCCCTGGCGGTCCAGTGGTTAGGACTCAGCGCTCTCACTGCCAAGCCCTGGGTTCAATCCCTGGTCGGGGAAATAAGATCCCGCAAGCTGCACGGCATGGCCAAAAAATTTTTTTTAATAAATAAATATTTTTGATTCAGACATTCTGAATAAATTAGCCTCTAAGGAAATCATTTCCCTGGATGTCAATTTCAAGCCCAATGAGATTTTTAAAACTTCATATATCTTAGAAATGAACAGATTTTTTTCTCTTAAAACTATGTTCATCTATACCAAAAGGAGAATTTCCCAGATATTCAAAGGATCTTACTGAACATAAAATAAACTTATACTTGTTATATATGATATAAATACTGGATTTTCCATTTTATTTGTGCCATTTCTCTGCTCTGTCAATTCAAATTCTGTAATATCTCTTGACCTATCACTATTGTCACTGCAGTTCAAGACCAATTACCTCTTTTCTGGATATAATAACAACTTTATAACTGTTTTATCTATAGTCAGTCTCTAGCAGCACTGACTCATTCCACATGTGAAATAAAATTCATATTTTATGGCAACACAAGAAAAGGTTAAACATAAAAAATTCTCTCTGCCTTTTGGCCTCCGCTCTCCCCTCTACTACTGTGCACTGTGAATCGGCATTATGCATCCACCAAACCTCCCCACTGGCAGAAATACCTACTTAACCATGAATGCAACATTCTCCTAGCTCTAACAAGACCACTTAAAAGATAACATTGCTTCTGGATCTTGTAAGGGGGCCATTTTTTTGCAGATCTGGATTGTGTAAACTGTCAGTAATATGTCATTTAGTGTACAACACTCTGTCTCAAAAAACTTATAACTGTGCTTTGGATTCTAATGGACATAACATTTCTCAGAGCTTTCTGAGATGCTGTTCTGGGTTATAATCCTCAATTTGGCTCAAATAAATTTTTTTTTCTTTTTTAGACTGACTGATTAATTTTTAGTCCACACAGAATGTTCCCACATTTACAAAGCACAGCTCTGATCATATCACATCTTCCCCACCTTGTTCTGCATTCAAATCACAAGCGTCCTATGCTCTAACCCCAAACCAACTTTCTTGTCTTATCTCTCTTCCTACTGTATCCTCACAAGCAGGACTACTTCCATTTTCCATCTCTGAGCTTTAGCATATGCTATTTTTTAGTCTCCCTTTTCTTCTCCCATATCCAAGCACCTGAAAAAGCTGACCCCAAATCAAGGCTTAGGAAAAACACCTACTCCTGCATGTAGCCTTCTTTAATTCCCTATCAGACACTAATGTGACTACTCCCTTCTTTGAACTGCCATAGCACATTCTTTGTATTTCTTATATGGCATCATCCACATTCAGCCCTGGATCTGATTAATAGCAAGGATTCAAGCCAGACTGCCTATATTTCAATCCCGGCTTTGCTACTAACTAGCTGTATGTCACTGGGCAAGTTACTTGATTTCTCTGTGTTCCAATTTCTTCCTCTGTAAAATGGGATAATAAAAGTAACTATTTCATGGGACTTCCCTGGTAGCGCAGTGGTTAAGAATCCGCCTTGGGGGCTTCCCTGGTGGCGCAGTGGTTAAGAATCCGCCTGCCAATGCAGGGGACACGGGTTCGAGCCCTGGTCCGGGAAGCTCCCACATGCCGCGGAGCAACTAAGCCCGTGCACCACAACTACTGAGCCTGTGCTCTAGAGCCTGCGAGCCACAACTACTGAGCCCACGTGCCCCAACTACTGAAGCCCGTGCATCTAGAGCCCGTGCTCCGCAACAAGAGAAGCCACTGCAATGAGAAGCCCGCGTACCACAATGAAAAGTAGCCCCCACTCGCTGCAACTAGAGAAAGCCCACGTGCAGCAACAAAGACCCAATGCAGCCAAAAAAAAAAAAAATAGAATCTGCCTGCCAATGCAGGGGACACAGGTTCGAGCCCTGGTCTGGGAAGATCCCACATGCCACGGAGCAACTAAGCCCGTGCACCACAACTACTGAGCCTGTGTTCTAGAGCCCGTGAGTCACAACTACTGAGCCTGAGCGCCTAGAGCCCGTGCTCTGTAACGCGAGAAACCACCACAATGAGAAGCCCATGCACCGCAACGAAGAGTAGCCCCTGCCCGCCACAACTAGCGAAAGCCTGCACACAGCCACGAAGACCCAAATGCAGCCAAAAATAAATACATAAAAATAAATTTGGGGCTTCCCTGGTGGCGCAGTGGTTGAGAGTCCACCTGCCGATGCAGGGGACACGGGTTCGTGCCCCAGTCCGGGAGGATCCCACATGCCGCAGAGCAGCTAGGCCCGTGAGCCATGGCCACTGAGCCTGCGCATCTGGAGCCTGTGCTCCGCAACGGGAGAGGCCACAACAGTGAGAGGCCCACATACCGAAAAAAAAAAAAAAAAAAAAAAAATTTAAAAAGTAACTATTTCATGTGATGAGGACTAAACAAATTAATATTAATAAAGTGCTTAGAACAGCACCGAGAGCATAATAAGCTCAAGTGTTTGTTAAATAAAATTTGTATGTTCATCTCCTCCACACTGCTTATAAAATTGTAAAGCAACCTTCAAGTCAGCAGCAAATAATTCAATTGAGTACATCTTATGAGATAATGGGATTCAGACCTTCCTAAGAGCTCACAAATTAGTGACAATGACATACTGATAAAAGGCAGGAAGCAACTTCTGTAACAACAGTATGTGCAAAATCGATAACATCTATGAAGTGCCAACCATGAGCCAGGCACTGAGCTAAATTCTACTTCGGTCTTATATCAAAAGGACCATTTTAACATACCAAATGAAGCAGTACATAAGCTTTATTTTCCTGTGTTTCCCACCCTCAGAGACTAACCATTCACACAATCACAAAAACCAATTAAAAAAATATAGTTCTAGGGGAATTCCCTGGTGGTCTAGTGGTTAGGACATGACGCTTTCCCTGCCGGGGCCCAGGTTCGATACCTGGTCGGAGAACTAAGATCCTGCAAGCCTCATGGTGGGGGTGGGGGGAGAAAGAAACTTTAAAAAAGAATGTAAAAGATGTAAAAATATTAATATATTATACAAACTTAGAGGAAACAGAAATCATTACAGCTTAGAATAATCTGAAAAGGTGGCCCCCCCCAAAAAAAGATGGGAACAGAGGAAAGAAGGAGTGATACTGTCTGGAAAATGGAGAATTCTAGGAAGGTTTCCTAAAAGCTTTAACATTTGAATTGGTTTTGAAATCAGGTACAGAGGAAGAACACTTTGGATAAAGAGAAAAGCATGAGTAAAGGAAGAGAACAGAACTGAGAAAGGAACACTGAAATGAATAACAATGGGACAGGTGGAGGAATATCCTTCCCTGGAGATATTTAAGGAAGATATAAATATCTGTCCTTCCAGTTAGCTGGGGTTCACTTGTGTCTAGAACCTGGCATCTACCTTCCAGGCCTATGGGTCTACATATCATGAACCATGAACCTTCACTCATTCATGTAGCAAATACTCAATGAGCATTAATGGGTACCAGCCACTGTGTTAGTACTTGGTTTATTCAGTGTGAACAAACAAATCTTCCCTCATAGAACTTATATTCTTGTGTGTAAAGGGGGAGGAGAAAAAATAAAATAAATAAGTAAAATACTTTAAATGTTAGACATTGATAGGCGCTATACAGAAAAATAAAGCATGAAGGAGGACTAGGAGTACTGGCTAGTGAGATTTCATATTGGATACTTAGGAGAGGTCTTACTGAAAAGTGAGGGAAAAGCCATGGGAATATGTAAGGAAGAGCCTTACAGGCATTTAGAATAGCTGGTGCAATGGCTGTGTGGTTGTAGCATGTTAGCAAGCCAGGCAGTTTCAAGGAACATTAATTAAGAACAGTGTGACTGAAAAGGGAGAGGTATAAGAAGTTAGGTTAGACAGGTAATGGGTTAAGAAGTACAAATGGTATAGAAGACTTCAGTGATAGTTCTGACTGGTATGAAAGATCTTTGAAGAATTTTGAGCAGAGGAGTGACATGATTTGACTTAGTTTTAACAGGATCACTTGGGCTGCTGTGTTGAAAATAAACTGATGGGGGAAAGGCTACCAATAAGAAGACCAGTTAGACATGAAAGGATGCTCAACATCACTAATCACTAGAGAAATGCAAAACAAAACTAAAATGAGGTATCACCTCACACTAGTCAGAATGGTCATCATCAAAAAATCTACAAACAATAAATGCTGGAGAGGGTGTGGAGTAAAGGGAACCCTCTTGCACTGTTGGTGGGAATGTAAGTTGATACAGTCACTATGGAGAACAGTATGGAGGTTCCTTAAAAAACAAAAAATAGAACTACCATATGACCCAGCAGTCCCCCTACTGGGCATATACCCTGAGAAAACCATAATTCAAAAACAGTCATGTTGGGCTTCCCTGGTGGCACAGTGGTTGGGAGTCCGCCTGCCGATGCAGGGGATGCGGGTCTGTGCCCCAGTCCAGGAGGATCCCACATAGCGTGGAGCGGCTGGGCCCGTGAGTCATGGCTACTGGGCCTGCGCGTCCGGAGCCTGTGCTCCACGGCGGGAGAGGCCACAGCAGTGAGAGGCCCGCGTACCGCAAAAAAAAAAACAAAAAAAAACAGTCATGTACCACAATGTTCATTGCAGCACTATTTACAATAGCCAGGACACGGAAGCAACTTAAGTGTCCATTGACAGATGAATGGATAAAGAAGATGTGGCACAGATATACAATGGAATATTACTCAGCCATGAAAAGAAACGAAACTGAGTTATTTGTAGTGAGGTGGATGGACCTAGAGTCTGTCATACAGAGTGAAGTAAGTCAGAAAGAGAAAAACAAATAGGTGCTTTGTGACCACCTAGAGGGGTGGGATAGGGAGGGTGGGAGGGAGATGTCAAGAGGGAGGAGATATGGGGATATATGTATATGTATAATTGATTCACTTTGTTATAAAGCAGAAACTAACACACCACTGTAAAGCAATTATACTCCAATAAAGATGTTAAAAAAAAAAAAAAGACCAGTTAGGAGACCACTACACAAATCCAAGATTAACTTAGACCAAGACTGGCCCAAGGATTGAGGGGTGGTTGGGTTCCAGATATATTTGGAAGGTAGAGCCAGAAGACTTTCCTAACAGACTGGACATAGGATATGAAAGAAGTCTTAAAGATGACTCCAAAGTTTTGAGCCTGGTAATTGGAAGGATGGCACTGCCATTAACTTAGGGAAGACTGCAAGAAGAGGAGGTTTTCAGGGAAGATCAGGAGGTCAGAATTGAACTTGCTAAGCTTGAGATCCCTATGTAAGTAGAGATGTCAAGTGGGCAAGAAGACACTCAAGTCGGGGAGTTCCCTGGTAGCCTAGTGGTTAGGATTCCAGGCTTCCACTGCTGTGGCCCAGGTTTAATCCCTCGTCAGGGAACTGAGATCCTGCAAGCCACGCGGCACAGCCAACAAAGTTAATTAATTAATTAATTTTTAAAAAGACACTCAAGTCTAACAAAACAGGGCAGAGAGTCAGGCTGAAGGAAGATATTTGGAAGACATCAGTATAGAGACAGTATTTAAGGCCAGGAGACTGGATAGATCACCAAGGAAATGGATAGAGACAAATAAAACTTACAGGGACTGAGCCCTTGAGTTTTTCAAAATGAGTGAAATATGGGGTCAGAAAGAGGGATGTACGGAGATAGAAATTAAATTGTGGGAGATGAGTGATGCCGAAGGAGTCCAGAGTTTCTTGTGGTGCTTGAACACAATGAGATTAGAGCTGGTAGTCTCAAAGCCAAAAGTGGCAGCAAGCTTGTAAGTGCTGGGAGATAGGGAAGGCCAGGGGTTTGGCTAGAAACAGCATTCTGAAGCCACTGTTCACCCCTATCAATGGGCATGCAGTGACACTGGAGGGAGGGGAAGACAATCTTACTCTGAACATGCAGTGTTCAGCAGTGACCTCCTGGTGCAGTCACTGGAGGGAGAGCAGCCAGGGCTCCTTCTTGGGCATCATTATATTTTCATTTAACCTGTGGTTAAATACTGTCTTCCATGTATAACACTGGGAATAGCTATGCTAATAATCAATGGAACAGCACCTCCTTCCTCTGCACTATTTTCCAGAGAAGTTTTCACCAACTCCTTTCATTCTTTTGAAAAGAAGACTATCAGTTCCTCCTCCCTAAGAGAAAAGAAATGTATTCCTTGAAGGCCAGAAAATAAACATTCCTTAAGCAGATTTTAGGGCCATCTGTTTTTTTTTTTTTTTTTTTTGTGGTATGCGGGCCTTCCTCTGTTATGGCCTCTCCCGTTGCGCAGCACAGG
>NC_041217.1:140551836-140590719 GCF_002837175.3 Physeter macrocephalus
TTTTTTTTTTTTTTTTTTTGTGGTATGCGGGCCTTCCTCTGTTATGGCCTCTCCCGTTGCGGAGCACAGGCTCCGGACGCGCAGGCTCAGCGGCCATGGCTCAGGGGCCCAGCCGCTCCGCGGCATGTGGGATCTTCCCATACCGGGGCGCGAACCCGGTTCCCCTGCATCGGCAGGCGGACGCGCAACCACTGCGCCACCAGGGAAGCCCGGGCCATCTGTTTTTATTTGTGCTACAATGAACCTTTAAAATTATGCTTTTGTAACTTCACATTTGCCTGAAGAATATGTGTAGCTTTGAACTAAAATAAACCAAAACTCTGATTTTAGAATTACACAGGGAAAAGAATCTCAAGAGGCCATCCAGCCTAAACTATACAAGACGGGGATTACACAGATATACAATTTCACAGATTCTTGCATTATATCACAACCAATATAAATTTCTCTATTTCTCTCTGGTTTTGAGTAAAAATATAATACAATTTTGTTCCTTTTTGCTTGAAACTTTGACATGAGGTTAACTCTTTGGCTCTATTCCCTCTGTGACATGATGAAAGTTTGAATGTCCACTACATTTCTTGAAAATTTTTGTTATTTTTTAGTTATATTTAAAATAATTGGCAAAATGTACATATTTAGCACATATTTAAAGTGTACAATCTGATGAATTTTTATATGTGTATATACCCATACAAACAGCACTTGAAATCACTCTACTCTGTTCCACCAATCTAGAAATACATATTATACCAAAACAATACTGTCTTGATTAACCTACCTTTAAAATAAGCCTTAACATCAGGTAGTGTAAGTCTTTGAATTATGTTCTTTTTCAAAGTTGTCCTGGCTATTCTAGATTTTTTGCATCTCCATATATATTTTAGAATCAGTGTCTCAATTTCTATTTTGAAACAGCCTGCTGGTATTTTGATTGGGACTGTGTTGAAGCTATGGATCAATTCCGGGAGAAATTACATCTTAACAATATTGAGTCTTCTGATTCATAAATATAGTATATCTCTTCACTTATTTGGGTCTTCAATTTCTCTTAGCAATGTTTTGTAGTTTTCAGTGTATGAAAATAGTATTGTTTTTTAAAAATATTTATTTATTTATTTTTGGCTGCATTGGGTCTTCGTTGCCGTGCATGGGCTTTCTCTAGTTGCGGCGAGCGGGGGCTACTCTTTGTTGCAGTGCGTGGGCTTCTCACTGCGGTGGCTTCTCTTGTTGCGGAGCACAGGGTCTAGGCTCGCGGGGTTCAGTAGTTGTGGCTTGCAGGCTCTAGAGCACAGGCTCAGTAGTTGTGGTGCACGGGCTTAGCTGCTCCACGGCATGTGGGATCTTCCCGGAACAGGGCTCGAACCCATGTCCCCTGCATTAGCAGGCAGAATCTTAACCACTGTGCCACCAGGGAAGTCCTACTGTATTGTTTTTAAATTCCAATTTCTGATTGTTAGTGTACAGAAATACAGTTGACTTCTACACAATGATTTTGCAACTGTGATAAATTCATTGACCATATCTAGTACTATTCTGTAAATTCTTTAGAATTTCCTACATAGACAATCATGTTATCTGTGAATAAAGACAATCTTACTTCTTTTTTTAATCTGTATTCCTCTAATTTTGTTTTCTTGCCTTATTACATTGGCTAGAAGATCCACTGAAATGCTGGATAGAAATAAGAGTAGACATCATCTCCTTGTTCCAAATCTTAAAGAAGAACCAATCAACCAGTCACTGTTAGATATATTAATTTTAAGGTTTTCATAAATTCTCTTTATTAGATTGTAAAAGTTCTCTTCTATTTTTAAACTGCTGATACATATATATATATATATATATATATATACACATATATAGATAGATATCTCTCTCTATATATATAGAGAGAAAGAGGGTGGGGGAGAGAGAGATAGAGATTGAATGGAAGTATGGGTTCATCAAATGCTTTTTCTGCAGCAGCTTTTACTTTTAACATGTTTTTCCTTTCTATCCTGTTAATATGCTGAGTTACAGATTGATTTTTGAATGTTAAACCAATTTAGCATATTTGGAATAAGCCCCATTTAGTCATGAAGTACCTTATTATTTTGTGTATTACTGAATTGGATATAGTAAAAACTTGTTATGTATTTATGCAACCACCTATGAGGGATATAGGTCTGCAGTTTTCATTTCTTCCAATTTTTTTTCTAGTTTTGATACTAGTGTAATGAGGGCCTCATCGAAAGAGATTCCCTCCTCATCTATTTTCTAAGAGTGTATAGAACTGGTGTTATTTCTTCCTTCATTTTGTAAAAGTCACCAGGGAACATATCTAGACCTGGGCTTTTCTTTGTGAAAAGGTTTATAATAATAAATTCAACTCTTTCAATGGATGCAGGGCTATTCCAGCTACCTATTTTTTCTTGACAGAGGTATGAAAGTTGATGTTCAAAGAATTTGTCCATTTTGTCCAAGTTGGACATGTATTAGTATAAATGTGTTCATAATATGCCCTATTGTCTTCTATTTACAGGACTTGTAATGATATCCCTCTCTCTCACATCTCATAATGTTAATTTGTGTTTTTACTCTTTTGTAATTGAAGTATAGGTGATTTAAAATATTAGTTTCGGGTGTGCAACAGTGATTCAATATTTTTAAAGATTATACTGCATTTAAAGTTTATAAAATAGTGACTATATTTCCCTGTGCTGTACAATATATCCTTCTAGTCTTATTTATTTTATAGACAGTAGTTTGTACCTCCTTACTCCCCTACCCATATCTTGCCACTCCCCACTCCCCTCTTCCCACTGGTAACAACTAGTTTATTCTCTATATCTGTGAGTCTGTTTCTGTTTGGTTATATTCATTGGTTTGTTTTATTTTTTAGATTCCACATACAAGTGATAGCACTACAGTATTTGTCTTTCTCTGTCTGACGTATTTCACTAAGCATAATACCCTCTTGGTCCATCCATGTTGTTGTAAATGGCAGAATTTCATTCATTTTCAAGGCTGAGTAATACTCCATTACATAGATAGACAGATAGATAGACAGATAAAGAGATATATCTATGTATCACATCTTCTTTATCCATTCATCTGTTGATGGACACTTAGGTTGCTTCTATACCTTGGCTACTGTAAATTATGCTGCTATGAACACTGCGGTACACGTATATTTTCAAATTACTGTTTTTGTTTTCTTCGAATATACACCCAGGAGTGGAATTGCTGAATCATATGGCAGTTCTACCTTTAGTTTTTTGAGGAATCTCCATAATATTTTCCATAGTAGCTGTACCAATTTACATTCCCACTAACAGTATACTAGGATTCCCCTTTCTCCACAGCTTTGTCAACATTTGTTATTTATAGGCTTTTCTAAAAATTAATTTTTATTGGAATATAGCTGATTATAGACATTTTGATGATAGCCATTCTGACAAGTGTGAGGTGGTATCTCACTGGGGTTTTGATTTGCATTTCTCTGATGATTAGAAATGTTGAGAAACTTTTCATGTGCCTTTGGCCATCTGTATATTTTCTTTGACACGATGTCTATTCATGTCTTCTGACCTTTTTTTTTTTTTTTTTTTGCCATGCCGTGCACCTTGCAGAATCTTAGTTCCCCGACCAAGGATCAAACCTGGGCCCTGGCAGTGAGAGCACTGACTCCTAACCACTGGACTGCCAGGGAATTCCCTTCTGACCATTTTTAAATCAGGTTGGTTGTTTTTTTGATACTGAGTTGTGTGAACCATATATATCATTTGGATATTAACCCCTTATCGGTCATATCATTTGCAAGTATTTTCTCCTATTCAAGAGGTTGTCTTTTCGTTTTGTTGATGGTTTCCTTTGCTGTAAAAAAATTTTTTTACATTTAATTAGGTCCCACTTATTTATTTTTGTTTTTATTTCTTTTGCCTTAGGAGACAGATCTAAGAAAATCTTCCTACACTTTATGTCAAAGAGTGTTCAGCCTATGTTTTCTTCCAGGAGTTTTACGGTTTCAGGTCTTACATTTAGGTGTTCAATACATTTTGAGTTTATTTTTGTATATGGTGTGAGAAAATGGTCTAATTTCATTCTTTTACAAGTAGCTGTCCAATTTTTCCAGCACTAATTATTAAAGAGACTCTCTTTTCTCCAGTGTATATCATGCCTCCTTCATTGTAGGTTAATTAAACATAAGTATGTGGGTTTACTTGGGGGCTCTCTATTCTGTTCCATTGATCTGTGTCTGTTTTCGTGACAGTACCATGCTGTTTTGATGCCTAAAGCTTTGTAGTACAGTCTGAAGTCAGAGAGTATTATACCTCTAGCTTTGTTCCTTTTTCTCAAGATTGGTTTGGCAATTCAGGGTCTTTTGTGGTTCCATATAAATTTTAGGATTATTTTTTCTAGTTCAGTGAAAAATGTCATGAGTATTTTGATAAGGATTGCATTAAATCTGTAGATTGCTTTCAGTAGTATGGATTTTAACAATATTAATTCTGCTAATCCATGAACCTGGAATCTTTCCATTCCTTGGTATCATCTTCAACTTCCTTCATCAATGTTTTATGTTTTTTAGAGTACTGGTCTTTTACCTCCTTGGTTAAATTTATTCCTAGGTATTTTATTCTTTTTGATAAAATTTTAATTGGGGTTATTTTCTTGCATTCTCTTTCCGATAGTTCATAATCAGTGTACAGAGAAGCAATAGGTTTCTGTATATTAACCTTATATCCTGCAGCTTTACGGAATTCATTTATCAGTTCTAATAGATTTTTGGTGGAGACTTTAGCATTTTCTATATGCAGTATGATGTCATCTGTAAACAGTGACAGTTTTACTTCTTGCCTTCCAATTTGGATACCTCTTCCTTCTTCTTTTTGTCTGATTGCTGTGGCTAGGACTTCCAATATTATGTTAAATAGAAGTGGTGAGAGTGGGCATCCTTTGTCTTGTTCCTGATTTTAGAGGACAAGCTTTCAGCTTTCCACCACTGAGTATATTAGCTATGGGTTTGCCATAAATAGTCTATATTATATTGAGGTATATTTCCTCTATACCAACTTTGATGAGAGTTTTTTTTATCATGACTGGATGGTGAATTTTGTCAAATGCTTTTTTTGTGTGTCTACTGAGATGATCATGTGACTTTTAACCTTCCTTTTGTTAATGTGGTGTATCACACTGATTGATCTGTGCATGCCTGGAATAAATCCCACTTGATCATGGTGTATGATCCTTTTTATATATTGTTGTATTCAGGTGCTAATATTTTGTTGAGGAGTTTTGCATCTATACTCATCACAGATGTTGGCCTATAATTTTCTTCTTTTGTAGTGTCTTTTTCTGATTTTGGTATCAGGGTAATGGTAGCATCATAAAATAAATCTGGGAGTGTTTCCTCCTCTTCAGTTTTTTGGAAGAGTTGACAAGGACAGGTATTGCTCTTCTTTATATGTTTGGTAGAGTTCCCCTGTGAAACTGTCCAATCCTGGAATTTTGTTTGCTGAGAGTTTGTTTGTTTTATTAGAAATCCAATTTTAGTACTAGTGATCATCTGTTTGAATTGCCTGTTTCTTCCTGATTCAGTCTTTGAAAGTTCTGTGTTTCTAGAAAATTGTCCATTTCTTCTAGAATGTCTAATTTGGCATATAACTGTTCATAGTATTCTCTTATGATTTTTTATATCTCTGTGGTGTTGCTTATTTCTCCTCTTTAATTTCTTATTTTGTTCATTTGGGTCTTCTTTCTTTTTCTCTTGACGACCTTGGCTAAAGGTTTAACAATTTTGTTTATCTTTTCAAAAGATAAACATTGGTTTCATTGATCTTTTCTATTGTTCTTTTGGTCTCTATTTTATTTACTTCCTCTCTGATCTTTATTATTTACTTTCTTCTGCTAACTTTGGGCTTTGTTCATTCTTCTAATTGCTTTGGATGGTAGGTTAGGTTGTTTGAGATTTTTGTTCTTTCTTGAGGAAGATCTATATCAATATAAACTTCCCTCTTAGAACTGCTTCTGCTGCATCCATAGATTTTGGAAAGTTGTGTTTCCATTTTCATTTCCATTTTCATTTGTCTTGAGGTATTTTCTTATTTCCTCTTCCATTTCTTCATTGACACATTGGTTTTTTTAGTAGCATGTTGTTTGGTCATCACGTTTGTTCTTTTCCCATTCTTCTTTCTGTAATTGATTTCTAGTTTCATAGTGTTGTGGTTGGAAAAAATGCATGACATTAATTTCTATCACCTTAAAGTTGCTGAGACTTGTTTTATGGCCTAGCATGTGATCAATCCTGGACAACACTCAATGTGCACTTGAAGAGAATGTGTATTCTGGGGTTTCTTTGGATGGAATGTCCTGTAGATATCTATTAAGTCCAACTGGTCTAATATGACATTTAAGACTACTGTTCCCTTATTGGTTTTCTGTCCGAATGATCTAGTGATGCAAGTGGGGTGTTAAAGTCCCCCACTATTATTGTAATTTGTCCATTTCTCCTTTTAGGTCTGTTAATATTTGCTTTATATACTTACATGCTCCTGTATTAAGTGCACATATGTTAATGAGTATTATATCCTCTTCTGGTATTGGTCCCTTTATTATTATATAACGCCCTTCTTTGTTTTCTATTATAGACTTTGTTTCAAAGACTGTTTTATCTGATTTGAGTATTGCTACCCCTGCTTTTTCGTCATTTGCATTTGTATGAAATACCTTTTTTTTTTTTTATTGAAGTATAGTTGATTTACAATGTTGTGTTAGTTTCTGGTGTTCAGCAAAGTGATTGTTATACATATTCTTTTTCATATTCTTTTCCGTTGTGATTTATTTCAGGATATTGAATATAGTTTCCTGTGCTATATGGTAAGACCTCATTTATCTATTCTATATACAGTAATTTGTATCTGCTAATCCCAAACTCCTAATTTATCCCTCCCCCACCTTTCCCCTTTGGTAACCTAAGTTTGTTTTCTATGTCTGTGAGTCTGTTACTGTTTTGAAAATAAGTTCATTTGTATCATATTTTAGATTCCACATATAAGTGATAACATATGGTATGTGTCTTTCTCTTTCTGACTTACTTCAACTTAGCATGATAATCTCTAGGTCCATCCATGTTGCTGCAAATGGCATTATTACATTCTTCTTTATGACTGAGTAATATTCCACTGTGTGTGTACGTGTGTGTGTGTGTATGGCATATCTTCTTTATCCATTCATCTGTCGATGGACATTTAGGTTGCTTCCATGTCTTGACTATTGTAAATAGTGCTGCTGTGAACACTGGAGTGCATGTATCTTTTCAGATTAGTTTTCTCCGGATATATGCCCAGGAATGGGACTGCTGGATCATATGGCAACTCAATTTTTAGTTTTTTAAGGAACCTCCATACTGTTTTCCATAGTGGCTACACTAATTTACATTCCCACCAACAATGTATGAGGGTTCCATTTTCTCCACACCCTCTCCAGCATTTGTTATTTGTATACTTTTTAATGGTGGCCATTCTGACCAGTGTGAGGTGATACCACATTGTAGTTTTGATGTGCATTTCTCTAATGTTGAACATCTTTTTGTATGAAATATCTTTTTCCATCCCCTTACTTTCAGTCTGTGTGTCTTTAGCTCTGACATGAGTCTCTTGTAAGCAGCATATAGAAAGGTCTTGTTTTTTTTTATCCAATCAGCCACTCTATGTCTTTTGATTGGAGCATTTAATCCATTGATATTTAAAGTGTTTATTGATAGATACGTACTTATTACCATTTTGTTCATTGTTTTCTGATTGCTTTTGTAGGTCTTCTCAGTTCTTTTCATCTTCTTTTAGTTTCTTCCCTTGTGTTTTAATGGTTTTTCTTTAGTGGTATGCATGTGTTCCTTTCTCTCTAGTTTTTGTATATCTATTGTAGGTTTTTGACTTGTGATTCCCATAGGGTTCATACGTGTTGATCTTTAACTATGTCTACTTGCTTTAGACAGGTAGTCCTTTAGTGCAAACACATTCTAAAAAATCTACATTTTGTGTTTCTGATGTCATATTTTACAGCTTCATGTTTATCCCTTCACTGTTTATTTTATAGTTGATTCTATAATTTTTTGTCTTTTAATCTTTGTACTTGTATATTTAAGTTGTTGATCCTCAGCCTTTACTATATATTTGCCTTTAATAGTGGATTTTTCCCTTCCTACAGAGTTTTTACTTCTTGTTGTAGCCTTGTCTCTTCCACTTAGAAAAGACCTTTTAACATTTCTTTTAGGGAGGTTTAGTATTGATGGACTCATTGCTTTTGCTGGTCTGAGTTGTTTTTCTGTCTGTCAAGTCTAAATGATAATCTTGCTTGTAGAGTATCCTTGGTTGCAGGTTCTTCCCTTTCAGCACTTTAAATATATAATACCACTCCCTTCTGGCCTGCAAAGTATCTGCAGAAAAATCAGAATTCTAAAGGCCTTTAGAATCCTCTCTTTAACTTTTGCCATTTTAATTATGATATGTCTTGGTGTGGGTCTGTTTGGGTTCATCTTGTTTGGGACTCTCTGTGCTTCCTGTGCCTGGATATGTTTCCTTCTTCAGGTTCAGGAAGTTTTCAGTCATAATTTTATCAAATACATTTTTGACCCCTTTCTCTTCTCCTGGGATTCCTATAATGTGAATGTTGGTAAGCTTGATATTGTCCTAGAGGTCCCTAAAACTGTTCTCTTTAAAATTTTGTTTTTCTTTTACTGTTCTGGTTGGGGGATTTCCATTATTCTATATTCCAAATCACTTATGCATTCTTCTACATCACCTATGCTGCTGTTAATTCCTTCTAGTGTGTTTTTCATTTCAGTTATAGTATTCTTCAGTTCTTACTGGTTCTTTTAAATATTTTCTAGTTCCTTGTTAAAATTCTTACTGTGTTCATCTATCATTTTCCCTAATTCAGTTAGCATTCTTATTACTAATGCTTTGAACTCTTGACCTGGTAGATTATTTATTTCTGTTTCATTAGTTGTTTTTTCAGGAGTTTTCTCTCGTTCTTCCAAATGAAACAAATTCCTCTGTCTTCTCATTTTGCTTAACTTTCTCTGTCTCTATGAAATTAGGTGGCACAGTTATCTATTCTGGTCTTGAAGGGCTGTCCTTGTATGAGTGTCCTTATACAGTGCATGTGTCAAGTGGCTTCAGTGGGAGTGCTGGATCTGACACAAGCACAAACCATCTCTTCCCCCGGGGTGTGCTGGCAGCTATCACCCTGGTACAAAGTGGGGTTGGAGGTGGAGTGGCTAGGAAGAGAGCCAGGTGTGGGCTGGGGCTTCTCCTCTGCTTGGTGGCTATCAACACCCTATTTGGGGTGCAGTGAGGTCCCAGGTTGCTGGAGCAGAATCCCTGAGGGTCAGGTCCAAGCTGTCTCAGTTCCCCCTAAGTGTGTGATCTCCCACTCCCAGCACCAGTTCCCTTGCTCCGGAGGGGAGCAGTTCTAAAGCAAGAAGGGCTGGAGTGGGTGCTCAGCAATGGATTGCAATGCGGGCTATGGTAGTCCTGGTCCCAGTCAGAGTCCTAGAGTGCTTCAGATGCACTGCCTCCATAAACACCAGCAATGGATGCCCCCACCCCATTCAGATGCCTTTCTGGGTCCACGTTGGCTCTGTCCCTCACAACCATGCACTCCCCTTGGCTGCAGCAGCCCTTGCCCTAGTGTGGAACTGTGTCATGGAGCAACTGGGGATGGAAAGGGCACTCAGCTCAGGCTGGGGTGCACGCTGCAGTGGTTGTGGGAAACGAGTCAGAGTTCTATGCAGCTTTCATCTCCTTCCTCCACCTTTTTTCAGGAGTAGCAAGTGTGTGCATGCACTTCATAATCAGAGTCTTACAGCCCTCCTGTTAGTCCCACTGGTTTTCAAACCAGCTAAGGTGCTCATCTTCTCAGTGTCAGACCTCAAGGCTAGGGTGACCAATATGTGGCTTGAACAGCTCTCTCCCCAGGGAGGATCTCTGAGCCTGTGTAATCCCCCTCCTTTTCTGTGTCTCCTTCTAGGGATACAGGTTGACCTGACTGCTTCTCTTCCCTTTCTACCCGATTTTGTGGATCTGACTTAGAGCCTTGGTTGTACAAGAATCTTTAGGCCAGTTTCCAGTTAGTTTTCAGTGAGAATTGCTCCACATGTTGATGCATTGGTGATGTGTTTGTTGGGGGGGATGGCCAGTGAGCTCCATGTCCTCCTACTCTTCCACTTTTCTTGTACCCTGTGTGTTTTAACTATCTAATCAATCTGATTAGAAATGTGATTTTATTGATCTCAAGAACTTTTAGTTTCATTTTTAAAATTGTTTCTCTGCCTTCTATTTTGTGAATTGCTGGTCTTTATTATTTCCTTTCTTCTGTTTGCTTTGTGTTTCATTTGCTCTTCTTTTTCTAATTTCCTAAGGTAGAAGAGTAGGTCAATGATTTGAGATGCCTTTTTTCTCTAATACAGAAGTTTAATGTTATCAATTTCTTTCTAATCACTGCTTTAGCTGCATCCCACAAATTCTGATATGCCATGTTTTCATTTTCAGTCAGCTCAAAATATTTTCTAATTTTTCTTTAGGTTTCTTCTTTGACCCATTGGTTATTGAGAAGTCTGTATTTTATTCAAGTTTTCCATATCCTTGATGATTTTCTGTCTACTTCTTCTATCCATTATTGATACAGGGGGTTATTGAAATCTCGTAATATACTTGTGGCTTCATCCTTGTAGTTCTATTTATCTATATTTGTCCTTATAGTTCTAACAGTTCTTGCTTCATGCATTTTGAAGCACTGTTATTAGATGCACAAATGTTTAGGATTGTTATGCCCTTTTGATGAATTGATCCCTTTATAGTTATGAAATGTGCCTCCTTAGCCCAAGTAATATTGTTTATTCTGAAATACACTTTGATATTACTCTATCCACTCAAGCTTTCTTTTGATTAGTATTACTGTAGTATATCTTTTCCCATCCATTTACTTTTTTTTTTTTTTTTTTTTTTTTTGCGGTACGCGGGCCTCTCACTGTTGTGGCCTCTCCCATTGCAGAGCACAGGCTCCGGACGCGCAGGCTCAGCGGCCATGGCTCCCGGGCCCAGCCGCTCCGCGGCATGTGGGATCTTCCCGGACCGGAGCACGAACCCGTGTCCCCTGCATTGGCAGGTGGATTCTCAACCACTGCGCCACCAGGGAAGCCCCCCCATCCATTTACTTTTAAACTATCTGTATCCTCAGATTTCAAGTGGTTTTCTTATTCACAGCATATAGCTGAATCTTTCTTGTTTATCAATCTAACAATTTCTCCTTTTTAATTGAGGGTGCTTAGGTCATTTATAATTAATGTGATTACTGATATGGCTGGATTTAAATCTAGCATCTTGCCATTTATTTCCTATTTGTTATATCTCCTCTTTGTTCTCCTTTTCTTCTTTTTCAGCCTTCTTTATATAATTCCTGTTTATTTTTGTTGGTTTATTAGCTATACCTCTCCATTTAAATTTTTCTAGTGGTTGCTTTTAGATTTTTATTCTACATCTTTACTTATCAATCTACTTTCAAGTAATATTATGCCACATCCCATGTCATATAGAAACTTTACATCTGTATACTTCTATTTCCCCTTTCCTGGAAATACCCTTTGTTTCTATGTAAGTTATAAACTCCACAAAACACTGTTGTTAGTTTTGCTTTAAACAATTATCTTTTAAAGAGTTTTTATATTTACCTATATAGTCAACCATTTCTGCTGCTCTTCATTACTTTGTGTGGTTCCAGATTTCCATTATTTGGTATTCTCCATGAAGGACTTCCTTTAACACTTCTTGTGGAATAGGTGGCTGGTAATACATCCTTTTAGCTCTTATATTTCTGAAAAAGCATTTTGCTTTTCATTTTTGAAACATATTTTTACTGGGTATAAAACACAGGTTAACTATTTCAGTATACTTTAAAGATTTTGTACACTGTCTTGCGGATTGAACTGTTTTGATGAGAAGTCTGCTGTCATTCTTATACTCATTCATCAGTATATAATGTGGATTTTTTTCTCTAGCTGCTTTTAAGATTCTTCTCTTTACCTCTGGTGTTAAGCAATTTGATTATGATGATTATAATGTTCCTTAATGTAGTTTTCATCCTGTTTCCTGCAACTGGAGTTCATCGAGCTTTTTGAACCTATGTGATTATACTTCTCATTAAATTTATAAAATTTTTGATCACTGATTCTTCAAATATCTTTTGTCAACCCACTTCTCTCCTTTGGGGACTTCAATTACAGAGTTAGGCCATCCAACACTTCCCACATCTCAATCATGTGCCGTTCATTTAATTTTTCTGCCTTTTCTCTTTGTGTTTTGTTTTGGATAGTTCTATTGCTGTTTTAAGTTTATTAAATTTTTTCAGCAGTGTCTGATCTGCCATTAATCTCATCCAGTGTATTTTTCATCTCATTGTCATTTTTGTTTCTTGAAACTTGATTTGGGTCTTTTTTATATTTTCTGTGTCTCTCCTTAACATGTACGTGCCTTGATCTTGTTGACGCTTTATTTTAAGCTTGTTAGGTAAGATCAGAGCAGCCTAAATTTATGGATAACTTCAATCCTTAGGAATGATTTGTCCCTTTCTTACTCTAGCTCATAAGAGTACAAATTATTCCTGGACATTTGAGAAATGTTCTCCCTGCTTCTTTCCAGTGTTTTCCTCACATACATGCACTGATTAGTAATCAGCTGAAGACACAACAGGAACCTCCTGCAGATCTCCAGAGTTCTTTTATTTCCATAATCTGTCTTGTAAATTCTAGCCATCATGCCATTCCTACACTGTCTTCAATGCAGGGAGACCTGTAGGCTCAGTTTAGGTTCCCCCGCTAACTGCACTATGGCCTGGAAACTCCAGACAGTAAAGTAGGGTAATCATAGGGCTCATCTTCTCTGCCCCATTGTCCTTTGTATTTTCCCCCCACATATTTTGTCTTGATGTTTAGCTATTTACAGTGGACTGCTATGTTAGTGTGCTAGTGCTGCTATAAGAAAGTACTGCAAACTGGTGGCTTAAACAACAGAAATTTATTGTCTCACAATTCTGGAGGCTAGAAGTCCAAAATTAAGATGTCAGCAGAGCTGGTTCCATTTGAGGGCTGTTAAAGGAAAGATTTGTTCCAGACGTCTCTCCTTGACTTGCAGAGTCAAGGACTTGACTTGACTTCCATCTTCTCCCTATGTCTCTTCATATCACCTTCTCTTTATGCATAGCTATGTCCAAATTTCCCCTTCTTATAAGTCATACTAGATTAGGGCTTTACCTCTGTAAAGACCCTATAATCAGCCCTACAATCAGATGTAATCATTAAACTGATGTCTATGAAAATCGGTTTAGTATAGTGTTTAAGAGTAGGGACACTGGAATTAGTGTCTGGGTTTGATTCTAGTTCGAACACTTGCTGGCTCTGTGCCTTAATTTCCTCATCTGTAAAAAGGTAATTACCCTACTCATTTCACAGAGATAGTGTGAAGATACATATATGCTTAGAATAGTACCTGATATATAATATACCCTCAATAGATGTTAGTTAACACAATGATCAAAATAATCTCATCATAAGAACATGAGTAGCGTTACCCAGACCAACAGAGACCTTGCATGGCTTTGATGAAAGAGATTAGAAAATTTATATAGAAAATTTATATACAATGACTACTTCATTTATTAAAATTACTACTTCAGAAATATTATCTTCTTCTAGCTTTCTAAGCTTAAAGTCTTTCCTTATATGGAAAAAAATGTTGCCTGCCATTTCAGTAAACAAAGAATGTTGCCTGCCATTCTGGTAAACAACAAATGTTGCCTATCATCAAGTCATCAGCCACTGCACCTGCCACCAACAGTGCACCCTCAGGGTAAATCAGGATGGAGAAAAACAGGATACTGGCCCTGGAGAGTTAAGATGCCTGTCTAAGGAATAATTTCAGTGAGCCCTGACTCTTGCATTTTCCCATACATAGAAAAGCACTAAAATCATTAACTTGAGATGTCTGTTTTTTTTATGATTAGCAGTACTCTTCTGATGTTCAACTACATGTTTTGTTTTGTTTTTTCCCAGCAAAAACTCCTATATATCCTGGCTCCTCCCTTACCTCTTTGGAACAGCTCCTCAGAGCTATCTGAGAGGCTGTATCCTGGGCTATAGTCCTCAATAAGGCCATTGTATAAAACATAATTCTCAACTTTTACACTGTGCTTTTCTTTTTTTTTTTTTCAGTTGACGCTTAGAGGCCCCCTCTCTCCACATTTTACATATAGCTGCCAAAACTCAGTTTTCTAAAATTCTACTTTGGTTAATTCACTTTTCTGCTTTAGAACCTGTGAAATCTCTACAAATTATCATATTAGAGTCCAGACTCCTTTGTGTGGTTTCTGAAAACCTCTGAATATCCAGCAGTCTCTTTGTACAACTTCATTTCCCAGTCGCCTTTAGCCTCTTCTTCACTAGGCAGGTTGATATCTCCCATCCTCCCTACCAGACATGCCCATTCCTGGTGATTTCCTGCTTTTTGTTTAGGCTGGTATCTATCCCTCTTTTCACTTATTTTCCACCCTTCACTTTATAGTGCCTACACATCCTTCACTGTCCATTTCAAATCTTTCCTTCATTTACATTTACATGAATGTTTATAAACATCTACATGGAATGTGCTGCTCTGGCTGTTAGGGATTCAGGCTCATTTAGACATAAAGCAAATTCCTGACTGCTTCATTTATCAGAGCTCTCCCTTCTTTGAATCTTTAATAAACTTCCAATAAATTTCAGCACTTATTTCCACATTACTTTATCTTTTAGTTATTTTTATATTATTTATATATCTATATTTTGTTTTTATATTTTATATTGTTTATATTTTATTTCTGTTTCATGTCTTCATTCAATATATATTTCTGTGCAATTACTCAATACTAGATAGACTGCTAATGATACAGTGGTAAACAAGACACACAGTCCTTCATGGAGCTAAAAGTCTAGTAGAGAAAATAGACCCTGAATAAGGAATTACAAATGTAGTGAGTATTACATATAGAATGTGTGTTATTAAATGAAAGCCTATCTGAAATAAATATGTGGAAAAATGAAAGCCTATCTGAGAAAATGCCATTTAAACTGAAACCTGAAAATTGAGTATGGGTTATGCAAATGAAGAGTAGGGGAAGTGCAACAATAAGAAAATAGCTTGTGCAAAGGCTATAAACAAAAGAAAACATAGTTCAGGGAGTGATAAGAAAAACTAAAGGTACAAATAAAGAAAAATGAATGAGAGGAAAAGTGGAATATTGTGGTGATTAAATGAAATAATGTATAAGAAATTACTTTTTCAACTATTAGACACAAGACAATTCAACTGTCCAAGATCATGAGAAATAAAATTACACTGAGTTAAAACAAAAATTGAATTAGAAGGGAAGTCAGTCTGCTAAATCAAGTAAGAAAAATAAGTGATATATAACTGGTAAACTTTATTGAAAATTAAATGTAATAAATGATAAGAAATACAGTTACTGTTTTTGAACAAAGATTTCTGAACCTGCACAACCATAAACCTAGGAGGCAGAATTCAGATAAAGACAGATAATATGAATGGCAGTTGTTGTCATGAATGTCCTTAGTCAAGTACTGAAATAATTATGGGGGCCTCATAGCTTTTACAAATATATTTGTATAAACAGATCTAATTAACATACACAAAGTACCATCTTGCAAACACCAAGGATAGCAATGTATGTTATCCACTTGGAGATGACATCTGATCATCTCACTTCTGGACAATAAGCTCCCAGAGGCAAGCATAATGTCTGATTCATCTTTGTATCATATCACGGAATATATTTAATAGACGTTTGTGAAATAGATAATAACACTTCAAATATGGGAAATAAAACAAGTTTTCAAAGCACAGCCTCCTTTAAAAACTATTTAGGGCATAAATTACATAAAAATAGTTCTCTTTAAAGATTTGACTCTAGTTTAGCATGGTTCCAAGGTAGGACTATCTAATAGCTAATTGTATCCCAGGAAAAATGAAGCACATATCCTAACTACTATTTGCTAGTGTCCTGAAAAAAGCCATCAGACAGAAAGCCACAGGGTAAATGTTTTCTTCAAATAGGTCATTCCCACATAATAATACTGAGCCCTGAGCTTAAAAGTCCAGTAAGACATTTCTGTGATTTTAAGTGCATATCAAGTATAAAATGTTTATTGAATGTACAGATGAGTAAGTGAATAAATGGCTGAATGAGAAGGAAAAAAGAAAGGAAGAAAAGGAAGAAAGAGAAGGAGGGAATAAATTATTTTATACCAAGATATGGTGGAAGAAGTAACTGTGGAGTTATCACCCTGTCTAATAAAACAACAAATTTTAACATTATATCAAACTAAGTTTTAAATTTTCTATTTTAAATCACAATGATTACTATCCAACACTTTAGAACCCATTTTAAGAAATTTTTAAATTCAAGTACTACTTCACATGGCAAATAGGCAAGAACAGTTATTACATAATTCTGTTATGTGTAGTATGCACAATTTCATTTTAGTTACAAAATACAGCTTAATTCAAAATGCAATCATTTGCTTTCAAAAACTTATTTAAAAATAATTTTGGAACTTATAGGTGAGCTATGATTAAACATTAAGTATAGTTAAAAGTAATATATACTTATAGAAAGAGGGAAAAATAAAAGATCCCACCACTAATAAATATCATAAAGTTAATTTTATACCTCAAAAAGCAAATCTGTCGCTGATTGTCGGCATCAAAAGGTCAAAACACAACAAATGACACAAGCAAAGACTAAATAAATCACAAATTTAACATTTTGTCTTTCTGTTATGGAATTCCCTATCACTGATCTAAGTCATATAATATTATGAACTGATTTCACTGTTGATTAACTAAAAATTTACATGTAATCATGTATTTCTCATCTTCATTTATGATATTCAATTATGAAAAATTCATGGGAAATCTTACCTCATTGTATCTGTTGCTGGGAATTTTGATGCTGGTTTTCCGAACTTCCATATCAACCACCAAACCTTGAACTACTGGCAATGTATACTGGTAATTTCTAAAGTCCTGGGCAAAAGCAGATTGAAGTGGAAGAAAGAATTCATCAATGGCAGGATTTAATTTATAGTAATAAAGTTAGCATAAATAAAAAGAATGTCAAAATTAAAAGATCTCATTCATTTAAATAATAAGAAAATGTATAATGAAAGCCCCATTGTGTATATTCTACTCTCTGATTAGTCTGTAAACTCTTACAAAGAAGCAGACAAAAAAGTTTCATATACCCTTTATATACAATATTAAACAAATATTTGAATGTTTATCCCTGCTTTGTCACCACCTAACATTTTCTGTATTTATTTAACTATCTCCTCCCTCTAAGGTAAGCTCCAATAGGGTAGGGATGCTCACTTGTTTTGTTCTTGTTATACCCCAAATGCCTGGAACATCCTGGGGACTAAATGAATACCTGTAGAGTAAAACATGCATGCATATATACTCCACATCTAGTGTGGCTGAAGCAAAATGAGCAAGAATGGTAGGAGTTGAGGTCAAAGTGAGAGCGTGCAGCTAGATTTCATTGGGTCTGGTATGTCACCACAAGGACCTTTGCCTTAACTTTGAGAAGGCTTTTGACCTATTTTAATGGATCTCTCTGACTTTCTCTGTAAAGAACAGATGGAAAGGGAACAACAATAGAAGAAAGGATATCAGATAAGCATAATAAAAATAATCCAGGCAACAGACAGTGATAACTTGAACCAAGATGTTAACAGTTCAAAAGATGGTGAGAAGTTATCAAACTCTAGATATATTTTGAAGGGAAAAAGGACAATATTTGCCCTTAGGTTGGATGTAGAATGTGAAAAAAAAAAAGAGATGATTCTGAAATTCATGGCCTGGGCAAGCTGAAGACAGGAACTGCCATTTACTGAGATGCAGAATATGATAGGAACGGGAAGTCAGAAGACTGCAGGAGAAGAACCAAGAAAGAATGGTGTCCTGGAAGCTAAGAAAAGAAAATGTGTAGATATTAGTAAGTTGCTGGATGGAATTGTGTGAAAATTATCTTCTGATTGCTTCTATTCACTCAGGGAAATTGGGGCTAAGCCATCAGCTGAAACTGAGGAAAGGAGAGGAGGCACTGGAAATTTGAGAAGAGATCACATGCAAATAGTCATCTAGGGGAGTAGGAATGTATTATGGACCAGGAAGGATTGCCAGGTAGGTCCAAGAGCTTCCTTAATGGTATTGGTCATGAATCTAAAATGAGACCGGTGAGTATGTTACTCTTTTTGTCTTCACTCATATTTAAGCTTGGATGTAAGTTAAGAATGAAGGAAGAATTAGATCCAACCAGGTATAATCAATTGACTTTTGATAAAGGTGCAAAGGCAAGTAAATGACAAATGATACTGAAATGACTGGACATACAAATGGGAAAAAAAAGAACTTCAAACAATGCCTAACAATCATAAAGATTAACTAAAAATGGATCACTGACCTAAATATAAAACATAAAACTACAAACTTTTTAGAAGAAAACATGGAGGAAAATGTTTGTGATATAAGTTTCAGTCAATAAGTTCTTAGATATGATATAAAAAGAACACTCCATAAAAGTATTAATAAACTGGACTTCAACAAAATTAAAAACTTTTGTTCTGTGAAAGACACTGTTAAGAGAATGAAAAGATAAATTACAGACTGGGAGAAAATATTTTTAAATGATACAAATCTACCAAAGGACTTATATTCAGAATAGATGAAATACTCTCAAAACTCAACAATAAGAAAACAACAACCATATTTTAAACATATGAACAGTTGAAAAAATTTGAACATTCACTAAAGACATAAAGAAGACAAAATAAGCAAATGAAAGATGCTCTAAATCATTCATCACAGGAAATATACAAATTAAAACCACTAGACTCCTATTAGAATGGCAAAAATTAAAAACCAAAAAGGAGAAATAATAAGTGCTGGCCAAAAAAAAAGGATCCTTATACCTGATGAATGCAAAATACTGCAGGCATTTTGGAAAACAATTTCAGTTCCTTATAATGTTAAACACACAATATGGCTCAACTATCCCACTCCCAGAGAAATGAAAACTAAATATTCACACAAAATTTAATACATGGATGTTTACAGCAGCTTTATTCCAGTCGCCAGAAACTAGAAACCCAGATATGCATCAACAGGTGAATGAATAAACTGTAGTTCATACATACAATACAATACAACACTACTCAGCAATAAAAATGAATGACCTATTGATACTGAAGGGTACCAGAATATACTACCCCTAAATATGCCTCTTGTTAATCAGTCTTTGGCCAGTCTAATTTAGAGGGCCCCAGCTGAAGAACCTGAGATGAGTAGAAGAAAAATATTTTACTTCCTTCCCAACAATACATATAACAACACAGATTAATCTCAAATGCATTATGATAAGTAAAAGAAGCTAGATTAAGAAGGCTACATGCTGTATAATTTCCATTATAGGACAGTCTGAAAAAACGAAAACTGTAGGGACAAAGGATCAATGGTTACCAGACATTACAGGTGCACCATTTTCTGGTGATGCAAATCAGGTGCAAATTTTCTGATGATGGAACCGTTCTGTATCTTGATTGTGACAGTAGTAGTAACATAACTGTATACATTGTCAAAACTCTTGGAATGTACTCCAAAAAAGGTGGATTTTACCATACATAAATTTTTTGTGGTATGCGGGCCTCCCTCTGCTGTGGCCTCTCCCGTTGCGGAGCACAGGCTCCGGACGCGCAGGCTCAGCGGCCATGGCTCACGGGCCCAGCCGCTCCGCGGCATGCGGGATCCTCCCAGACCGGGGCGCGAACCCGGTTCCCCTACATCGGCGAACCCGGGTCCCCTGCATCGGCAGGCGGACGCGCAACCACTGCGCCACCAGGGAAGCCCTACCATACATAAATTTTTTAAAAAATTTTAAAGAAAGAGGTAGATTTAATCAGGGTTGACATTTTGCCAGGCTACCACAACACAGGGTAAAAGTGAAAAAAGAACTAGAATTATGTAAAAAAGTGATTTAATGATGAAACCATGGAATCTTAATGTAGATAAACAGAAAAGCTGGAGGAGTGAGAAACAGTGAAAAGGTGTTGAAATCAATAGGTTGTAAATCCTGGTAAACTAGGGAGAAAGTGATGATGTAGAGTGAGATGCTTCAGTAGATAATCTGATAAATATTTGTAAAAATGAATTGAGATAGGTCATAAAAACCTTAGGCTGCTGTTGCTTGATTACAGGATAAATATATCCTTTTTATTCCAAAATAGATTACAATCTGAAAGAAAAACTATCTGGTCAAAAATGTGACTAAAAACTAAAGTTACCAAGGAGGGACAAAGGGATGGGGGTTGGAATAGAAGAATAGGGAGAGAGATCTTATAGATTAAAATATAATTTAAAAAATTTCACTTCTGGCCAAGATGGAGAAAAGGGGACTGGATTTAGCCTCCTGCCTTAAACGACCAAAATTCGTACAAAACACATGGAACAATGATTTCCAAGACACCAAATTTCAGACAACAAAGGACAGTGGTCCTTGAGAGACAGGAAACAAACAAGATGAGCTCTATGACTGCCCAGGTTATGCTTTAGGAGAGTTTCCAAGCTCAGATGCAGGAAGCGGGAACCCAGGCAGAGGCTGGAAGACTTCCTGAGTTGAGGAGACAAAACTGAAAATTGAGAAAAAAAATCAAGGTAGTTAGAGTTCACAGGACAGAGAGGAGAAAACTGCAGAGAGAGAACTCCAAAGGTTCACAGAGGGTCCCATCAGAACAGCAGTGTTCTGATTAGCAAATGTGTGTGAGGAAATTTCTTGAGGCTAGTGAAAGTAATGTCTGAAATGATTATTGGGAGCATTATCTGATACACAGGTCTGGGAATAGTGCCTATTCCCAAAACCCACATAGAAAAAGCTCATAATTCATGGGCACTGGGTAAAGTATTACTGTATAATAAAGAATTTGGCTGACCTCTGCCCCTGGTTCCTGGGAGGTAACCTCTAAACCCATGGAATTTCCTGAGTGATATGAGTGCCTTTGTTATTCCTGGCAGACTCTGAGAGTCTATGTCAGTTTGATGACACTGATGCTGAAAGGATAACTCGGGGTGGTGGCTGGCCATTTCAGAAACATCAACCATGTGATGAGTCTGGGGCTCTGAGGCACGTGATATCAACCTGACTTCCACCGAGTGCCCAAGCGGGGTTGGAGACTGAGTTCAATCACATAGCCGGTGATTCAATCAATCAGGCCTCGTAGGGAAACTCCAATAAAAACTCAGGACACAGATGCTTAGGAGCTCATTCCATATGTATTGTTACACATCAATGTATGTGGAAAGTGACATGTTCCTGAAGACACAGAAGCTTCTTGTTTGGCACCCTCCCAGACCTTGCACTATGTGTCCCTTCTATCGGCTGCTCCTGATTTATATCTCCTTTGTTATAATAAAACTGTATCATAAGTACAGTTGACCCCTGAATAACATGGGGGTTGGGGCGTCAGCCCCTGCACAGTTGGAAATCCATGTATAACATTACATTCAGCTCTCTGAAGCGCAGTTCTGTATCGGCGGATTCAACTAACCATGGACTTTGTAGTACATATTTATTGAAAAAAATCCACATACAAGTGGATCTGAGCAGTTCAAGCCCATGTTGTTTAAGGGTCAACCGCATAGTACTTTGCTGAGTTCTGTGAATCATTCTAGTGAATTATCAACCCTGATGGGTTAGTGGGATCTCCCACACTTGTATCTAGTTAGTCAGAACCGTGGGAGGTCTGGGGACCCCTGAACTTGCAGCTAGCATCTGAAGTAATGGCAGTCTTGTGAAGGACTGTGCTTAACAAAAGTCATTACAAATATAGCTGAGCTCTGAACAACGTGGGGGTTAGGGGAACTGACCCCCTCTGTGCAGTCAAAATACCATGTATAAATTATAGTCGGCCCTCCATATCCGTGGTTCTGCATTGGAGGATTTAACCAAGAATGGCTCATGTAGTACTGTAGTATTTACTGTTGAAAAAAATCCACGTATAAGTGGACCCTCATGGTTCAAACCAGTGTTGTTCAAGGGTCAGCTGTACTCAGAAGGGTTTTGCCTTAGTAGTGGGGAATAATCAGCCCTATACTAAACAAGACTTTGGTTCCACCTTACAAATTTTAAAAGCAAGACTCAAAAGGATCAACCTATGTTTTAGATAAATTAACTGTGTTATTTGTAACCAAACTCAAGAATTTTTATAGGAACATAAAAATACCTGGCATCCAGCAAGGTAAAATCACAATATCTGTCATCCAATAAAAAATTTTAAAAATACCAAGGATGCAAAGAAGCAGGAAAATACAACTCAAAATGCTGGGGGTGGGGGGGAATCAATAAATGGCAACTGAGTCAGAACTGAAACACATGTTAAAATTACCAAACAAGGACATTATAATACTTATTATAATTATATTCCAGATGTTTAAAAAGTTAAGTACAAGCACAGAAGATATAGAAAAAGACCCAAGTCAAACTTCTAGAGATGAAAATTACAATGGCTGAAATTACAGGAAAATGAAAAAGGATGGAATCAATGGCAGTTTAAGTACTGCAAAATAAAAGATTACTACAATGAGGTATCACCTCACACCAGTCAGAATGGCCATCATCAAAAAATCTACAAGAAATAAATGTTGGAGAGGGTGTGGAGAAAAGGGAACCCTCTTGCACTGTTGGTGGGAATGTAAATTGATACAGCCACTATGGAGAACAGTATGGAGGTTCCTTAAAAAACTAAAAATAGAACTACCATACGACCCAGCAATCCCACTACTGGGCATATACCCTGAGAAAACCATAATTCAAAAAGAGCCATGTACCACAATGTCCATTGCAGCTCTGTTTACAATAGCCAGGACATGGAAGCAACCTAACTGTCCATCAACAGATGAATGGATAAAGAAGATGTGGCACATATATACAATGGAATATTACTCAGCCATAAAAAGAAATGAAACTGAGTTATTTGAGGAGATATGGGGATATATGTATATGTATAGCTGATTCACTTTGTTATAAAACAGAAACTAACACACCATTGTAAAGCAATTATACTCCAATAAAGATGTTAAAAAAATTAAAAAGTTCTAACTCAGAAAAAAATAAATAATAAAAGATTAGTGAACTTGAGGACACAGCAATAAAAGAAACCTGTCCAAAATGAAACACACAGAGGAAAAAAAAACACTGAAAAAGAAATAAAGAGAGCATTAGTGAGCTGTGAAACAATTTCAAGCAGGCTAATAAGTCTATTAACAATGGAGTCCCTGAAGGACAGGAGGGGTGGACAGAAAAATTATTTGACGAAAACTATAAACCCACAGATCTAAGAAGCTCAGAAAACCCCAGCACAAGAAACATGGAAAAAAACTATACCAAGGCACATAATCACATGGCTCAAAAACAGTGATAAAAAGAAAAATTTCAAAGCAAAGAGAGAAGGATAAAACATTATGTAGACAGGAACAAAGGAGGGAAAACATATTTCTCATCTGAAATAACGCAAACTGGAAGGCAATAGAGCAAATCTTTAAAATTCTCAAAGAATTAAACTGTCAGCCTAGAATTCTACATCCAGCAAGAGTATCTTTCAAATACAAAGGACATTGTTAGAAATACAGATGCTAAAAGAATTCACCACCAGCCAAGCCACACTATAAGAAACATTACAGGAAATCTTTCAGCTAGAAGGACAATGACACCAGATGGAAATACAGATTTATACAAAGGAATGAAAAGCACTGGAAATGGCAACTACATGGGTAAACCTACAAGAAGCTTTCTTATTGTTTACATCTCTTTAAAAGATAACTGGAACTATAACTACAATTGCATGACAGAGTGAGGAAATAAGTCCCCCAAAAGCAACTAAACAGTTGGGTAGATTTATTTAAAAAACAAAAAACAAAAAAACAAAAAAACCCATTTCAGTGCCCTGGAATTAGACCAAAGACATACAATACACTGAGATGTGTTCATTCATAAAAACTACTGAACTTCAAGTAAGAAGAATAGAGTTGAATCTGTGATTTTCTTGCCTGGGGCTGCCTTTAGCCCTGTTCATAGTTCAGCCAGGGCAAGGTAGTTTGTGCAAACAATAAGCTTTGCTGCTTGAAGGATCTTGCTTGATTTGGAGTGTCTCAGTTAAAGTGGTAATATCAGTGGCTAGTGAAAAGGACCAGTGGCTCTGTTAGCCTGAGGCTGCTAGCCTATTTGGAGCAAGTAATGAGCAGGCAGACTAGCCAGAGATTTAACAAGAAGTTCTGGGAATGAGACAGACATAGGGAACTTCATAAACTCTCCAAATACCCAGGACTGACCTTAGTCTGTGCACATGTGCAGCAGTGACCTTAATGGGCCCAAGCCAACCAACATTCTTGGTCAACAAGGTTAGAGCCCGTGCATGTGCAGAGGAGACATGAGCGAGTCCAGCAGAAAAGAAAAGAATGACGTTTGAATCCCAGTCCATGCAGATCCATCAAGAAAGTATAGATGCCTTACTGGCTAGAGGTATTTGAACACAATCTCTGACCAATCCTTGGCAAAACAGTAAGCTACACAGACACAGGGGATACCACCAGGATGCCAGGCTTAAAATTAAAACAAGACATAATGCTGGGTGCTTTAAGTATAACTACTCCTCACAATAATCCTGCAAGGTCACTTAGTAAGTGTATAACCAAGAGCCAGAATCCTGTACTATTTCATTCCAAACCTCCATATACTTTCCCAAGAATACACATGTTCTGTTCCTTTCCTATAGTAAATCTACACCTACGTGAAGCAGCAGGGTATTAACAAAATAATAAAATCCTTCTCTTCCTCCTCATGCAAACCCCAGTAAGGAAAAAGAAAATAAAAATTCCCAACTTACTGCAAGAAGATTCATGATGGTATGCCCCGTCTCTCCAAACAATGGCTTCCGAAATCTGACACTGAACAGTGGGCAAGGATAAACTATGGAAATGAGAAATGATCAGACTAAGTTTGGCAGCTTAAAATTTTGGTAAAAGAGACATCATGTTTCATAGAGTTCTCAAAATATAATTGTAATGACTCATTAGAGCATAAAATTTAGGGCTCAGAAAGTATTTACCATAACAGCATCACAGACAAATTCGGAGCCTTCTACAAACCATACCAGTCTTTTGATGCAGCTGTTTCAAAAATGAACTACATGTCTTTCTTAAGAAGCACTCTTTTCCAAACTGGATTAATATATTCCAGGAAACAAGTATCTCCTGATTCCTCTGTGCTCAGGAAGTCTAAAAGAGTTCACTCTTATACTTTTCTGACTCAGGACCCTCCTTAGACAAGCCAAACACCAGGTGATCCTATTAGCTGGCTCACCCCTCGAACTTTACGGTTTCAAATGCCTGTACAACACAGGAAAATACAAATGTTTTTCCTCTGCACACAATCCTTTCCTTTCCCTACTTCATTTAGCTGATTCATATGCTTCTTTCACAGTTCAGTCCAGAGGTACCTTGGTCCTTCATTCTTGGTGAAGTTAGAGCCCATCTTTGAACTCCCAAAGAACTCTGTTAACTTTGAACATGTGTTTTGACATAATATACTACTATAATCATGATTTCTATGTCTTCCTTACAAAGGTTCCCAAGAGCCTATAACCACATCTCAGCCATTTCTGAATTCCGGATTTATTACACATGGTAGGCCTTTATTAAATTCTTGTTGAATGAATGAATAAATAAGTGAAAGACTGAAGGTGACCAGCTGTAAACATATAATACACTGTTTCATGTTTTATAAAATAATTTTTAATGATCTCATTTGATCCTCTTAATAATACCATGCAATAAAAAAGGCAAGTATTATTATCTCCAGTTGCAAAGGAAACTGACAATCAGACAACTTGAATGACTTCACCCAAAGTTACAAAGCTAGTAAGTGGCAGAGTTAAGAACTTTATTCAAGTGGTCTGATTCCTAGGCCAGGGCAATGTTGATTAGGAAAATATATAAAGTTTAAAATAAAGCTTGCATGGGACTTCCCTGGTGGTCCAGTGGTTAAGAATCTGCCTTCCAATGCAGGGGATGCAGGTTCGATCCCTGGTCAGGGAACTAAGATCCCACATGCTGCAGGGCAACTAAGCCCGCGTGCTGCAAGTACTGAGCCCACACGCTCTGGAGCCCATGTGCCACAACTACTGAGCCCGCGCACTCTGGAGCCTGCTCGCCACAACTAGAGAAGCCCATGTGCTGCAAAGAAAGATCCCGTGTGCTGCAACTAAAGACACAACACAGCCAAAAATAAATAAATAAATAAAATAATAATAAAATAAAATAAAATGAAGCTTGCATTTAGGCCTTAATATCTTTAAAAACAATCACAGCTTAGTTGCACTGCTATGGCCATGGGCAAGGAGGCTCTTTTGTTGCTTACTTTACCAGCTGAGAGTGATCTCTATACCACTAGCTTCCAGTATCTGTTACATTATATAAAATACAATTTGTCATAACTATTTTCCAACCAAGTGACAAAAAATATACTTACCATATACAGATACTATAAAAAATAAAGTTACTTGTTGATATTCATTTTTTTCTGAAGATGATCATGTATCTATCAATTAACCTATAAAACCAGTAAGTTTACAAGGCAATAATGTTATTTTGAGTTCTTCCCATTATAGCCAAAATAAGTAGAGACACTGGCCAAATTTAGCTTAGCTATTTCAAAAGAATACTTCCATTTAATTGTTTCACCATGGGGCTCTCTGAATATCTCAAGTCTGTTTAGTCATTATGTTTTGGTCATATGGCTTAGAAGAGGGTATTTTATACTTACGTCGATATTCGGCTCCAAGTCTCAACATTAGTCGGATGGGAAACACTTTAGCCCAAGGAGTTTCCCATTTCTGGATGAGAATCCCAAACAAGTAAGGTGGGGTAGGGAGTACTAGGTCTTGCAGTGACTGGTAAGTAGATGTCACATATAAAAATCCGCCATGTTCTTTACTGCCAAGGAAACTTTGACTGAAGAAGGAATGTCCCAAGTTGCCTACAACAGTCCCTAAAACAAAAAAGTATGTTAATTACCATCAATAAATCAATCACATTTTTAATAATCATTATTATCAGCACTGGGCCAGACACTACCAAACAATAATTCCTTTCACTATGAAAGATACATATTTATAAAGTTGTTTTTAAATAAATGGCATTTATTAAATGAAAATTTGTTTTCCAATTTTATCAGGGCTTCTGATGAGCATAAAATACCTTGTATTATCACACTCTAGTTTGTCTGGCTAAAAGCCAAAAATATTGATGCCTTCTTTTAGACTAAACTTACTGTATGAATTACTTTAGAGGTCTCAGTATAAAAATTATTGCCTCAAACATCACAAAAAAAATGTTAAGATTAGGTACCTGCTCTCACAGAGCTTACAGTCCCATTGAGTAAATAAATTCAATTCATGAACATAATGAATTAAGACATTAAGTACAGCTATATATGAGATATTAAGGGAAGAAAATTTATGGAGAAAGTAGTAACACAGACAGGATTTATTCTATTTTTGGTTGAGACAAATATGAAACATAAACAACTTAGGGTTTATTTAAATTCATATTAGGCAGGTTTTTTGTTTTTTAGTTGGCGAATGCTCTTAACTAAGCACTTTCTAATTCAAATATTTTCTGAATGAAACAGCAAAAAATCACCCTTCATTAAGGAGACATTTTCCTCAGTTTAGAACTACAAAAGAACTTCATGACAAGAGCTGTTCCAAAATGTAACAGCAGATTTGTTCACTAGACATGTGCAAGCTTCCTTTGATACCTCTGAAAGAAATAACAGCAAATACAGAAATCGCCATCAGAGAAGTTAATGCTTACTTTCCTTGAAAAATAGAGTCTATTTGCAGAACAGTTCAATGATGGAACATAGAATCCTTGAGTGAAGTGGAAGCTATGCTGACAGTAGGGACCACAAGAGAAGGGAACACCTCCCCACAAAACCCAGAAACTTTATGACTGAAAGCCATGTTCACCTGCACATAATCATCTGCCAAATACATTTAGGGGTAGTACCCTTGCCCCAGGATTAACAAAATCTGGGGGACCTCCCCGGCGGTCCAGTGGTTAAGACTCCATGCTCCCAATGCAGGGGGCCCGGGTTTGATCCCTGGTTGGGGAACTAGGATCCGGCATGCCACTTGGCACAGCCAAAAATTAAATAAATTAAATTAAATTAAAAAATAAATGAGAACCTAGGGGGAAAACCCCCCAAATCTGGCTTTACATTTAAGATGCTGGGCCAGATCTATAAAAACAAAATAATCCCCATATCAAGGAAGTAGTATGTTATTTTGAAAAAAAGCAGATTTTGGAGTCTCAGAGACATGGGTTTGAACACTAGTTCCATCATTTACTATTACGAGATAGGGGGCAAGTTACTTGACTTCTGTGAGCCTCAACATCTGTGACAACAGGGGAAGATTATACTAAATTTCAGACCTGATGTGAATAAATGATAGAATATATGTAAAATGCTAAGCAGCATCTTACACAGTTTGTTCTCAAAAAATGTTAACTATTACTTTTATAATGCAAATATACATATAATGAATGATCAACCAAACATTATACAACTTTCTTTGCTTTATCAAAGATTTTAGAGTAAGGTTTTTATACATTTTCATCTTTTCACTTGAGTTGGGGTGTGGGGAGAGAATGGGAAACAAAAGAGATTTTTTTCCCTCCACAATGGAGACTACACCACAGGAGTCCTCTAAAGCTCTAATGACAGCATAATGTTTATCTTTCACAAGAATGCCCTAGTGAATACAGCTCAGAGGTGAAAACTGTGTTAAGCTTGGTACTCAAAACATTCATTCATTATTCCTTTGGGATCTCCCTATAAGAGACTGGAATCTATTACTGGTTATTTTTCCACAGATACTAATAACTTTTCTGCTTCTACCACCTAAAAACCCTCCTCCCTACCCAATCACACTCAAATTCTTCATTATGTCCCTTTACATTATAAAATATATCTTTTATTATTTAAGCATTTACTTTCTTAAAAATTGAAAAAAAAATTGATAGATCTCTGTCAATTCTAATGAATAATTTAGTTTAGATTGTCATTTATCACCTCATCTAAAAATAATTAACCTTCTATGGGTATAGATATCAACTAAAATAAGATACTGGGTATGAGAATTTGACCAAAAAAAGCTTTCATTTGAAGACTTAAACTGGGGCTCCAACATTAAAAAGAATTCCAAAAGAAAGCAATGTTGGGAGTGAAAGAGAAGTAATACTCAAAGAGAGAATAACTAAAAATTTTCCAAATTAAAGAAAGAAATGTGTTTTCAGATCAAAAGTACACTTTAAGTACAAAAATTAGCTTAAAAATATTCTAAATACATTTTTGTCTAAGTTAATTCTTAGGCTGAGTAAACTTTCACATTAAAAAAATGAAAGATCAGGGACTTCCCTGGTGGTCCAGTGGGTAAGACTCCATGCTCCCAATGCAGGGGACCCGGGTTCCATCCCTGGACAGGGAACTAGATCCCACATGCATGCCACAACTAAGAGTTCGCATGCCGCAATTAACAAGTCCACATGCCGCAGCTAAGAAGTCCGTGTGCCAGCAACTAAAAGATCCCGCGTGCCACAAGCAAGACCCAGTGCAGCCAAAATAAATAAATAGATAAATATTTTTTTTTAGATGAAAGATCAGGGCTTCCCTGGTGGCGCGGTGGTTGGGAGTCTGCCTGCCAATGCAGGGGATGCGGGTTTATGCCCCGGTCCGGGAGGATCCCACATGCCGCGGAGCGGCTGGGCCTGTGGGCCATGGCCACTGGGCCTGCGCGTCCGGAGCCTGTGCTCCACAGTGGGAGAGGCCGCAGCAGTGAGAGGCCCGCGTACAGCAAAAAAAAAAAAAAAAAAAAAAAAGAAAGATCAAACTTCATTGTGTTTGAGGTCTATAATTTTATTAGTATATTACACATTAATAAAAATAAAATTCAAAGAGGTTGAATGCAATTAACACCATACAAATCAGTAATATAGTGCCTTAAAGTTTACACTGCCTTTTGATAAACCTATACAGGATAAGAAAGAAATTTAAACTAATCAAAGCACATCTGGGTTAACCCAGGTGGCTACAATTTAAAGGAAAAAATAAGGAAGACTACAGAATGAGAGTAGGTGACAAAAAGAGATAATAAAAAGAAAAAGATCTTTCAAAGATCTGAAATTATAGAAACTTCCCAAGTGACCTGCTTGAGTGACCCATGGTATTTCTTTCTCAGGGACCAGAGACACACTGGGTCTCAGAAACACTTTTAAGCTGATCTAAATAGTATTTTCCCTTGTCTCCAAGTCCCAGTGGGAACAGGAAGTCAGGAATAATAAGCACAGCATTTTTATTAACAGAAGTGTTCTCTCAGGACTCCTTTCCTCCAGGTGCTTTTACGCCAAATGACAAAAAAAGCTTGCTAGTGACATCACCCCAACTGATTTACTCCCCACCTCACGGTTTTTAAATTAAGCCTCTCCAATGTGCCAGACCATTTGTTCTAAAGGTTGGTATACAGAGTTGACCCAGACAGATAAAACTCTTGCCCTTATAGAGCTTAAATCCTAATGAAGGAAGACAAACAATTTCAATTAGTAAAGTTAGTGATAAATGTTTTGAAGAAAATACAACAAGGAAGGTAATGTGAATGATTGACAGGGGCAGGGGAGAGAATACTTCTTTAGCCATGAGAGTCAGGGAAAATCCTCAGAGAAAGAAACATTTGAGAACAGACCTGAATGAAGAGAATAAATCAGCCAATAAAGCTCTGAAAAGAACAGCACTCCAGGCCGGGCAGGAGTAAATTCAAAAGTCATGAATCGTAAATGAATATGACAGGTTCAAAAGTCACAAAGATGATCAATGTAGCTAAAGCAAACTAAGGACTATTAAGAGATAAGGTCAAAGAGACCTTTAAGGACTAGATCATATAGGACCTTTATAAAATTGGAGTTTTATTCTAATTGCAGTGGGAAGACAACTGAAGGTTTAAGGCAGTTTTAATTGTGCCATCATATTCATCACCATGTTACTAGGCTACACAAATGTGCTCTCAATTCATAAGGATTAGATTTAGGACACCCAAGAAATAGTGGAGAGAAGATAGACAAGTCCGCAAATGTAAAATTGTGAATAATTTAAAGGGAACAAAAAGCTGTTTTCAAATGTAGAAATGATCTAACCTACAAGGTTAATATTTATGTTCTGTGCTTATAATTGTCTTCTTGCTTTGTTCTGAAGTTAAATCTAAAAGTTGAAAATCAGTAACAGTGTAAACCTTATTATACCCTTAATAATTATATAATTATTATAATTATTAAATATTAATCAATTCACATTAACATTTCTCTTAAATTAATAATCTTCTTGAAGAGAGAAATATTAAACTGGAAGAATTCACTGAACAATGTACCCAGGATCCAGCACAAAAAAGCAAAGAGAAAAATTATACAAAAGAGCAGTTAAGAGATATTGAAGACTGATTACAGAGGCCCCAACATCAAAAAAAGGTTTCCAAAAATAGACAACATTGGGAATAAAAGAGTAGTAACATTGAAAGAGATAATAATTAAGAATTTTCCAAAGTAAAGAAAGAAATGTTTTCAGATCAAAAGTACACTTTTAGTACTCAGTAGTAAAAATAAAAATAAATCCACCTATGTGTACACATATAGACCCATGGAATAGAGTCCAGAAAGAAACCCATGCATAGCAAGTAAACTAATATTCAAAAACAGGACCAAGGTAATTCAATGGCAAAAGTATAGTCTTTTTTTTTTTTTTTTTTTTTTTTTGTGGTATGCGGGCCTTCCTCTGCTGTGGCCTCTCCCGTTGCAGAGCACAGGCTCCGGACGCGCAGGCTCAGCGGCCATGGCTCACGGGCCCAGCTGCTCCGCGGCATGTGGGATCCTCCCAGACCGGGGCGCGAACCCGGTTCCCCTGCATCGGCAGGCGGACGCGCAACCACTGCGCCACCAGGGAAGCCCCAAAAGTATAGTCTTTTTAACAAATGGCCCTGGAACAACTGAATATCTATCTATAAGCAGGAAAAAATCAAAAACAAAATGCACAAAAAAATTCCCCAAACAAAACTTCGAGAACAAAACTTCAAGCCTTACCTCATTCCCTGTACAAAAATTAACTCCAAATTAATCATAGATCTATATGTAAAAGCTATAACTCTACAACTTCCAGAAAAATACAGGTGAAAATTTTTGTGACCTTGGGTTAAGGCAAAGATATTTTAGGAAACTGAAGATAAACTATAAAAGAAAAACTGATAAATTGGACTTCTATCAAATATTAAAGCTTCTACTCTTTGAAAGATAGTTAAGAAAATGAAAAACATAAGTCATAGACTGGAACATAATATCTGCAAATAGCACTACTGAAAAAGACTTGTATCCAAAATTTATGAAGTATCAATAACTCATTAAGAAAACAACCCAATTTTTTTTTTTTTACTTCTTTTTTTTTTTTTTTTTTTTTTAATTTTTTGCGGGATGCGGGCCTCTCACCGTTGTGGCCTCTCCCGTTGCGGAGCACAGGCTCCGGACGCGCAGGCTCAGCGGCCATGGCTCACGGGCCCAGCCGCTCCGCGGCACGTGGGATCCTCCCATACCGGGGCGCGAACCCGGTTCCCCTGCATCGGCAGGCGGACTCTCAACCACTGCACCACCAGGGGAGCCCGAAAACAACCCAATTTTTAAATGGGCAAAAAAAGAGCTACAGATGGCAAATAAGCATATGAAAAGATGCTCAATATCATTAGTTATTAAGGAAATGCATATTAAAACCACAAAGAGATACCACTAAACGCTCATTAGAAAGGCTTTTTTTTTTTTAAAGGAGTATCAAGTGGTGGCAAGGATCCAGAACAATTGGAACTTTTCATACATTGCAGGTAAATGGATAAACAAATTGTGGTACATACATCCATTCAACCATATGGATGAATCTCAAAAGCACTGCGTTAAGTGAAATAAGCCAAACACAACAGTGAGATTCCATTTATATAACCTTCTGGAAAATGCAAAACTAGAGGGACAGAAATCAAATCAATAGTTGCCAGGGACAGAGGGTAAGGGGAGGGGATTAAATACAAAGGGACATGAGGCAAGGTTTAGAGATGATGAAAACATTATATATCTTGATATTGGTTGTTGTTACCTGACTGTATCTGTTTGTCTAGACTCACTGAACTGAATAGATGTATATTTATATACAGTAATATATGTCTGAAAAGGCACATATTACTGGATATAAATTATACCTCATAAACCTGACTAACAAAAACTCACAGAGAACTTTAATAGTGGACTTACAGATAATCAAGGATAAAGAGAAAATCCTAAAAGCCAAAGTGAAAAGACAAATAACTACCTGTTAAAAAAGAAAAAAAAAAAACTAGACTGCAGGAGATGCCAGAAGACAACGAAGTAATACCTTCAAAGTACTTGCTAAGGGGAGGTTAAAGGAAGAAATGAAGGAATGAGAGAAAGAAGGAAGAGAGGAAGGGAAAAAAAATCTGTTAACCTAGAATTTTGTAGCCAACTAATTATTCAAGAGTGATGGCAAAATATTTCAAACATACAAGGACTAACGGAGTTTAACAACCATAGGCCCTCACCAAGAGAAGTAATAAAAAGATGTATTTCAACAAGAAAAGCAAGTCCTAATGGAAATATGGGATACTAAAATAGCAGATATAGAGAAAATATAGTGGCAAATTTAATAATTTTGATTGAATTGAATACTGATACTGATTTTTGATACTGATATTGAAAACTGAATATAATTGAATTAAGTAAAAACAATTATTTTTTCTTTTACAAAAGGTAAAACCAACCACAACAACGTAAGAATGGCAAAGATATTAAACGAGTGAGGTATGCTTAGGTCTGTGTCACGTTTGGGAGGACAGAAATGCTCTGAGGCAGAATTCTGTCTGCTTCCTGGTGTACATGCCTTGTTTAATTCCCTCCCCTTGTGTGGGGAAAACACCTATGAATATGATGGGTGTCAATCCCATGATTAGGTTACTAATGAACAAACTTTGAGTTCATCAACAGGGAGATTATCAGAGTGGGCCTGACATAAGGTCTTTAAATCTAGGTCTAGAGGTCAGAGAATCAAAGCAGAGACACACTCCTGATGACCTGAAAGAAAGGAAACATCCATGTTGTAAACTATCTACAGAGCCATGAGGCAAGGAACTGCAGGCAGCCTCTAGGAGCTGAGAGTACTCCCCAACCAACAGCTAAAAGAAAGCAGGGATTCGTAAGAAAGTGAATTCTGCCAACAACCTGAGGACCTTGGGCTCCAAATGAGAAGCCCAGCATGGCTGACACCTTGAGGCACCGTGAGCCGAGGATTCAGCTAAGCTGTGCCTGGACTCCTTACCTATGGAAACTATGAGATAATAATTTGTGTTGTTTCAAGCCACTAAGTTTGTGGCTTAGAAATATAGTAATAGAAAGCTAATACATACTGAATAACTTAACTCTGTCAGAAAAAGGTCATAGTTGAGTGTTTATGTTGAAAAAATTAAAGGAATCCCAAAGAAAATGCTAACATAATAGAAACATGAGTAAAAGACATAAACAGGGACATATTTGTCACAGAATACAAAATGTACATGGCTAGTAAATATATGAACATATGCTCAGCCTCATTAAGAGTTAGTGAAATGCAATTTGAAATGAGACACCGTTTTATATCCACCAGACTGGCAAAAATTAAAACTCTCATAATATCAAATGTTGGCAACTCTTATACACTGAAGATGGGGACAGATAGATAAAAACCGGAAAACCTCTCTGGGAAATAATTTAACATCATCTAATAAAGTTGAAGAAATCCATACCTTATAAACTTATACTCATAAGTATACATGTACAAAAAAATTTAAAGAACATATCTGAATAAGAGTAAACTGGTAAGAAGAGCAAACTGTTCATCATAAAGAGAATTAATAAACTGTGGTAAATTTATGTAGTTCATATAAAACAGTAGCCTGAAAATGAATGAACTAGAGGCATGAATGAATGCCAGAAACATATGGTAGAGTGAAAAAAACAAAGCACATAAAGTGTGTACAGTGTGATAACATTTGTATAAAGTTCACACATACGAAGTAATATAATCCTTAGAGATGCAAACATTTGTGATAAAATTATTTTTAAAAAGCAAGAAATGTATAACACAAGATTAAAGACAATGGTTACCCTAGGGGTTGAGGATGGGAAGTCTGGAAGGAAGATGTGATCAGGCAAGAAAAAAGAGAGTTTCAGTGGATTGGTCATTTTTATCTCCCAAATTGGGTATTTTGTTTGTGGGTGGTTATTTTGTTATTAGGCTCTATAACTTGAACAATTACTAATATACATGCTTATATACTTTTCTACATACCAAATAGTTTTTAAAGATAATTAAAGGCATTCAGAAGAAGAAATTGCTTCTATCTGGGAAGATCATCAGGGGAGAACTCATGGAGAAAGTGGTCATTGATACGACTTAAGAGAACTGATAGGATATAGATAGTTGGGGTTTTGGGAAATAGCATGGTGTGGGGGGGGGCATCAGGATCACAGGTAAAGAAGGAGGAAATCATCAAAGTATACAACAAACCAAGAACTGTTTATTTTGGCTTCACTGTAAGTATGGGGAGACTACTGGTGGGAAATGAGACTGGAAATATAGGATCGGATTATGTAGAGCACTGAATATCAGAGTACACAGTTTATTCTAAAGGCAACACAAAGCCAATAAAGGTTTTTGAGTAAGAGAGGGAAATAACCAGAGATTAACTCCAAAAAAATAATCTGGTAGATAACAATTCATTCAAATTCATGTTCTGAATGTCTGTTTGCAAAACATAAGAGTAAAACACGGAGGAGGAGACCTTCAAGATGCAGGAGTAAGATGTGATCACCTTCCTCCCCACAAATATGTCAAAAATGCATCTACATGTGGAACAACTCCTACAGAACACCTACTGAACACTGGGCGAAGACCTCAGACTTCCCAAAAGGCAACAAAATCCCCATGTACCTGGATAGGGCAAAAGAAAAAAAGAATAAACAGAGACAAAAGAATAGGGATGGGACTTAAACCTCTGGAAGGGAGGTGTGAAGGAGGAAAAGTTTCCACACACTAGGAAGTCCCTTCACTGGCAGGGATGTGGGGTGGGTGGGGGGGGAAGCTTTGGAGCCACGGAGGACAGTGCAGCAATAGGGGTGCAGAGGGCAAAGCGGAGAGATTCCCGCACAGAGGATTGGTGCCGACCAGCACTCACCAGCCTGAGACTGCTTGTCTGCTCACCCACCAGAGCGGGTAGGGGCTGGAAGCTGAGGCTTGGGCTTTGGAGATCAGACCCCAGGGAGAGGACTGGTGCTGGCTGTGTGAAGACACCCTGAAGGGGGCTAGTGTGCCACAGCTAGCCGGGAGGGAGGCCGGGAAAAAGTCTTCACCTGCTGGAGTGGCCAAAGACCATTGTTTCAGGGTGTGCAAGTAGAGGGGCTTCCTGCTCCATGTGCCCACAGATGGCAGAGCACCACCTAAGTGAGCTTCAGAGATGGGCGTGAGCCACGGCTATCATTTCAGACCCCAGAGATGGGCATGGACTGCTAACGCTGCCTCTGCTGCCACCAAGAATCCTGTGTGCAAGTGCAGGTCACTTCCCCCACACACACCCCCGGCAGCCTGTGCAGCATGCCACTGCCACGGTCCTGTGATCCAGAGACAACCTCCCTGAGAGAACACATGGTGCACTTCAGGCTGTTGCAAAGTCATGCTAGCCTCTGCCGCCGCAGGCTCGTCCCACATTCCAACTATGACTACCATACCCCTCCCTCTCCCCAGCCTGAGTGAGCAAGAGAGCCCTAATCAGCCACTGCTTTAACCCCCACCCCTGTCTGGGCAGGGAACAGATGCCTGAGGGTGGCCTACATGCAGAGACAGGGTCAAAACCAAAGCTGAACCCCAGGAGCTGTGTGAACAAAGAAGAGTAAGGGAAATTTCTCCATGCAGCCTCAGGACCAGTGGATTAAATCCCCACAATCAACTTGATAAACGCTGCAGCTGTGGAACACATGAATAGACAATGAATGTTCCCAAAATTGAGGTGGTGGACTTTGGGAGCAACTGCTGACTTGGGGTTTGCTTTCTGCGTCTGACTTGCTTTTGGTTTTATGTTTATCTTAGTTTAGTTTTTAGTGCTTGTTATCATTGGTGGGTTTGTTTATTGGTCTGCTTCCTTTTTTCTCTTTTTGTGAGTGTGCATGTGTATGTTACTTTCTATGATTTTGTCTGTTTAGTTTTGCTTTTAACATTTGTTTTGGGGTTTTATCTGTTCATGTTTTGTTCTTCCTTTTCTTCCAAGTCATGTGGCTGGCAGGGTCTTGGTGCTCTGGCCAGATGTTGGGCCTGAGCCTCCAAGGTGGGAGAGCTGAGTCCAGGACACTGGACCACCAGAGACCTCCCGGCCTGAAGTAATATCAGTTGGCAAGAGGTCTCCCAGAAATCTCCATCTCAACACTAAGACAGAGCTCCACCCAATGGCCAGCAAGCTCCAATGCTGGATGCCCCATGCCAAACAACTAGTAAGACAGGAATACAACACCACCCATTAGCAGAGAGGCTGCCTAAAGTCATACTAAGTTCACAGACACCCCAAAACACACCACCGGATGCAGCCCTCCCCACCAGAAGGACAAAATCCACCCCACCCACCAGAACACAGGCACCAGTCCCCCTCACCAGGAAGCCTACACAAGCCACTGAACCAACCTCACACACTGGAGGAAGACACCAAAAATAACAGGAACTATGAACCTGCAGCCTGCGAAAAGGAGACCCCAAACACGGTAAGTTAAACATAATGAGAAGACAGAGAAATATGCAGCAGATGAAGGAGCAAGGTCAAAACCCACCAGACCAAACAAATGAAGAGGAAATAGGCAGTTTACCTGAAAAAGAATTCAGAGTAATGATAGTAAAGATGATCCAAAATCTAGGAAACAGAATGGAGAAAATAAAAGAAATGTTTAACAAGTACCTAGAAGAAATAAAGAGCAAACAAACAACGATGAATAACACAATAAATGAAATTAAAACCACTCTAGAAGGATTCAATAGCAGAATCACTGAGGCAAAAGAACGGATTAAGTGATCTGGAAGACAGAATAGTGGAAATAACTGCTGCAGAGCAGAATAAAGAAAACAGAATGAAAAGAATTGAGGACAGTGTCAGAGACCTCTGGGACAACATTAAAAGCACCAATATTTGAATTACAGGGGTCCCAGAAAAAGAAGAGAAAAAGATAGGGTCTGAGAAAATATTTCAAAAGATTATATTCGAAAACTTCCCTAATATGAGAAAGGAAATAATCAAGTCCAAGAACTGCCGAGAGTCCCATACAGGATAAATCCAAGGAGAAACGCACCAAGACACATATTAATCAAACTATCAAAAATTAAATACAAAGAAAAAATATTAAAAGCAGCAAGGGAAAAGCAACAAATAACACACAAGGGAATCCCCATAAGGTTAACAGCTGTTCTTTCAGCAGAAACTCTGCTAGCCAGAAGGGAGTGGCAGGACATATTTAAAGTGATGAAAGGGAAAAACCTACAACTAAGATTACTCTACCCAGCAAGGATCTCATTCAGATTCGA
>NC_041217.1:140590874-140592116 GCF_002837175.3 Physeter macrocephalus
AAATGGACTTTAAAATAAAGACTATTACAAGAGACAAAGAAGGACACTACATAATGATCAAGGGATCAATCCAAGAAGAAGGTATAACAATTGTAAATATTTATGCACCCAACACAGGAGCACCTCAATACATAAGGCAAATGCTAACAGCCATAAAGGGGGAAATAGACAGTAACACAATCATAGTAGGGGACTTTAACATCCCACTTTCACCAATGGACAGATCATCCAAAATGAAAATATATAAGCAAACACAAGCTTTAAATGACACATTAGACCAGGTGGAATAAATTGATATTTATAGGACATTCCATCCAAAAACAACAGAATATACTTTCTTATCATGTGCACATGGAACATTCTCCAGGATAGATAATACCTTGGGACACAAATCAAGCCTCAGTAAATTTAAGAAAACTGAAATCCTATCAAGTATCTTTTCCGACCACGTTATGAGACAAGATATCAATTACAGGAAAAAAACTGTAAAATATACAAACACATGGAGGCTAAACAATATGCTATTAAATAACCAAGAGATGAGTGAAGAAATAAAAGAGGAAATCAAAAAATACCTAGAAACAAAAAACAATGAAAACATGACGACCCAAAACCTATGGGATGCACAAATGACAATGAAAATACGATGACCCAAAACCTATGGGATGCAGCAAAAGCAGTTCTAAGAGGGAAGTTTATAGCAATACAATCCTATCTCAAAAAACAAGGAACATCTCAAATAAACAACCTAACCTTACACCTAAAGCAATCAGAGAAAGAAGAACAAAAACACCCCAAAGTGAGCAGAAGGAAAGAAGTCATAAAGATCACATTAGAAAAAAATGAAGAAGAAATGAAGGAAACAATAGCAAAGATCAATAAAACTAAAATGTGGTTCTTTGAGAAGATAAACAAAACTGATAAACCAGTAGCCAGACAAACCTGGAAGAAATGGACAGATTCTTAGAAAAGTACCGTCTTCCAAGACTGAACCAGGAAGAAATAGAAAATATGAACAGACCAATCACAAGCACTGAAATTGAAACTGTGATTAAAAATCTTCCAGCAAACAAAAGCCCAGGACCAGATTAAAACTTTAGCCAGTCTCATCAAGAAAAAAGGGAGAATACGCAAATCAACAGAATTAGAATAGAAAAAGGAGAAGTAACAACTGGCACTGCAGAAATACAAAGGATCATGAGAGATTACTACAAGCAACCATATGCCAATAAAATGGAGAAC
>NC_041217.1:140592210-140593980 GCF_002837175.3 Physeter macrocephalus
ACTCCCAAACTCATTCTACGAGGCCACCATCACCCTGATATGAAAACCAGACAAAGATGTCACAAAAAAAGAAAACTACAGGCCAATGTCACTGATGAACATAGATGCAAAAATCCTCAACAAAATACTAGCAAACAGAACCCAACAGCACATTAAAAAGATCACACACCATGATCAAGTGGGTTTATCCCAGGAATGCAAGGATTCTTCAATATATGCAAATCAATCGATGTGATACACCATATTAACAAACTGAAGATAAAAACCATACAATAATCTCAACAGACACAGAAAAAGCTTTTGACAAAATTCAACACCCATTTATGATAAAAACTCTCCAGAAAGTGGGCAGGGAGGGAACCTACCTCAACATAATAAAGGCCATATATGACAAACCCACAGCCAACATCATTCTCAATGGTGGAAAACTGAAACCATTTCCTCTAAGATTAGGATCAAGGCAAGGCTACCCACTCTCACCACTTTTATTCAACATAGTTTTGGAATTTTGAGCCATGGCAATCAGAGAAGAAAAAGAAATAAAAGGAATCCAAATCAGAAAAGAAGACGTAAAACTGTCACTGTTTGCAGATGACATAATACTATACATAGAGAATCCTAAAGATGCTACCAGAAAGCTACTAGAGCTAATCAATGAATTTGGTAAAGCAGCAGGAGACAAAATTAATGCACAGAAATACACTAATTAGAAAATATCTGAAAGAAATTAAGGAAACACTCCCATTTACCACTGCAACAAAAAGGATAAAATACCTAGGAATAAACCTACCTAAGGAGACAAAAGACCTGTATGCAGACAACCATAAGACAATGATGAAAGAAATTAAAGACAATACAAACAGATGGAGAGATGCACCATGTTCTTGGACTGGAAGAATCAACATTGTGAAAATGACTATACTACCGATGGCATTTTTCACAGAACTAGAACAAAAAATTGCACAGTTTGTATGGAAACACAAAAGACCCCGAATAGCCAAAGCAATCTTGAGAAAGAAAAACAGACCTGGAGGAATCAGGCTCCCTGAACTTCAGACTATACTACAAAGCTACAGTAATCAAGACTGTATGGTACTGGCACAAAAACAGAAATATAGATCAATGGAACAGGATAGAAGGCTCAGTGATAAACCTTATCTTTGATAAAGGAGGCAAGATTATACAATGGAGAAAAGACAGCCTCTTCAATTAAGTGGTGCTGGGAAAACTGGACAACTTCATGTAAAAGAATGGAACTAGAACACTTCCTAACACCATACACAAAAATAAACCCAAAATGGATTAAAGACCTAAATGTAAGGCCAGACACTATAAAACTCTTCGAGGAAAACATAGGCAGAACACTCTATGACATACATCACAGCAAGATCCTTTTGACCCACCTCCTAGAGAAATGGAAATAAAACCAAAAATAAACAAATTGGACCTAATGAAACTTATAAAAGCTTTTGCACAGCAAAGGAAACCATAAAGACGAAAAGATAACCCTCAGGACAGGAGAAAATATTTGCAAACGAAGCACCTGACAAAGGATTAATCTCCAAAATATACAAGTAGCTCACACAGCTCAATATCAAAAAACAAACAACCCAATCCAAAAATGGGTGTAAAACCTAAATAGATATTTCTCCAAAGAAGATATACAGATTGCCAACAAACACATGAAAAGATGCTCAACATCACTAATCATTATAGAAATGCAAATCAAAACCACAATGAGGTATCACCTCACACCAGTAAGAATGGCCA
>NC_041217.1:140594035-140606281 GCF_002837175.3 Physeter macrocephalus
AGTAACCTAAGTGTCCATCAGCAGATGAATGGATAAGGAAGATGTGGCACATGTATACAATGGAATATTACTCAGCCATAAAAAGAAACGAAATTGAGTTATTTGTAGTGAGGTGGATGGACCCAGAGTCTGTCATACAGAGTGAAGTAAGTCAGAAAGAGAAAAACAAATACTGTATGCTAACACATATATATGGAATCTAAAAAAAATGATTCTGATGAACCCAGGGGCAGGACAGGAATAAATATGCAGACGTAGAGAATGGACTTCAGGACACAGGGGATGGTGGGGAGAGGGTAAGCTGGGACGAAATGAGAGAGTGGCATGGACATATATACACTACCAAATGATGTAAAATAGATAGCTAGTGGGAAGCAGCTGCATCACACAGGGATATCAGCTCAGTGCTTTGTGATCACCTAGAGGGGTGGGATAGGGAGGGTGGGAGGAAGGCACAAGAGGGAGGGAATATGGGGATATATGTATACATATAGCTGATTCACTTTGTTATACAGCAGAAACTAACACACCATTGTAAAGCAATTATACTCCAGTAAAGATGTTAAAAAAATAAAAAACACAGAGTAAGGGAGGGGAGATGGGGAGAAATAATATACCATCTAGAATCTCCCATGGCACTACATTATCCAGAAGGCACCCTGAAACTCTCAGAATGTTATTTTTCACAAAATACCATTTCCCCCCTCACTGTGGAAAGCATAAGCAATGACATGTAACAAAAAAATTTTATATATACTAAATGAGAAACATACATAGACATATATACACACACACATATTATTATTAATACATGTAGTTTAGATTAAAAATCTGTAAAAATATTATAACGAGTTCATGGAAGTTCATACAAAAATCACAGTGAAATAATATACTAAGCTTCTACCTTGATTATCTACACATGGGATTCTTAATAAAATAGGCATAGCACATATGTATTATCCATATCTGTTTTTTAAAAACTGCTATACTATTAATATACACACATAGGCAACTGACATAATGCGGAGAATACTTTAGTCCTAATTCTGTCACCAACTAGGTCTGTGATTTGGGCAAGCCATTAACACTTCTAGGTCTCATTTTCTTCATCTGAAAAATGAAGCATTATACTAGATAATGTAAGTTCCCTACTAGCTCCAGTATTTTGTAAGCTGTGAAATGATTCCTTCTCAAGGAGAGAGACAGAGAGAGAGCGTTACAGCTCACTCATTTATGCTTACTTAAAATATTATTTACTTAGATATGTTTGTATATGCCCTCATCTCATAGATAACATTTAACACAGCTTAGATGTATTACAGTCTGACCTTAGTCTTACTTAGTCTTACTATCAGCTCCAAGTGATTTTTGTTGTAGAATTTTTGCATGTTAATATGCTAGTTCAAAATGCACTCTATTGATATATAAAGATACTTTTAAAAGATGAGTAACCATTTATGGTAAACATATATTTTAATGACTCATGTAATGATTCACATCCTTTCCTTGTTGGTATTTCTAGGAGCTCCATTCATAGATCTAGTCTCTTCACACTGGCCTATCCCATTCATAGCCATAGTCTAAAACTATCACAAAAATGCTGGTCTTCCACATCTGTATTTTAGCCCAGATCTACTTCCTGAAGTCTCTATTTATGTATTCATCTTTCATTTACATATTACCATCTGTCACCATTATTTGAAATCCAACACACTGAACGAAGAACTCATCTCCCACTCCTCTGCCAAATCTGCTCTTCTTCCTCTATTCACTGCCTCAATGAATAAGAACGAAGTCCACTCAGGTGCTCAAGCCAGAAATCTGAAGCCAACTTTGACTTGTCCCCTCTCACTCCTCACATCCAATTAGTTATGAAATCTTACTGAACTGAGGCATCACTCTTTTATATCTCTTCAATACTCTTTATTCCCACTGCCATTATTGGTAATATCTTAATTTCTTGCTGGATCCTGACAATAGCTTTTTTGTTGTTGTTGTTTTGTTTTGTTTTGTTTTGTTTTGTTTTGCAGTACGCGGGCCTCTCACTGTTGTGGCCTCTCCCGTTGCGGAGCACAGGCTCCGGACGCGCAGGCTCAGCAGCCATGGCTCACGGGCCCAGCCGCTCCGCGGCATGTGGGATCTTCCCGGACCGGGGCACGAACCCGTGTCCCCTGCATCGGCAGGCGGACTCTCCACCACTGTGCCACCAGGGAAGCCCGACAACAGCTTTTTAAAAAATCAATTTTAAAATAACAAATGTTGGCAAGGATGTGGAGAAAAGGGAACCCTAGTATACTGTTTGTGGGAATGTAAACTGGTGCGGCCACTATGGAACAGTATGAAGGTTTCTCAAAAAATTAATAATAGAACTACCATATGATCCTGCAAGTCCACTTCTGGGTATTTATCTGAAGGAAATGAAAACACTAACTAGGAAACACAACCCCACGTTCACTGCAGTATTATTTTTAACAGCCAAGACATGGAAGTAACTTAAGTGTTGATGGATGAATGGATAAAGAAAGCATGGTATGTACATTCAATGGAATATTACTGTCATTAAAAAGAAGGAAATCCTGTCATTTGCCACACCATGTATATACCTTGAGGGCATCATGCTAAGTGAAATAAGTTAGAGAAAGACAAATACTGTATGATCTCACTTATATGTAGAATCTAAACAAACATACACTGAACTCATAGATACAGGGAACAGATTGGTGATTACCAGAGGTGAGGGTTGAAGGGTAAGTGAAATGGGTGAAGGTAGTCCAAAGGTACAAACTTCCAGTAAATAAGTACTGAGGATGTAGGTACAGCATAGTGGCTATAGTTAACAGTAATGTACTATATATTTGAAAGTTGCTAAGAGAGTAGACCTTAAAAGTTTTCATCACAAAGAAAAAAAAATTTGTAACTATGTGTGTGTTAACTAGACTTATTGATCATTTCACAATATATACATATATCGAATCATTATAGTGTACACCTGAAACTAATATAATGTATGTGTCAATTATATCAATAAAAATTTTAAGTCAATTTTATTGAGGTATTATTTACACGCAATAAAAACATATTTTAATTATACAGTTCAATGAGTTTTGACAAATGTAAACACCCATGTAACCACTATCCCAATCAAGATACAGAACATTTATATCAACCCAGAGAGTACCCAGGGCCCGTCTACAATCAATTCTAGTGCTTGCACCCACACCTCACCCCAGACAAACAATGATCTAATTTCTATCACCACAGATTCATTTTGCCTGTTCCAGAGAATCACATAAATGTAACCACATAATATGTACTTTTTTGTGTCTGGCTTCTTTCGTTCAGTATTACTGTCTGTGAACTTCAGATATGTTGTTGCATATATCAGCAGTTTGTTTATCTTTCATTGTTATGCAGTATTCTAGTGCTCATCCACTGTAAGTTTTTTTATCCACTGTAATTGCTTCTTATCTGCTCTACCTGCTACCAGACACACAGACTTTGATCCATTTTCATACTGCTTCTAGAGTCATCTTTCTAAAATGCAAATCTGGTTATGTCATTCATTTCTTTCAATGGCTCCTCACTGCCTGCAGAATAAAGGACAAACTCCTAATCGAGACATTCATGAACCTCCCATGCCCTAGTCCCTCATGCCCTCTCAAAACCCATATAAACATGCAATCTGAATACATTCAAACTGAGGGGGAAAAAAAGAATGTTTCAAGTAATTTCTGGAATGAAATTTAGGCCTAGAGGCTCCAGATGACTTCAAATTAACCCCATACATTTTGGAATTGACACAAACACTGAACAGTAAATACTGAACTGTACTTCACAGGTATCATGTGGTCAATTTCTAACATAGCACCTTGCCTTCAGGTAATATTTCACCTAAAATATCATAATTATGACATAAAGGCATAATCTTTTATGCATAAGCTATAATCACATTAAAGATGAAATTTTATATCATGCTTTTGTACTTATTTCAAGAGCATTTTCCAGAAAAACACTACTTTTAATAGCTAAAAAATATTCTAAAAAAGATGCATTCATCTAAAAAGTATAACACACTTAAACTTTTTTCCTATAGCTGGGCATTTAGGTTGCCTCTAAATTTTTGTGTTAAATTTAAGTAATACTATAATAAACACTTTCATGTACAAAGTGTATTTTACATTTCAGATAATTTCTTTGGCATAGAATCCCACAAGGGGAATTACCTGCATTCAGAAAGTATGAATAATTTATTATTTTAATATATTTATTAAAACATTATCAAATAATATATGAAAATAATTTTAATACCTTGGCTACCCTCACCCCACCCCAGCCTTGTTTCTCAGGGATAATCTCATTTATTATTCACTTGCTTTAGTTCTTATACTACACTTTCCCTATTTATCAACTACAGATATTATTTTTTGACTTTTTATCATGATAAATGAGAACTTAGCTCAATTACACTACTTCTTACCTCCTCTGTTAAATCTGCAGAAGGTTAACTTTGTAACGTCAAATAATACACTTAAATATACTTCTCTCTCAGCTTTTAATAGTATGTCTTTATATTAGTATCCTTAGTCTTCTCCAACTTCTAATAGCTATGCATTTACTTTTACATTGTTACAGGTAACAATATTTACAATTTATTTTGAAACTATAATAAAGTTGTTCCTGCTAATGGTTTTTGAAACTTGAAAATTGAATGAATATTTACATTATGATTATATAAATATTGTTAACTGAAGTAGTAAGTTATCATTATGCTTCCTTCTACCAGATACCAATACTATATCCCCTAGGCCACTCAAAGGAAAATATTCTTACATCATGGTCAATGGATTATCTTACAACTCTGATTCTAGCCATTATAAAATAGTAACAACGTGTCACATAAAGTATTAAAATTTATAACTTCCTCAAACCATGCCAAGTTCTAACTTGCCAATACTACCAAAGTCCAATGCCAGGTTTCCAAATTTAAGACTATTATTTTGCATCTGAGTCCAAAATTTTTTATCATCTGTAAAGGGTGCAGACTAAGTCAGAAAGTATCCCCACCTGCCAGAGCATCCCGATAAAGCTGCACAAAATGGTTAAAGATATCCTTCGGCAAGCACTTTTCATCCGGTAGACACTGTAGAAGAATGACTATCTCAGACTGACCCACTGCATGCATTCCCTTGGTTGTAAAACACCAGCACTTCCTGTTCACATCTATAGATGAAATAAAAAGAAATGAAGACATTCTTTTCAATCCTTGCCCTTAAGAAATGCACAGAAATCTTTGTTATAATACACCAAAGAATAAAATAGATCACACTGAGTCTGTATAATTCAGCTGTGAACTGTCACTGCACTGAGCCAAAGGACTATTGCAGAAAATAAAGCATACCAATGCCTCTTGCTCTAAGCAAACACTTAGAAAAACAACTGGAAGGGAAGTAAAAGAAGTAAGAGTGAAAGAAAGTGCACTAAAAACTTTTAACTTCTATTATAAAAAGGTGTATTAAAAGAAACAACATTCCATTAACAATGAAATAAATTAAACCAAACTATGCATCCTCAGCTATAATGATTAAAGGATATATTCCCCCACCTATGTGTGTGTGTGTGTGTGTGTGTGTGTGTGTGTAATTAAATCACTTTACTAAGGGAAAAAATTAAAACAAGAAAAACAATAAAAGCAATTATTATAGACTTGGATTCAGGCTGTGGCCTAAAGAAAATATATTTTGATGTATACTTATTAAATTTAACCTGTGACTAAAAGAGTCTAGCTATTTAAATTATAGTTTTCCTGGGAGAAAATTCTAGATAATCAGCAACAGGACTTTACTTGACTTCATCCGGTAAAAAGCAGTGAAACAGATGGCTTTTCTGGACTAATTACTTCTACTTCTTCACTTTAAGGCTATGTAGAGTCACAACAGCACAAGCTATACGTAGTTCAAAAATAATGTTCAATCCTTGATATTTTTATTATTTGTATGCCAACACAACAAGATCCCCAATGGAACTGAAAAAGGGTTCAAATAAAATTATGGATATCACAATGTAAATCAACACTAATAAAAGATCCCTTTCTTTCATTCTGTGAATTGTTTCTTTATATACCTAAACAAGAGGTGCCCAATCCAACTATATTAAGATGGTGCACACTTAAGGAACTCTAGGTTAGCTATTTTCTAAGTATAACTTATAAACTAGGTACAGTAAATTGAAATTTCCAGCAAATTATTTTAAAATTTGATCCTAGAAGGAAAGGTGGCAAGCATTAGCAGCTGGCCAAACATACAAAGGTGTGATTAGCAAACAAACCAGAAACCTGCATTTCATTTATACAGAACCTCTAAAGAATTTAGTATATTGGTGTTTCTGGTTTCCAAGGACAACTAAAAGAAATACACAGTGGGAACTGGAGGATTGTTCCCCAATGCTTCCTTCCTCTCTCCAAAACTCTGCCTATTAACATTCATCCAGGATAAATGCATTCTCTATTTTCCAATACCATACTGGATTCAAGATTCTAGGTTACTATCCTCTCTTATTCTGATACCTAAGAAGCTAGCACCAAGAACTGAGAAGTTTCTTCTGAATCCTAAATTGTGATGTACTGAAGTTTTACTATGTGTTAGTTAACACTTCTCCCAAATAAGGTTTTGCACCATGATTAAGGTTTCTGGGATTTAAACCTAGCATGGAAATTGACCCCCCTGGATAATTTATCCACCTCCAGTTATTCTGGTGGTGAGCTGTGACTTAGCATACCCATCTCAGGAAGAACTTAACTCAGATGAGTTCAAGTTGCGTTTGGCTTTCCTCCATGGAGAATTCACCTATCTCACCCCTTTGACTAAGAGCAAGAGTCTCAGTCAGTCCAACAGTTGTCCTTGGGGATATATAATTTTATACAAACCAACTTCTTCCGTACCCAGTTTTCATTAAGATGTGGCTCTACATAAAAATACTCGTGTGTAATGAATTTAATGACTCAGTATCTCATTTTAATTTCAAAAAACAAATTTCCAACTTACAATTTACAATTTTAACCATTGACAACAAATTTGCATTTAAAACAAATACAAGTGGGTCAGGGCCACCATCCTCCAATTGCTGCATTACTGAAATCTGTGATGGTTTCTCTTCTACAGCATAGTCTGTAAGGGGAGAAAACAACATAAGCCATTGGTTAAAGAGACAAATCAAGACAGAAATCTGATGGAGGAATGGCCTTATTATTCACAGGAAAGAGATAAGCAATTGATTTATAGATAGGGTGAACACAGGTTTATATCTGCTATCCCAGTGGCATATTAATAGTGCCCCTTTCATTCTTAAAAGTGATCTAGTCCAGTTTGGATGATAACATGGTTATTCTATGTATAGACTTCTCCACGCAATGGTTTAGGCCACAGTCCAAAAACAACCCTTTGATTTAACAAAAATCCTCCAACTATCATAATAAGAATTTCACATATTACATGTTCTAAGACCAACATTTAAAATAATCCGTGATATACAAGGAAGTGATAATACACTAGTTACCTCTAGAAAGGATGTCTAGGGGTTGAAGCAGAGGGGAATCCTACTTTTTACTCTATATGCTTTTGTACTGTTGAATTTTTTACCATTAAAAAAATCAAACTTTAAAAAATGCACCCAGACAATGAAAGTATCATAAGCAACTGGTTTTATGAAACAATTCCTCTAAGTATAAGTCAAGAAAGAGTTCAGTACAAAATAACACCATTTCCCACTGATCAATAGAAACCAAAATGTATTTTGGAAATGTATACACTATCAGTGAAAATATTTACTGAAAAGAGAAATACTAAGTGACTTTCAAAAATTTTTTTAATTAACTTTTTCCACTGGAATACAAAATAGCAAAATTCTGGTTAAGAGATAGTAATATGATTTAAGAAAGTGAATATACAATAGATAACTAGTTGCTGCTTCTTGGTAGGAGAGGTTTTGACAATTAGATTTAATGGATGTGACTTTTAATGAAAATGGAACCCTGAAATCTTATTTTAACAGCAGAGTAGGCCAATTTAATTTCTTATTAATTTAAGATTTATTAAAATAACCCAAATTTGAAAACTAAGTAGCAAAATTACTTACAAAAGAATATTTTTAGAGGGTCCTAGTAAAGGAGCAAAGGCATTATACAATCAAAAGAATGCTTAACTTTATGTGAAAGTTCATTGTTGGACTATCTGAGACACAAGCTGCATTTGACAGTATGATCATTCAGCCAACACCACTGAGAGCCTAATATAGGCCCAGCACCATACTAGGAGCAGAAGACACAAACATGAATTCAGACTGAAGGAATTCACGGTCTATAGAGAATAAAGAATCAGACCTATAAAATATCTAAATTACAATGAAAAAATGTGTTACTATAGTAACAGTCTATAAGAATTTCTATTTGAACAGAAATGAGGATGTAAAACACTACTACAAAGACAGCCGAGGTAGGATTCAGAGAAGTTTTCCATTAATATGGATTTTGAAAGGTTGAGGAGTTATTCAAGGAGTCTAGCGTATAGAAGGGTATTCTATTCTAGACAGAGGAAAGAAAGATTAAAAAAATATTAATTACATGCCTACTTTGTACCAATTTTCTTGCTATGTACTTTCAGGTATGAAATCTGATTTATTATTCATAATGACTCTTAATTAGCTATAGTTACCTAATTTTTAAAAAAAATCTAGGAAAAAGATTCAGAGAGGATAAAGGACTTGCCCACTGGATCATACAGCTGGAATGGACTGTTACTGGATTAAAACTCAGGCTGGTCCAGCTCTGAAGTCCATTCTCTTCCCACTATTCCACAGCATAAGAAAAAGCATGGAAGTATGAAATGTGAATATTCAGAAAACAGTAAATAATCTGTAGCATGCCTGTAAAGTACTGGGGTGTTGGCTGGAAATAAAATTAGATAAGTTGAGATAAGGTTACAAGGAACACTGTATGCCAAGGTACGTAATTTATACGGAAGGCATTGGGAACCCATTGAATTTTCTAAGCAAGAACAATATATGATAATACCTACGTTTAAAAAGATAACTGGGGCTTCCCTGGTGGCGCAGTGGTTGAGAGTCCCCCTGCCGATGCAGGGGACACGGGTTTGTGCCCCGGTCCAGGAAGATCCCACATGCCGTGGAGCGGCTGGGCCCGTGAGCCATGGCCGCTGAGCCTGCGCATCCGGAGCCTGTGCTCCGCAACAGCAGAGACCACAACAGTGAGAGGCCCGCGTACCGCAAAAAAATAAATAAATAAAATAAAATAAAATAAAATAAAATAAAAAGATAACTGGGCCTAATCAAACTTATAAACTTTTGCACTGCAAAGGAAACCATAAACAAAACAAAAAGAAAACCTACGGACTGGGAGAAAATATTTGCAAATGATGCGACCAACAAGGGCTTAATTTCCAAAATATACAAACAGCTCATAACAGCTCAATATCAAAAAAATAACCTAATCAAAAATGGGCAGAAGACCTAAGGAGACATTTCTCCAAAGAAGACATACAGATGGCCAACAGGCACGTGAAAAGATGCTCAACATCACTAGTTATTAGAGAAATGCAAATCAACACCACAATGAGGTACCACCTCACACCAGTCAGAATGGCCATCATTAAAAAGTCTACGAATAACAAATGCTGGAGAGCGTGTGGAAAAAAGGGAACCCTCCTACACTGTTGGTGGGAATGTAAACTGGTGAAGCCACTATGAAGAACAGTATGGAGGTTCCTCAAAAAACTAAAAAAAGAGTTGCCATATGATCCAGCAATCCCACTCCTGGGCATAAACCCGGGCAAAACTATAATTTGAAAAGATACATGCACCCCTATGTTCAGAGTAGTACTATTTACAATAGCCAAGGCACAGAAACAACCTAAATGTCCATCGATAGACAAATAGATAAAGAAGATGTGGTGTGTGTGTGTGTACACACACACACACACACACACACACACACACACAACGGAATATTACTAAGCCATAAAAAAGAATGAAATAATGTCATTTGCAGCTACATGGGTGGACCTAAAGATTATCATACTAAGCCAAGTAAGCCAGAAAGAGAAAGACAAATACCGTATGATATCACTTATATGTGGAATCTAAAATATGACACAAATGAACTTATCTATGAAACAGAAACAGACTCACAAACATAGAAAACAGACTTGTAGTTGCCGGGGGGAGGAGGGTGCAGGGGAGGGTTGGATTGGGAGTTTGGAACTAGCAGATGCAAACTATTGATATTACATATAGAATGGATAAATGACAAGGTCCTATTGTATAGCACAGGGAACTATGTTCAATATCCTGTAACAAACCATGATGGAAAATAATATCAAAAAGGATATATATACATGTATAACTGAATCACTTTGCTGTACACCAGAAATTAACACAACATTGTAAATCAACTATACTTAAAAAAAAAAAAGATAACTGGCACCAATATGTAAGATTAAATAAAGGAGAGAAAGACTGAAGGCAGGGAGACCAGGTAAAAGACTAGGACAAAACTGAGGAGAGATTATTGATAAACCATCTCCTGAAAATGGACTGACTGGATGCTGATCTGGATCTATCAACAAGAAACTTCTGCATAAAGATAAGCATTCTTTTGACTGATTAGTAACTTTCCGTCTTACCAGGACTTACTAAAAATATTTTTTAACAGAAAATTGCTACTTAAGTTCAGAGCTCTCCACTTATTATATACACATTTCTGAATGTGTATTGTACTTCAAAACAAGAAGTTAAATTAATGTACTGATTGTATCATATGGGTCAATCCTAGAACTATAAGCAACTCTTCAGAGTATTATGTGCTTTGGAATATGAAGAAAGAACTTCCGGGCTTCCCTGGTGGCGCAGTTGTTGAGAGTCCGCCTGCCGATGCAGGGGACACGGGTTCGTGCCTCGGTCCGGGAGGATCCCACATGCCACGGAGCGGCTGGGCCCGTGGGCCATGGCCGCTGAGCCTGTGTGTAGGCTCTGCAGCGGGAGAGGCCACAGCAGTGAGAGGCCCGCGTACCGCAAAAAAAAAAAAAAGAAAGAACTGCCAATAAGCTACATTTATACACAGTGGGAATTAAAAATAATATTACATCCTTCTAACATATGAAATGATAATATGAAAACATAAATATCTTCTCTAAAACAATCAGTAATAGCAGCAATGCTTTTCATGGCACTGAGTAGTCACCTTTTTTGTTGGAGAAGAGAAAGGTGGTTATCACTTGAATTCTATCTCTTTCCCTTAATTGGAAGGCAGCAATTGGCATATATAACTATCCCTGTTTAAACATCTAAGTCCACATACCTCCTTTTACACCAGTGGAGATGAGAATGGGAGGAAGGCCATCTTCAGGAATAAGGTTCATTGCACTGCCAACAGGACTTCCAACCTGAGTTATACTTCCAGAGAATAGAGAAATATCCGTCTAGGAAAAGCAAATTAGCAAAGACAGCATTACACACAGTTGAAGACATTTCACAGAATAGAGTCAAGACTACAAATGGGAATTTAAGTGAAAATTTCAAATTCATACTTTTTGAAAGACAGCACAAGATACTCATTAACCTGTGGTTTCCCAAGGACTGGGCTTATACTATGAAAATGTTTATAATTGTATAGTTTCTCCTTTTGGCATCATCAAATCATAGTAATGAGAGAAAAGGTCTTGTAACCTGGGTTAAGGCTTCCTTTACCAAGGTTTCTTTTGCCATAAAAGAAAAATATTTTTTAAACTTGCAGTGGCAACAGAAAAAAACTTTCAATATTATCTCATAATTTCTGAACCTTAAGAATTGGGGTGATCGTTGTACAACAATGTGAATGTAATTTAAAATGATTTAAATGGTAAATTTTATGTTATGTCTTTTTTACCACAATAAAAAAAAATTAACTTTGATGAAAGTTTTCATTTACTTTGTCATGAAATTAAACTTCAAGTTCATTTTTCTTTGCATTAATATGAAGATCACTTTAACTACACTTAATAAAGTATAATGTTGCAAAATACATTTTGAGTGGGGTTAAATCCACTTAATTAACAATTTAATAGAATATGCTCAAAGATCTATCAAAGTGATGCTCTATATTCTTCTTAAGCAAGAAATAGAAGTTTTTTGTTTGTTTGTTTGTTTTTGTGTGTGTGTGTGTGTGTGTGTGTGTGTGTGTGTGTGTGTGTGTGGTATGTG
>NC_041217.1:140606398-140738890 GCF_002837175.3 Physeter macrocephalus
CCGACAGATGAATGGGTAAAGAAGATTTTGTACACACACACACACACACACACACACACACACACACACACACACACACACACACTGGAATATTACTCAGCCATAAAAAAGAACTTTAAGCACTATTTACAATAGCCAAGATATGGAGGCAACCTAAGCATCCACTGACAGATGAATGGGTAAAGAAGATGTGGTACACACACACACACACACACACACACACACACACACACACACACACAATTGGCAGGCGGACGCGCAACCACTGCGCCACCAGGGAAGCCCCAAGAAATAGAAGTTTTAAGCACTATTTACAATAGCCAAGACATGGAAGCAACCTATGCATCCACTGACAGATGAATGGGTAAAGAAGATGTGGTATGTACACACACACACACACACACACACACACACACACACACACACACAGAGGAATACTATTCAGTCATAAAAAAGAAGGAAATAATGTCATGTGTAGCAACATGGATGGACCTAGAGATTATCATACTAAGTGAAGTAAGCCAGAAAGAGAAAGACAAATATCACTTACATGTGGAATCTAAAAAAAAATGATACAAATGAACTTATTTACAAACTAGAAACAGACTCACAGACTTAGAAAACAAACTTATGGTTACCAAAGGGGAAGGGGTGGGGGTGGGTGATAAATTAGGAGCTTGGGATTAACAGATACACACCAGTTTACATAAAATAGATAAACAACAAGGTCCTACAGTATAGTACATGGAACTGTATTCAGTATCTTGTAACAACCTATAAAGGAAAAGAATCTGAAAAAGAATATATATATGTATAACTGAATCACTTTGCTGTACACCAGAAATTAATATAACATTGTAAATCAATAATACTTCCATTTTTAAAAAAGAAAGCTTTTAAAAAGTTAAAGGAAAAGCATATAAAAACTTTTTAACATGTTTAGGGACTTCCCTGGTGGCGCAGTGGTTGGGACTCTGCTCCCAATGCGAGGGGCCCAGGTTTGGTCCCTCATTGGGGGGCTGGGTGCCGCATGCATGCTGCAGCTGGGAGTTCGCATGCCGCAACTAGGGAGCCTGCCAGCTGCAACTGGGGAGCCCACGAGCCACAGCTGGGGAGCCTGCCTGCCGCAACTGGGACCCGGCGCAACCAGATGAATAATAAAATAAGTAAAAAATTTTAAAAATATATAGGATTCTCATTTTTTTAAAAAACTGTTTAACATGTATAAAAATGTTTACAGCAGCTTTACTCAAATAGCCTAAGTGTGGAAACAATACAAATGTCCATTAATAGGAAAATAGATAAATTGTGGTACAGCCATATGATGGAATATTACTCAGCAATAAAAAATATTTACTTTTGATGCACACAACACAGATAAATTTCATTAAGTATTTTTAAAATAAATTTATTTATTTATTTATTTATTTATTGGCTGCATTGGGTCTTTGTTGCTGCGTGCGGGCTTTCTCTAGTTGCAAGGAGCAGGAGCTACTCTTTGTTGCAGCGTGCAGGCTTCTCATTGCGGTGGCTTCTCTTTGCTGTGGAGCATGGACTCTAGGCACTCGGGCTTCAGTAGTTGTGGCTCAAAGGCTCTAGAGCGCAGGTTCAGTAGTTGTGGCACTCAGGCTTAGCTGCTCTGCGGCATGTGGGATCTTCCGGGACCAGGGCTCAAACCTGTGTCCCCTGCATTGGCAGGCAGATTCTTAACCACTGTGCCACCAGGGAAGTACCTCATTAAGTATTAGAGTTTAAGAAGCTAGACACAAAACATTATATATTATATTTTTCCATTTTTATGAAATTCAAAAACAGGCAAAACTAATCTATGGTGATACGAGTCCAAATAATAGTTACCTTGTGGGAAAGGGGGCAGGTATTGACAGAAAAGGGGCATGAAGGAAACTTCTATAGTGATAGAAATGTTCTGTGTATCTTTATCTAGGTGGTGGTTACAGGGTTGTGTGTCTCTATATGTATAAATAGAGACACACACACATATATGTATGTTCATCATGTGTTTCCTAAAGATTAATACTCCTTAAGTACTTTGCTATATATATTTTATACTTGAATAAAGGTTAAAACTACTTTTTAAAAATGCCTATGTCTTATATTTTTGTCTATACTATCTATAATTTAGGACTGTAAGTTTTTAGTGGGTTTTTGCTAAAATTTTTGCAGTGTTCTCAGTACATCGTCCTATTAGGAAATTTGGAAAATTGTATTGGCTAACCATTACTGATTTGAAGTAAATCAATAAAGTTAGATTTAGAATAGGAAATAAAGTAACCTATTCTAACTTGCTATTTAGTGATGCATAAATCTACCTTTTGATATTGTAAGAAGTGGTCATCTGGCTTCTACTTAAATATCATCTATGAAAAGAAGTTGTTTCATTTACTGAGCACCTTTTAAGTGCCAGGCACTCTATTAGGTCATAAAGATGAGAAAAATATATTCAACTCTGGCCCTAAAGAATCCCTCATTTTACCAGATAAATATTAAAATAAAGTGTTGAACAATGTGAGAGCACAGAAATAAAATAACTAACTTGTTTTAGTTTCTCTTAAACTGACCTGAACTTTGTTTCCCTATAATAGTCATTCACTAGAGCTTCCTCATTCATTCAAAAAATGTATGCTTTAAGAACCTATCATAGGGGCTTCCCTGGTGGCGCAGTGGTTAAGAATCCGCCTGCCAATGCAGGGGACACGGGTTTGAGCCCTGGTGCAGGAAGATCCCACATGCCGCGGAGCTACCAAGCCTGTGCGCCACAACTACTGAGCCTGCGCTCCAGAACCCACAAGCCACTGCTGAGCCCACGCGCCACAACTACTGAAGCCTGTGCTCCTAGAGCCCATGCTCCGCAACAAGAGAAGCCACTGCAATGAGAAGCCTGCGCACTGCAATGAAGAGCAGCCCCCGCTCGCCGCAACTACAGAAAGCCCACGCACAGCAACGAAGACCCAACACAGCCCAAAAAATAAATAAATAAAAATAAATTTAAAAAAAAAAGAACCTATCATATAATTTAAGAGATGTAAACGAAATTTTGTAGAAAGAAAAAGGTCATCACTGTATAAACACTATAGTTACAATTGATTCAGGTAAGATTGTCAAAGGACAGTAAAATCAGGGGACTTCCCCGGTGGTCCAGTGGTAAAGAATCTGCCTTACAACGCATGGGACACGGGTTTGATCCCTGGTCAGAGAATTAAGATCCCACATGCCGCGCGCGGGGCAACTAAGCCTGCGCACCACAACTACTGATCTCATGCGCCTCAACTAGAGGGCCTGTGTGCCGCAAACTGCAGAGACCACATGCCCTGGAGCCCACACGCCACAACTAGAGAGAAGCCCGTGCACCACAGGGAAGAGCGCAGGTGCCGCAATGAAAGATCCTGCATGCCTCAACGAAGACCCCACGTGTTGCAACTAAGACCCGAAGCAGTCAAAAATAAATAATAAATAAATCTTTTAAAAGTGTATGTGTGTGTGTGTGTGTGTATATATATATATATATATATATATATATATATAAAGGACAGTAAAATCATTGACTATAAGATTGTAGGGGAACAGGACACCCAGAGTCTCAAAGTATCACCCCTCACTTTACTTTTTAATTGCAAAGAGGAAAAGCTACTTTTGCAGTGGAGAAACACAGGAGACATCAATTTAACCAATTATCAAACTGATACTTCTTGATGTGTTCCACTCAAAAATGACCATCAATTATGGTAGTATTATTCTTGCCAAAAATATTTAATCTGAAACTAATCATGAGGAAAAAAACAGAAAACACAAATTAAGGACTTTATGCCAAACATGGCCTAAATGCTTCAAAAATGTTAATGATGTGAAAGACAAAAAAAAAGTGGGAGAACTGTTCGAAATTAAAGAAAATCAAAGAAACATGAGAACTCAATGCAATTGTGATCCTTGATGGTATCCTAATTTTTTAAAAAAGACTTTAATAAAAAAATTTATATATATACACACACACACAGATGTGTATAAATGAAAGAATAAAGAACATCATGGGACAATTGGGGAAATCTGAATATGGACTATATATTTGATAATACATAGAATTATATGTTAAATTTCTTTCTCATATAATTATATTGTACTTACGTAAGAAAATCACTTGTTCTTAGGAAACATAAGCTGAAGTATTAAGTGATAAAGTGCAACTAATCCTCAAATGGTTCCTCAAAAAACAAAGTGTGTGTGTGTGTGTGTGTGTGTGTGTGTGTATAGGGGTAAAGTAAATGTGGCAAAATGGCAACAATTGGTGAATATGGATAAAGAGTATATGGGGGTTCACTGTACTATTCTTGCAACTCTTCTGTGGATTTGAAATTTTTCCACATAAACAATTGGAGAAAAAAAGAAATTTTCTTGACAAAGTCATTGTATAGATTCAAAGAAGAATAAGTCATACAGTTCTGGCTGTTGTCCTCTGCGGCCACAGAAAAATCCCCCAAAACAGACTTAGACATATTTAAAGACAGTGACATGGTTTAATGTACCTTCACCAAACAGGAAATTTACCTCTGTATGTCAATAAATCTAATCTTAATAACACACAATTTCAATTATAACCAAATCCACAAATTATGTAAATTTCTAGAAAAATATTACTGAACATAAATGTAAATAAACAGCAACCATGAAAACTTCAAAAGTAAAAACTTTATCCAAACTCTGATCCTCTTATTTTATTAAAAAAAACAAAACAAAACCAGACACACATACTTAGTTGGAACTAATCACCTTATTATAATCTTGACCACCATATTCAACGGGGCAAACAGCAATAAGAAAGGGACCCACTGTATAAACGATCCTACATGTATACTTTCCAATTATGGTCCTAGGTGGCTCTATTCTTTCACAGACTCAAAAAAATGTAGCTAGTATTTGACCCTTCTGAAAATTAGCCCCCAAACTGTGACCAGTGTATCCTATAGAGACAAAGTAAATGTGACAGCACAGTATGAGCTAGTTTCCTTAGGTAAATTATATGAGTCTTCCATCCATTAAGTCAGTGGTTTATTTTTAAGCTTTAGAATCCTTTTTAAAAGTCTTACTTGGAAACACAACAGGCAGACCAGAAAAAAGTAGAGATGCTCGGGTTGAAGACAAAGGAATAGAAGGATTCCTCAGCCACCTTCATATTTCCTGGCCCTTCCTCACCACGGCAACTCCCTGGCAGCTACCATAGAACCTGGGGAATATGCTTTGAAAACCAAGGTATCAAGGGACCAGGATTCGCTCTAGCACAGCCTCTAGCTACACTAGTAGACTGAGCTCACCTGAGAACAACCTTTATAAGAATCTTTCTCCTGAAAAAACTTCCAAATATAGAACAAACAAGAACAACTGGTTTTGCCACATTTATTTTACCCCTAGACACACACACAAGCATGCACACACACAAACACACACATGCGCTAAACTGTATCTGAAGTCTACAGGGTTCCACAGAAAGGTCACTCAACTTAGAAAAAGACAAGACAGAGGCAGAACAGTGCTGAGTAAAGTAAGTACTCAATTTTAGTTGCTGTTTTGTTTTCTTACCTCTGCTGATAGGGGACTGGTAGTTACTGGCTTGACTGGGTCATGTGACACAGCCAGGGTTCCTGCAGAGGAAGTTCCATTCATGGTTAATTTGGCTGCATCAGCAACTTCTCCATTAGGCAAGATCCCATCAGCAAACCAAACTCGCCTCTGCTCTCTGGGCTGAGCCACTTGAGGAGCCAGAAAAATAAAACAGGTGACACTGTGACACTGATAGGGTTTCTAACATCAAGAAGAGAAGGTCACCAATCTCAGATGTACAAAGAAATCACTATTTAGCATTTTATACTTCTAAATATAATTGTAACTGTGTAAAAGTGGTTATAAATTAATAAAAATACACATTTAAATATACTCCTTACTTCTGTAATTTATATGTAAAGATTTAAAACACTTTGCTTTAAAGTATTAAATATGCCTATGATTATGTCACATACTCTGTCCCATATCACTAACAGAGAAACTAGGGAAGGTGTCTGAAGTGCCTAGGAAATAAACTAATAGCCCGGAAAAAATATCTAGAAATAGACATCCACAGCTCCTAAAAGTATGAGGTTTCTGTAGGAATAAAATATCTGGAAAAGTAATACGGTATTTTTAAAAGGCAAAAGACGCCCTGAAGAATGTTGAAGAATTATTAATTAATAAAAGAAGAGTTGGCACAGATACGTAAGAATTGGGAAGCAAACTGACCAGATCTTTGGCTAAAGTGTAACTGAAGAAGAAAAAGACTGATCTGGCAGTGCAGACAGTGAAATGCAGTAGTCTGCATTTTAGTAAAAGGATGGGGAAAAGCTGGAAAACTGAGTCTGACGAAATGATCTCTTTAAATCCAGTTCTGAAAATCAATTCAAAAGGCCAAAACAAAGACAGACCAAGGAAGAACAACAAAAACAACAAATGAAGTAAAGAGAATAAAGATTTTAAGAACGAAAGCCTGAGCTCAGAAGAGTATGATAATGTCAATGGAAGTTTTTGATCTTCAAAAGGGGAGGAGGGCTATTTAACAAGCGGAAGGGAATACTGCTAGACAAAAAGATATAAAATTAATGAAAGAAGACAGAGTTTAATTATCAGGGGAGACTTCTTGACAGATCATTTTAAGGAAATATTTGTTATTTTTACTATTGATAATCCCCTGAACTTACAAAGTGCCTTTCATCTGACAATATCATAATCATAAAGATATAATAAACTAAAATAAGTTGAGCCTATGATTTTCTACCTATCATATGATATAATCAGAATTAAAGTTCTGGATTTTATAAATGTCTGTATACCTAACACAGTATTTTCATATTTTTACAGGGATAGATTAAAAATGAAAAGAGAAAATGGCAATATATATTCCAAAAGGCAATACTAGAATGGGCTGGTCAGAAAAAAGAATTCTTATTTTTCATCACTTACTAAATTCCTGCAAAGAACACTAAGGTAGGCATGAGGCTAGGATTTTGCAGGCTGATTTCAAATTCTGCAACTCTTTTCAAGTAAAAGCAAAGTAATTACTCCATTCTTAAGTTGGAGAGGGTACTGGCATATTTTTAGAGGTGCCTCCAAAATATCAGGCAACACAATATTCTTCTTTACTTGCCCAGAAATAGTCTCAACACATTTCTCACCTTGTTCTTCTACTTTAATAACCACCCAAAGGGACTTATCTGCAGTGTGTTAAAGACTTGTGATGTAAAATCACATCAGCACCTTTTCAGAGGAACTTGGTGAGGAAAAAGAGAGAGAATAGCACATGATCCCCTACCTTCTGCTCCAGGGTGCTTTAAAACTCCCACAGGTACCATCACAGTGGGAGGTGGAGAGCTCAGTGCTCCTGAGGCCTGAGCTTGCTGCAAGGGAGGGATAGTAGAACAGTATTCAGCAGGATTGTTAGGGTTAGGGCTCTGGCTTGAGGCACTCATCATGTTCTCCCAGGCTTGAGCTAAAGCAAATACAGACACAATCAATGTGAATGGATTGCACAATATGGACATCAAGACCTCCACAATACTGGATAAATAATGTAGTTCCTCCTAATTAACACTCATAGTATGTCTCTCTTCCAGTTAGTGAAGGTATTAAGGAGATAGGTGATTTTATTCAATAAAGGAGACCATGTAGTTAAGTAAGCTATTTGGAAGCAACAAATAAGAATTACATGAGGGCTTCCCTGGTGGCACAGTGGTTGAGAATCCGCCTGCCGATGCAGGGAACACGGGTTCGTGCCCCGGTCCGGGAAGATCCCACATGCCGCGGAGTGGCTGGGCCCGTGAGCCATGGCCGCTGAGCCTGCGCGTCCGGAGCCTGTGCTCCGCAATGGGAGAGGCCACAGCAGTGAGAGGCCCGCGTACCACAAAAAAAAAAAAAAAAAAAAAAAAAAAAAGAACTACATGATACTTCTGATATAGACTGATAGCGGATCAGTCTGAGGTTAATGACTAGGCCCCTGGCTTCTTTAAAGGGGACCATATATTCCCTTAAGAGGGAGTAAAACAACATTAAACTTATTAAGGACTTGCAACTGGGATAGCATTTAGACATTTCTTGGTGGGTAGGGCAGGTTTAATATTCAATGCATTTTATAAAATTCTATCAAAAATCAAAATCAGGGGCTAAAATAGCATAACTCCACTATATGATATCTTTTGTTTCATTTCTAGATTTTTAGGCTCTTCTTAGTTGAGGTAATATCTCATTTTAAAAATTCTGAAGCCTAAAGCTCAGGAGAACACATCTCAACATTTTCGTGAATTTTGCTTTTGTGCAATCATTACCCTGTGTAAAAGTATCCAGCAAAAACAACCATTTCACATCTTTGGTGTGTCTCAAAAGCACAGGACCCATTTGAACATGAAAATGTGCCAATATCACATAAGTGCCATCATCCAATATGAATGATCACAAATGTGTTAAGGTTCTGTATACTCTATAATTTTACTAACTAAATACTGACATATCAACTACTGTTTTTAAAGTAAACAGGATGAAAGATACTACAGAAATGAAAGATATAAATTTTATCTTCTGGGTTCAGGTAATATCACATGCCCAGGAATAGAAACCACCCAATTTTTGGAGCATCTTTTTAAAAATCTCATTCTACATCAAAGAATGATCCATAAGATTTTGAATACTTATTGCCTCCAAACTGCAGGACAAAGCTAGAAACAACAGCTATGTTCCTTTGAAAGCACTAGCAGGAAGAGGGAAGGAAGAGAAAAGGAGAAAGGGGAAAAGGGATAGGGAACACTGAAAAGCATCAAATTAAATATTCAGTAAAAGACCAGGCTAAGCCATGCGAGAGGAAAGACGTTGGAAAAACCACAAAAAGTAGATTATTTTAGGATCCCCTGTTAAGAGCATCCTTGGCTTAATAAAAAGTAAGTATTCCATATGAATCCTCTGCCATTTCCTTCATCTTTAGCTATGTCAAGTTAAAAAAAAAAAAAAGCCATCAAGTTGGAAGACCTCAACAAATAAAAGAGGTATCAGGTACTGAAATTAAGCAGCATGCTCTTATCTGTGGATAAATATCCAAAAATGAAATCATCACCGAGTGAAATAACCACCATCTGAAAAATGAACCTTAAGAGTAAAGAGAATGAATTCATATTTGATCAAAATTATAAGAATTCAGAAATGGGAGGAAATTGGGTGGACCATAGGAAATTAGAACAGATCAGATTAAATGACATGCAATAGATTAATAAGGAAGCAACAGGAAAACATCACTATGAGCAATGCAGACACACAGAGCAGGAGGGGCCTTGAGCAGATATGTTTCAGCCTCCAGGAGACACATTATCCTGGCACAAGCAGCAGTGGTGTCTAAGTTCAACATTTTACGTCTATTAGTAACTGTTCTGGCAACTGTACAAAGATGCACTCAAAGAGAAAATACTATACAGCCTGATCAATTTTATTGTATCTCTTTACAAGAATACTCTGGGGGGTTTTTTGTTTGTTTTGGGAGTTTTGTTTTAACTAAAATGCCCTTGGATTTATTTCCAGTCCCGCAAAAGGTGAACACTGGATAAGCTATATTTACCTTCTCCTGGCCATATTCTTTTACCACATAAGTAAATTAAAAACTTACTCTTATGACAAATCTAAGTAGTATTAAGATGATAACTGACAGAAAAATGCAATTTTCTGTTTGATTCGAGATGCTAAAATATTTATTTTTAACAAGATGAGTGAACCAAAGTGTCAATAAGAATGTGTTCTAAATTAAGATATTCCCTAGAAAGAGAAAGCTTCCCTTAAAAGGAAAACCTCAGCCCAATTTTAATATTTCATCATCTCAGTGGTCAACAGCCCCCTCCCCACTCCCAGTCCAGTCATTTCACAGGAACATTAACAGCCACAGAGCACCAGATTTCCACAAGAATTTCCTTTTTTCCTGCAAAACTTACCTGACTTTAGCATTTATTCATTAAATTAGGCACAGGAATTCTGAAATGCTAAAGTATTTTTAAATTTTTCAGGTAAAGTTATGACATTTGAGAAGGTGAGCAACTTGTAGAGCAAGGAAGGAAAAAACAGTAGTCTCTTCATTGGAATTCTCTTGTTCTGTCTCAATAACTGTGAATTGAACCTGTTTTAATACTTACCATTCATTAGCACTGAATGGCAGATTACACATACTCTAGCTTCCTTTCTATCCATGTATAACAGTTTACATTTCAAGCTACAGCAGGAAGCACAGAAAACCTGCAGGAAAAAGAATATACTAAATTTACTTAGGATCACAGTATAAAGGAAGTAAACCAATACTGACCAACACTGAGTGACAGGGAACCGTACTAATACAACACTAAAAACTTCAAAGGAAAATGCAATTGAGGAAGCTGGGTGCAAGACCCAATTCAAAAGCAAGAAAGAGATTAACATGTCTGTCAAAAATAAGGAAAGTGAAATTGCTGGCTGAGAACAAAAATCTTAGCCAAGATTACACACCAAATACATAGCAGGGGAAAAAAATCTAAGCTGCCCTTAGGCAAAATTCCTGTACACAATATCACATAACATGGGCGTTTAGAATAGTAACATCTGCTATTTCTGTTTGAAGAGGCAATATAGCAGGTGAAATAAACAAAGACTGGGAATTCTGGGCTTTAACTTCTGTTTTTTTTTAACCGTCCTTATGTGCAGAATAATAATACCATCTGCTTTCACTGGTTTGCTACGAAGGCCAGGAAAGATCAAAATACACGACTCAATCATAAAAATATGCACAGCCCCAGCTACAGGGAATCAGAGCAGACAACCAAAAATTGGCCATGCCGATTTCCAGCACCTTATTTCCACTTTCCAGGGTCAGTTCCCGACAATCTTACTTCCTTCTCCCTTCCACACCAGGCAACAAGGATCTCCTCAGCTCCCTGTTAAAATTTATTTTCTTGAGAACTCATTAGTCCCGTATCACAGAGAGCTCCATACAGGCAGAAAGGTGTTCCCAGTAGTGTAAATTTTACTAATCCAGCTTTTATGGACAGTAAGTATCCTATATCTTACAAAGATGAAACAAGAGATGAGGTCCTATTAAAGACAAAGTGAGAGCAATCATCTCTTCTTCTACTAGATGTAGTTAATATACCTAGCTAACATGACTACCAATTTACATTTTTCAGAGGCTTCATATTTTCAAAGTAACTCTGTGATACAGGGAGAAAAGGGGATATATTATCCTTATTTTCTATCAGAGGAAACTAAATTTGGATGGTTAAAAGACTTGCTCAGGGCTTCCCTGGTGGCGCGGTGGTTGAGAGTCCACCTGCCGATGCAGGGGACACGGGTTCGTGCCCCGGTCCGGGAAGATCCCACATGCCGCGGAGCGGCTGGGCCCGTGAGCCATGGCCACTGAGCCTGCGCATCCGGAGCCTGTGCTCCACGATAGGAGAGGCCACAACAGTGAGAGGCCCGCGTACCACAAAAAAAAAAAAAAACGTGAGCCATGGCCACTGAGCCTGCGCATCCGGAGCCTGTGCTCTGCAACGGGAGAGGCCACAACAGTGACAGGCCCGCGTACCGCAAAAAAAAAAAAAAAAAAAAGACTTGCTCAAGTTCACAGCAAACTGTATGAATACTAGGCACCTTACATACATGTATTATCTCATTCAACCTCATAAATTCTATGAAGGCATTCATTTATAATTAACAGAGTTAAATAAACAAATGTGAAGTAAAACTGCTCTTTCATACAGCTAGTAAGTTACATAAAAAGTCTCCAAAGGCTCTGTTCTTAACCACTATGTAATAGTGTCTCATACTATTCATGTATCATTTTGAGACTTTGACTTTTCCTCCTCCATCACTATGACCACATCCAGTCAGTCACTAAGTCCTGTTGTTCTCTCTCTTAAATGGTTCTCCCCAAATCCCACCTTTTCCTCTCCACCCTACGCTGCTGCCTTTATTCAAGGCTTTATTATACGAGACCTAGGAGATCATCAAAATCTATTATCTGTCCTCCTAACCTTCAGATATGTCTTTCCAATTCATCTTTCACACAAATACCAAATGATAGAACTTCCTAAAAATTAAATTGAATTGTTAATCTTGAAATCCTTCAATAACCTTTCGAATAAAGAGGTAAAACCAAGAAGCCTTCATTCACTCATTTATTCCACAAATACTTGAGCTCTGATTATGTACTGGGCACTGGGCTACCCTATTGGGTGTAGCAGTGAACAAAACAGATATGGCCCTTGCTTTTGTGGAATTTACAGTCTACAGAGGTTATAATCTAAAATCAAATAATAACACAAGTGAGTGTAAAAGTACTTGCTTCAAAAGAAGTACATGGTAAAATAAGATCATATAATCTAGGTTTTACCTAGATTGGCAGGGTCAGGGAAGATTTTATTTAGGAAATGACAGATAAAATCTGAAGCATGGGTAAAAGTTTTCTATGCATAAAATGGTACCAAGGAGAGAGACAAGAGTAAGCAGAAAAAATACCATGTGCCAGGGTGCCATTAGGGTTAGAACATGGCTCTATCAAGAAACTAAAAAGGGTTAATGTGGCTAGAGACCCTGAGAGTTAAGGGATGCATGGAATAAGATGAGGCCAGACCAAGCAAAGGTTCTCTAGGTTGTATTAACAGCTTTGGTCTTTTCAACAGAGCAATGGGAAATCACTTAAATGTTTTAATCAAAGAAAAAGACATGATCAGATCTGCATGGCTGCAATGTGGGAGAAAAAATAGAGGGGAGCAAGAATAAATTTGGGATGGTTCAACATAAAAAATCAATAGAGGGCTTCCCTGGTGGTGCAGTGGTTGGGAATCCACCTGCCAATGCAGGGGACACAGGTTTGATCCTTGGTCTGGGAAGATCCCACATGCCGCGGAGCAACTAAGCCCGTGCGCCACAACTACTGAGCCTGCACTCTAGAGCCCGCGAGCCACAACTACTGAGCCTGTGTGCCACAACTACTGAGGTCCATGCGCCTAGAGCCTGTGTTCTGCAACAGGAGAGGCCACTGCAATGGGAAGCCTGAGCACCTCAACAGAGAGTGGCCCCTGCTCGCCACAGCTGGAGAAAGCCCGCATGCAGCAATGAAGACCCAACATAGCCAAAGGTAAACAAGTAAAATAAATAAATTTTAAAAAAAGAAAAAAATCAATATAATACACATTAACAGGATGAAGGGGAGAAAACATGTGATCATATCAATTGATGCAGAAAAAGCATCTGACAAAATTCACTCTTTCATAATAAAAACAATAAAAAAAACTAGAAGTAGAGGAAGCTACCACATCATAGTAAAAGCCACATATGAAAAACCCACAGCAAACATCATACTCAAAGGTAAAATATTGAAAGCTTTTCCTCTGAGATCAGGAACAAGGCAAGGATGCCTGCCTTCACCTCTTCTATTCAACATGGTACTGGAAATTCTAGTCAGAGTAATTAGGCAAGAAAAAATAATAATAAAAGGCATTCAAATTGGAAAGGAAGAAGTAAAATTATCTCTGTTTGCAGATTATGTGATCTTGTATGTGGAAAACCCTAAAGATTCAACAAAAAAATCTGTTAGAACTAATAAATGAATTCAGCAAAGTTTCAGGATACAAAGTCAATAAACAAAAATCAGTTATATTTCTATACATACTAATAATGAACAATCTAAAAAGGAAATTACAAAAACAATTCCATTTACAATAGCATAAAAAATAAAATATCGCACTGGATAAAATATTTGTGTTATATATAAGGGACAAAGGGCTAATATCCATAACATATAAAGAGCTTCAATAAAGTAATAAGAAAAATACAAATACCTCCAAGGAAAAACAGGCAGAGAACTCACAGAGATAAATTCACAGAAAATTAAATAAAGTAGCCAATAAATAAAGAGATACTAAGTATCACTAGTGACAAAATAAAAATTAAAGAATGAGATATTCTTATTCTATGGTACAGGCAAAGTATTTTTGTTTTTTTTTTAAACTGACATCGTTCAGTGGTGGAGAGGGCTTAGAGAAAAGAGGAACTTTCTCCCATATTCTACTGATGGTAGCATAAATTGGTAGGTTAATTTAACAATATCTTTAAAATTTTTAAGTGTTCATTTCCTTTGACTCAGTACATGCAATTTAAAAAATTTATCCTACCAAAAAACCCACATATGCAAAGAGATGTATACAAGAATTAGCTCTGTATACTTTGTAATAGCCGAAAGTTGAAAACAACCCGAATGTTCATCAGGAAGAAGAGGAATGGTTAAGCTGCAGTATAAACATAAAACCGAATGCAATTCATGCTGTTAAAAAGAATGAGATAGGGGCTTCCCTGGTGGTGCAGTGGTTAAGAATCCGCCTGCCAATGCAGGGGACACGGGTTCAAGCCCTGGTCGGGGAAGATCCCACATGCCGCGGAGCAACTAAGCCCGTGTGCCACACTACTGCGCCTGCGCTCTAGAGCCCACGAGCCACAACTCCTGAAGCCCATGAGCCTAGAGCCCGTGCTCTGCAACAAGAGAAGCCACCGCAATGAGAAGCCCACGCACCGCAACGAAGAGAGTAGCCCCCGCTCACCACAACTAGAGAAAGCCCGCGCACAGCAACGAAGACCCAACGCAGCCAAAAATAAATTTTAAAAATAAATAAATAAATAAAATGAGATAGTCTGTATGTACTGACTGACATGGAAAAGTAACAGTCAAGTTGGGGATCAGAGTTGGATGGAAATAGGGCCTTTTTCTTTCTCTCTTTTTACTTTACATAAATTTTTTAGGTGTTGGATTGGGATCTTTTGAGTAGAGCTTCTTCTGTATTAAAAAAAAATAGAGGAAAAAAGAATATTAATTGGTGCCGTGGGTTGAATTGTATCTCCCCCAAATACATAAGAAGTCTTAATGCCTATTACTTCAGAATATGACATCATTTGGAGATAGGGCCTCTACAGAGATACACAAGTTAAAATGAAGTCATTAGGGTGGTATCCTAATCCATGAGGACTGGTGAACTTATAAAAGGGGCAATTTGGACACAGCATGCTTACAAGGAGAATACCATGTGAACATAAAGACAACCATCTATAAACCAAGGAGAGAGACACGGAACAGGTCTCTTCCTCACAGTCCTCAGAAGGAACCAACCCTATCACCACCTCCATCTCAGCCTTCCAGCCTCTGGAATTGTGACACAATAAATTCCCTTTGTTTAAGCCACCCAGTTAGTGGTATTTTGTTGCAGCAGCCCTAGCAAACTAGCACAGTTGTGAACTTTCAGAGGTAGAGGACTCGTGCTTTGGGAAAATAACCTCAAAAAAGAATGAAAAAAACCCCAAAAACAAAGAGACCTTTTTAAAAGCACGAGCTAGGGTGCAGCATAATGCAGTTAAACAGAAGGAACCAAGAATACCCATCCTTGCCAATATCCCACAGGCTTATGAACAGTGTTGAGGGAATCCTTTACGTTTCCAATGGGCTTAGAGAAAGACACAGTAGTTAGAAAAGTGGATAACTTGCCAAGGGACTACCTGGAATGGCAAAGAAATGGCAGACAGGCAAAGGTATACATTTCTGTGGAATTACCCATGCCACAGAACTACATGAAATTGAGTGTAACGTAACAGCACAAAACTACTGGACAGTGCCTATGACTGACATATCAATAGATAGTGTACTACAACATAAAATGAAAGAGAGACGTGGAAACACTGACCCTCATTCTCAAAAAGACAAAGATTATGATGTAATAAGACCCTCAGGTCATTAGAATTAGTACCATGGAAAAGATGGACAGAATCTAAGAGATATGAACCGAATGAGAAAGGGTTAATAATCCTGGATTTTAAATTACTGGATAATATTGAATTTGCCTAGAAGACCAAGATGAAGTTGTCTGCCATGAGCCAGGTCAGTCAGTGTTTCTCAACAAAGGCAGTCTTGACATTTTGGGTGGGCCAAATCTTCACTGGACAGCGTTGTCCTGCTTAACACAGGACATTTAGCAGTCCTCGTCCCAGATTACTAAATGCCATTAGTGACCCTAGTCATTATGACCACCAGAAATAACCCACCACATTCCAAACATCATCTAAGTATCTTCCCTAGTTCTCTGAGCTATAGGCTCAGATGAGTAAAGTCAGTTCTAGAAATAAAGAGAATTATATATTTGTACATGTGAACTTCTTATATTGCTGAAGCATCATACCATATACCTTCATTACCACAACTAACACAATCTATTGCATTTATTTAACTTATTCTCCATTTTCCCAAACTAGAATGTAAACTCCATGGAACAATGAATGAAAGTATTGTTAGTACTGATATCACAGTGCCTGAAATAACACAGGTAATCGATAAATGCTTATTGCTTCCTGGATTAGTAAAATGATTGCACAAACGAATATATAAATGGAGAAACAAACATTAATGTGCACTTGTCAAGGAAGGGCTATTATCCTACATGCTCAAATTCACAACTTCAACAATGACAAACACATTTTAAGCAGTTTATTAATAACAGTGACCTCAAGTTTTATAGGCCAAATGGTTATGAATGACCTTAAATGACAGGATCTGTATGATCCAACTAACTGTAAAGAGACAAATTATGATAATTTATAATACATATGCTATATAATGTTCCAGCGAAATACTGGTTAAAATGTTCTGTTTGTGTGTAATTTTCCTTAATGTGGCACTTCTGGGTTCCAATCTCAACTTTATCATTCACTAGCCAAATAATTTTATGGGAATAATTTAAAATCTCTGAGCCTCAGTTTTTCCTCATATATAAAACTGAAATATTAATATCCTCCATGTAAGGTTTTTACAAAGATTAAATGAGATAATCCATGTAAAATGTAGCACATTATAGGTACTAAATACACGATGGTGCCCTTACATCCCTTTCCTTTTAAAATTTCCCACTCATGGCTTTCCACATAACAAACCCTACTGCGAAATTTATGAACAAGCTTCATATTCAGTACTTTTGTGCCTATTTATACCCCCTCTTACAGTGTGAATAACACTCCATTGCAATTCTTGAAAATTCAAATCATCAAACGCTCACTTATTCCTTTCCAAATTAGAAAGTAGAAAGAATGATGTCCCAAGTCTTCAAAAAGCCCTGTAATTATGACAAAAATAACTGCCTTGCAAGAACAAAAGCCAGGAGAGGAAAGTGCTTGTGACTGACCAATATCCAGCCACTCACAAAGACCAGTGACAGTAATAACTTGTAAAAATTCTTAAGTGCAAAAGAGTACTTTACCCTTGCATATTAACAAATACCAAAATCAATGTAATAAGAACTAAAGCAGTTCAGATTTGAACTCTGCTTCTGTCTAGACACCTGCTGCAACTTTGCTGTTATTAATTGAAAACAATAATTATCAGAGTCATTTTAAGAGTGTATCTGGCTACAAAGAGTCCCTGACTAAACCTTTAAACTTTATTTCCAAGTGAGGCTATATAAACAGAAAGAGTTGTAAGAAAATAAGATTCAACATAAAACCTTAAACTTGTATGAAGTTATCAGATTCATATCCTTTACTATACTCTGAATTAATTTTTTATATATCCTGTTATTACCTTGTAAATAACACACTTACAATGCATTATAAGAGTAATATGTGGGTTAAAAGTGCTAATTTGTAAAAAGGCAAGCAATTAAAACATATCCCTATTTTTGTAACCATACTCTGGTCATTCTTGATTTTAAAAAAATTTTTATTATAGAAATTTTCAATCATATAAAAGTATACATAACAGCATAACAAACCCCCAAGTGCCCATTACCCAGGTGAGACCGTTGTCAAAGCCAATCCTCACCCACTTCTCCCCCATTTAATCATTTTGAAATACATTTCAGGTATCATTTAATCTTTAAATATTTCAATATATAATCTCTGAAACATAGGGACTATTTTAACATAACAAAACCACACACCTTAAAAATGAACTATTTCTTAATATCAAATATCCAAGCAGTATCAACATTTTAAAAAGTCACATATATATTTTTAATAGACTTTATTTTTTAGAGCAGTTTGGGGTTCACAGCAAAATTAAGCAGAAGGTACAGAGATTTTCCATATACCCCTTACCCCAGCTACGTGCCTAGCCTCTGCCATTATCAGCATCCCCCACCAGAATGGTACATTTTTTACAATCAATCAATCTACACTGATACATCATTATCACCTAAAGTCCATAGTTACATGAGGGTTTACTCTTGGTCTATACATTCTATGGGTTTGGATAAATGTATAATGACATTTATGCACCATTATAGTATCATGCAGAGTACTTTCACTCCCCTAAATATCTGTGCTCTGCCTATTTATCCTTCCCTCTCCACTAACCCCTGTAAATCACCAATCTTTTTGTCGCCATAGTTTTGCCTTTTCCAGAAAGTAATATAGTTGGAATCATACAGTATATAGCCCTTTTGGATTGGCTTCTTTCACTTAATATGCATTTAAGATTCCTCCATTTCTTTTTAAGGCTTGATAAGCTCATTTCTTTTTAGCACTGAATATTCCTTTGTCTGGATGTACCACAGTTTATCCATTCTCCTCCTGAAGGACATCTTGGTTGCTTTCAAATTTTGGCAATTGTGAATAAAGCTGCTATAACCATTCACGTACAGGTTTTTGTGTGAACATATAAGTTTTCAACTCACGTGTATAAATATCTAGGAGCATGATTCCCAGACTGTATGGTAAGCCTATGTTTCTCTTTGTAAGAAACTGCCAAACTGTCTTCCAAAGTGGCTGTACCATTTTGCACTCCCACCACCAATAAATGAGAGTTCCTGTTGCTCCACATCCTCACCATCATTTGGTGATGTCAGTATTCTGGATTTTGACCATTCTAGTAAGTGTGTAGTAGTACCTCACTGTTGTCTTAATTTGCATTACTCTTATGATGTATGATGTGGGCAACTATTCATATGCCTATTTGCCATCGTATATCTTCTTTCACGGGGTGTCTGTTAAGGTCTTTGGCCCAGTTTTAAATTGAGTTGTTTGTTTTCTTATTAAGTTCTCTGTATATTTTGGATAACATTTCTTTATTGGAAATGTCTTTTGCAAATATTTTTTCCCAGTCTTTGGTTTGTCTTTTCATTCTCTTCACAAGTTATTTCACAGAAGTTTTTAATTTTAATTAAGTCCAGCTTATCAATTCTTATCATGGATTGAGCTTTTGGCATCTAAAAACTCATCACCAAATCCAAGGCCATCCAGATTTTCTCCTACATTATCTTCTAGGAGTCTTATATTTTTGCATTTTACATTTAGGTCTGTGATCTATTTTGAGTAAATTTTTGTGTAAGGTGTAAGATCTGCATCTAGACTCAATCTGTTGCATGCAGATGCCCAGTTTGCCCATTGTATTGCCTCTGTTCCTTTGTCAAAGATAAGTCAACTATATTTCTGTGGGCCTTTTCCCGGGCTCTCTCTCCTGTTCCACTGATCTGTCTGTCTATTCTTTTGCCAATGCCAAAATGTCTTGCTTACTACAGCGTTATAGTAAGTCTTGAAGTCTGGTGATGCCAGTCTTCCAACTTTATTCTTCTTCAATACTGTGTTGCCTATACTGGATTTTTAGTCTCTATATACAAACATCAGATTCAGTTTGTGGATATACACTAAATAACTTGCTGGAATTTTGGTTGGGATTGCACTGAATCTATAGATCAATCTATAGAACTGACATCTTGACAATATTGCGTATTCCAATCCATGAACATGGAGTATCTCTCATGAGAGTTCTGTAGTTTTCCTTACATAAATCTTGTACATACAACATATTTTTAGATTTATATCTAAGTATTTAGTCTTGGGGGTGCTAACATCAATGATATTGTGTTTTTAATTCCGATTTCTACTTATTCATTGTTGGTATATAGGAAAGCAATTGACTTTTGCATATTAACCTTATTATCTGGCACCCTTGCTGTAATCACTTATTGGTTCCAGGAGGGGTTTTTTTGGTCAATGTTTTCAGATTTTCTACATAAATGATTATGCTATCTGTGAACAAAGACACGGGTTTATTTCTTTCTTCCCAATCTGTATACCTTTTATTTCCTTTTCCTGTCTTATTGCCTGAGCTAGGACTTCCAGTACAAATGTTGAAAAGCAGTGGTGAGAGGGCACATCTTGCCCCATTCCTGATCTTAGTAGGAATGCTTCAAGTTTCTCACTATTTAGTATATCAGTTGTCAGTTTTTTGTAGATGTTCTTTATCATGTTGAGGAAGTTCCTCTCTCTTCCTTATCTACTAAGAGTTTTTATAATGAATGGGTGTTACATTCTGTCAAATGGTTTTTCCTGCATCTGTTGATGATCACATGATTTTTCTTCTTTAGCCTATTGATGTGATGGATTAAAATTAATTAATTTCCTAATGTTAAACTAGCCTTGCGTAACTAGGATAAATCCCACTTGGTCATGGTATATGATTATTTTTATACACTGTTGGATTCAATTTGCTAATATTTTGTTGAGGATTTTTGCATCTGTGCTCATGAAAGATATTGGTCCATAGTTTTCTTGTAATGTCTTTGTCTAGTTTTGTTATTAGAGGAATGCTGGCTTCACAGAATGAGTGTGGAAGTATTCCCTCTGGTTCTATCTTCTAAAAGAGATTACGGAGGAGTGGTATAATTTCTTCCTCAAATGTTTGGTTTCAGCAGTGAACCCACCTGGGCTTGGTGCTTTCTGATTTGGAAGGTTATTAATTACTGACCCAATTTCTTTAATAGACATAAGCCTATTCACATCGTCTACTGCCTCTTGTGTGAGTTTTCGCAAATTGTGTCCTTCAAGGGATTGGTCCATTTCTTTTGAGTTACCAACTTTGTGGACATAGAGCTGTGCATAGTATTCCTCTATTACCCTTTTAATGGAATGTGTAATGATGTTCCTTCTTTCATTTCTGATATTAGTAACTTGTGTCCACTCTCTTTTTTCTTAATGAGCCTGTCTAGAGGCTTATCAATTTTATTGCTCTTTTCAAAGACCAGCTCTTGGTTTCACTGATTTTTCTCTACTGACTTCCTGTTTTCAATTTCACTGATTTCTACTCTAATTTTTAATATTTCTTTTCTTCTGATTACTTTGGATTTAATTTGCTCTTCTTTTTCTAGTTTATTAAGGTGGACACTTAGATGATTGACTTTAGAGCTTTCTTTCCTAATATATGCATTCAATGCTGTATGAGTCTTATATTTTTAATATAGTGTTTTTATTAAGCTTTTATGAATATATTTAAATTTTTAATTTTATTTAGTTTTTTAATGTTATACTTGAATCAAGAATCAAATAAGGTCCACACTTTATGACTGGTGAATTTGTCTCAAGTCTCTTTTAATATATAGGTTCTCCTTCAAAAATATTTTACTGAAGGGAGTTCTCTGGTGGCCTAGTGGTTAGGATTCCGGGCTTTCACTGCTGTGGCCCATGTTCAAACCCTGGTCAGGGAACTGAGATCCCACAAGCCACATGGCCAAAAAAATAATAATAATTAAAAAGATTTTTAAAATTTTTAAAATAGTGTATGATACAGTGGTTTAAAAAAAAAAACCACAAAGATTTTATTGAAGAAATTGAGTCATTTGTCCTGTACTTTCCCACAATCTGGATTTCATTGATTGCCTTCTGTTGTGGTGTTTAACGTGAGTTTCTCTAACTCTGTATTTCCTAAAATTGATTGCAAAATCTAGACATTTGATCAGATTTGAGTTTGACTTTTTTGGGCAAGATTATTTTATAGATCCTGACTTGTTTTTAGTTGTATCAATATTAAGAACCACTCTAAGAATTAAAAACAGAGAGGAAAAGAGAATAATTATCCAAAATTCCACCAAACAAAATGATCCATTTTCAGTTTTACATGTTCCTCTTAGATATACTTATTTTTATGCCCAAGAATAATCTTTATAATTATAAACAAAATATAACTATGAGTTTGCATTTTATTTTACTCATACATCATCATAAGCATTTTCCATACAGCCTTATAAAAATTATTTTTAATGGTGGAATCAAATTACATTATTATATTTAACTTATCACTATCCAATTTTGTACAGAAATTATTTCAAATTTATTTGCTATTTTAAGTAACACTAGGGCTTCCCTGGTGGTGCAGTGGATAAGAATCTGCCTGCCAATGCGCGGGACACAGGTTCGATCCCTGGTCTCAGAAGATTCTACATGCCGCGGAGCAACTAAGCCCGTCCACTACAACTACTGAGCCTGTGCTCTAGAGCCTGCGAGCCACAACTATGGAAGCCTGCATGCCTAGAGCCTATGCTCCGCAACAAGAGAAGCCACCGCAATGAGAAGCCTGCGCACTGCAATGAAGAGTAGCCCCGACTCGTCACAACTAGAGAAAGCCCTTATGCAGCAATGAAGACCCAACACAGCCAAAAAAATTAATTAAATAAAATTTTAAAATTAAAAATGAAAAGTAACACTAAAATGACCATCTTTTTGATCACAAATCTTGTTCTTGGGAATTATTTCCCCCAAAAGGAATTAATAACTCTAAGAATTGATACATATAGCTTTTTGAATATAACCATGCTGATTTCAACTTAACATCACCTTCATTGTGTATTATCAACATTTTCTGTTTTTTTGCTATTTAGGCATAATTTTAATTTCTACTACTTCTTAATATAAATTTAAATATTTCTCCACTGTTTACTAACCCACTTGAACATCTCTTTTGCCCATTTATATATTGAAAATGTGATGAATGCATTATATAGCAAAGACACATTTTTAGTTGACATCCTATAACCACCTTCTGATTTGTTTTGTCAAAGGAAGCATTGATTTAAGACTCAATATCCTAATCTGAGTTTTTCAATTAATTCTGTTTTGATTTAGAAAAATTGTGACCCACCTAGATGAAATGTACAGATTCCTAGAAACACAAAACCTACCAAGTCTGAATCCGGAAGAAATAGAAAATCTGAATACATCTATAGCAAAGAGATTGAATCAGTAATCAAAAACCTCCTAACAAAGAAAAGCTCCAAATCAGAGGGCATCGCTGGTAAATTCTACCAAACATTTTTTATTTTTTGGCCATGCTGTGTGGTATATGGGATCTTAGTTCCTGACCAGGGATCAAACCCGTGCTGCCTGCAGTGGAAGTGCAGAGTCTTAACCACTGGACTGCCAGGGAAGTCCCTACCAAACATTTAAGAACACCAAATCTTAAACTCTTCCAAAAAACTGAAAGGGAAGGAATATTTCCTAACTCACTCTATGAGGCCAGCATTACTGATACCAAAGCCAGACAAATACATGACAAGAAAACTATAGACCAATATCCCTTATGAACACTGATGCAAAAAATCCTCAACAAAATACTAGCAAACCAAATTCAGCAACACATTAAAAGGATATATATTATAACCAAGTGGGATTTTTTTCCTTGAATGCAAGGATGGTTCAACAAAGGAAAATCAGTCAATGTAATACACAACATTAAATGAATGAAAAAAGATCCACATGATCACTGATACAGAGCACAACAAAATTCAACATGCTTACATGATAAATACACTAAACAAACTTGGAATAGAAGGAAAGTCCGTCAACATAATAAGGGCCACATATAAAAAACCCAAAACTAACATCATGTGCAACAGTGAAGACAGAAAGCTTTTCCTCTCAGACAGGAACAAGACAAGAACATGCACTTTCACAGATGGCATGTACAAAACCCTAAAGACTGCACACACACACACACACACACACAATCTAAGAACTAATAAGCAAATTCAGCAAGGTTGCAGGATACAAAGTCAACATGCAAAAATCACTTGTATTTCTATACACTAATAATGAACAAGCCAAAAGTAAGATAAGTGAGACAGAGAAAGGCAAATACTGTATCATATTGCTTATATGTGGAGACTAAAAAATAATACAAATGAGTGTACATGCAAAACGGAAAGAGATCTAACAGATACAAAAAACAAACTAGTGCTTACCAAAGGGGAAAAGGAGAGGGGGAGGGGAAAATTAGGGGTACAAGATTAAGCGATACAAACTACTATGTATAAATTAGATAAGCAATAAGGATATATTACATAGCACAGGGAATCATAGCCATTATCTTATAATAACTTTTAATGGAGTATAATCTGTAAATATACTGATTCATTATGCTATACACCTGAAATTAATGTAATATTGTAAATTAACTATACTTCAATAAAAAAAATTTTAATAATAATGAACAAGGACTTCCCTGGTGGTCCAGTGGTTAAGACTCCGTGCTTCCACTGCAGGGGGTGTGGGTTCGATCCCTGGTGGGGGAACTAAGATCTCACATGCCATGCGGTGCAGCCAAAAAAAAAAAAAGTTAAAAAAAAAAAAATGAACAAGCCAAAAAATGAAAGAAGACAATTCCATTTACAATAGCATCAGGAAGAATAAAATACTTAGGAATTAAATTAACTCAGAAAATGACAGACTTGTACACTGAAGACAAGAGAAGACTGACAAAAAAAATTTCAAGAAGAAATGCCATGTCCGTGGATGAGAAGACTTAGCATTATTAAGATGTCAGTATTACCCAAAGTGATCTTCAGGTCCACTGCGATCTCTATCAAAGCCCCAAAGACTTTTTTTTCAGAAACAGAAAAATCCATCCTTAAATTCATTCATAAGGAATCTCAAGGGATCCCAAACAGCCAAAATAATCCTGACAAAGAACAAAGTTGGAAGATTCACATTTGATGGTTTCAAAATTTACTACAAAGCTACAGTAATCAAAACAGTGTGATATTAGCATAAATAATGATACAAAGAAGAGAATAAAACAGAAAACACAGAAATAAACTCTCACATGTATAGATAGTCAAATGATTTTTGACATGGGTGCCAAGACAATTCAATGGCAAAAAAAAGTCTTTTCAACAAATGGTGTTGGGGGTCTTCCCTGGTGATGCAGTGATTAAGGCACTCCGAATGTAGGGGGACCAGGTCCGATCCCTGGTCAGGGAACTAGATCTCACATGCATGTTGCAACTAAGAGTTCGCATGCCACAACTAAGGATCCCACCTGCTGCAACTAAGACCCAGCACAACCAAATTAAAAAAAAATATGGTGTTGGGAAAACTAGATATCCACATTCAAAAGAATAAAAGAATGAAACTAGACTCTTACCTTACACCATATACAAAAATTAACTGAAGTGGATCAAACACCTAAATGTAAGTGCTAAAACTATAAAACTCTTAGAAAAAACATAGGGAAAATGCTTTATGACATTAGATCTGCCAATGCTTTCTTAGATGTGACACGAAAAGCACAGACAACAAAAGAAAAAAACAGGGAAGTTGAACTTCATCAAGATTTAAAACTTTGGTGCATCAAAGGGCGTTACTGACAGAGTGAAAAAGCAACTCATGGAATGGGAGAAAATATTTGCAAATCAAGATAACTGATAGGAATCTGATATCCAGAATATATAATGAACTCTACCACTCAATAACAAAAATCAATACTTTATAAAGAAACACAGTCAACTTTCCATAAAGATATAATTAAAATAATAAGTTACCATTTAGGGATAACACACTATACACAGTGGTAGGTAACATATTTATTACTTCTAATAGTCATAATTCATTCATTCAACAGATCTTTATTATATGTAATTGTGCACCTTAAGTGTTTTCACCGTTATTTTACAGATGATGAATGAAAGTGCCTTGTGTCCAAGATCATGAAGAAGCTAATAAATGGCTGTGAAGTATTCTGAACCTAGATTTGTTTAGAAATATTGATCTCTTCTGCTCATTACAATGCTCTTAACACCACAGTTCAACCCACTTTCAGTCTGAGAAATTACTACCTCTCTGCTTCCCAAGGAGTATAGCCAGTGGCTATGTTTTAACACCAAAGGACAAAAAAAAAACCTTGAGAAAATTGATCTCTGAAGTTATAAGCCAACAGATTATCTTAATGTAATTAAGAGTCTTATAAAGAACTTGTAATTCAGGGTCTTATAAAGGTTATTCTGTATTCACCACCAAAATTCCCAAATGCTAAACAAAACTTACTGTAATGCCAGTTATTCAAAAGTAAATTGCAACTAATTTAATATATAACTTCATTTAAAATAACAAATTGCCATCTAATAAAATACAAATCAGATATTTTTCACCCTTCTTTTTGAATTAAGTATAAAATTTGCTTTGAAAACATGGTATAAATACAGATATTCCTCTCAGAAATGCTAAGAAAATAACATAAAAATCGCCATAAAACCTAACGAGTTTTTAATTTTTATCTTCTCTACTACATCTATGGGGAAAAAGCATGAGTTATACAGCCAAAAAAACCTTGGTTGGTTCATAGTAGCTCAGTTTCTTCAACTGTAAAATAAGGATAATATCACCTTTTACAAAGGTTTACTAGAAGGAGTAAACTAGATAATAAACAAATTACAGAGTATGTACTAAATAAATGTTAGCTCCCTTCTGATTCTCCTTTAGCTGGTTGCCCAGGAACTCTGTGGTCATAGTCCCGATGTTGCTAGAGAAGTGGCCCTAATACTACAGACCTCAATTTCATCACTCTCTTATTCTGATTGTTCCTAAAACCATTGCATATTGCTTTGGAGTGTGGACTCTGGAAGTCAAAGAATCTGAGTTTGATTCCTAACTCTAGTTATTGGCTGTGTGATTTCTGAACAAGTTAATCGTTTTAGACCTATTGTCAAATGTGGATTATAACACTACCTAATTCATAAGGAGTTACATATATTAAATAGGATAATATAAGCAGCTTTTAGAAAAGTATCTAGCACATGATAAACACTCAATAAATATCATCTATCTCATTCTCCTTGCCGCCACTAGCACCACCATCAACATCTATCTGCTTCCAACTGCAAAGCATCTGCAGCTTTGTAATTGTTTGGTTACTTATTTCATATACTTAAGCTTTGTCATCTATAGAAACGTGAACAGTGTGTTTTAATAGAGTGGCCATTTTTCTACCTTTTTTTGCATCTCTTTGGTTAAAACCAGAACACTAAGCAATAAATAATTCTCACTGAATGAATCAATGAGTAAACAAATAAACGGAAATGGATGAACAGATGGCAACACAGATTGGCCCTATAGGACTTTACTTGTTTCTCCATTCAAAAGTGCTTGTATTGCTAAGATAATGTAACAAGTTCAAAATGTCTCCAAAGAAAAATACTGACCCTATCCCATGAAGTCAGAACTGGAGTAGTATGAACTGGCTGAAAGTTTGATACAAAGTCTTACACGGCTATGAAAATTTCAATTTTCTACTAGGCTTTACTTTCCCACTCCAACATAACTAATTCTCTTTTCTGAAACCTTCATCACCTATCCCTATTTCACCTTCTCTCAATGTTTGTATTTCCTATATGAAGTATGAGCCAAGGATATAGAAATTTCTTAATGCTCTCACCACTAAATACAAAAATCTACCTTTTTCTTTCCCCACTTTTCTTCCCCTTGTTGAAAACCTAACCCTCAACAGATGAATAGATCCCATCCCTTTGAACTTCTAAAAAACTTTTCCTTTGATCAATCCCCTTTTTCTCCTAAAACAACTTGCCTAGAGGATCATTCATGATTTTATATAAATACAGTAGTATCTCCCATCCTTAAAAAAATTCACCCATAATCACCATCTTCATTTAATAATTGTCCCAATTTTTTCTGTTCTCCCTTAGTAAAACTTGAAAAGGACATCTCAATCTCCTCACTTCTTATTCCATTTTCAACCCATTCTGGCTTCTGTACGCACAGCTCAACCAAGACTGCTTTTATCAATGACCCTGATGTAGTCAAGTCCAGTGGTCCCTTTCCTGTCCACATCTTATTGACCCTGATCAGCATTTGGCATAGGTGATAATCCCTATCCTTTGACAAACTACATTCTTCTTTTGACTTCCGAGACAACACATTTTCTTGGTTTTCTGCCTGTCTCTCTGGCCACTCCTTCTCAGTCACTTGTACTGGGTCCTCCTTCTCCACTTGACCTCAGTGGCTCAGCCCTGGACCCCTTCTCTTTCCTCTGTACACTCTTCCCTAGGTGAGCTCATCCATTCCCATGGCTTCTCTCTGCACTCCCTACATGAGCTGCAAAGACCAACATGATCTATTCCCTGATCTCCTCTCCAAGCTCTTTTTATGTGACCTCTCTTACTTGCTATACTTTAACCACACTGTATTCCTTTTCAGTTTCTTGAATAGGTGCTTTCCTACCTCAGAGACTGTGTCCATGATGTTTACTCTTCCCGAAGCATTCTTCTCTCTGTTCTTTGAATGGCTGACTCCTCAAATTTCATGTATCACCTAAAATTTTGTCACTTCTCAGAGGACTTTCCAGACCTTCCTCCCCTTCTCCGTTTTTAATATTATCCCTCCTTCTTAATTTCCTTCATATCCCTTATCACAATTTATAATTCTGTTTGTTTGCTTTTGGTTATTTCCACTAATATTTACATGAGGGTAGGGATCATAATGTCATTAGTATAAACTCAGCACCCAGCACAGTGACAGACAAACAAGCACTCAGTGTTTGCTGAATAAATTAATGATCTGGGATTCATATATTTGTTCATTAACAAACATTTATTGAGCACTGTGCTAGATGCTGGGGATACAAAGAGAAATCATAATCACAAGATCCTTACAGACCAATGGGGGAGAAGGACAAAGACAATACTGTATGATAAGTGTTATGACATGGATGAGACTGATTTTTAGCCAACACAGCCTTTTGAAGGGTGTGAATGGAAAATATTTTCTAGCTTCATTAGAACTCAAGATTAATCCAAAATGTTGATCCTGTTTTACCATGCCAGAATGGTTAAACTCATAATATCAATGATAAGACAGGACAAACAGGTTTTCAGGCAGAGTATGAGGGAAACTAAATTACCATGCAACGTTCTATTTAAAGCATCTGTTTCTTATTCTCACATCTATTGTTTCCCATCAATAGGTAAGTAAATAGAAAATTAGGAAAATAAGCTTGTTTTGGTTTGAATCTATCTTTAATAGGAAAAACATATATGACTAACTTAAAATATTTTCCAAAGTCCTTACATCCCTTATATTCTGTATTTGATGCCATCATCCAAAGTCTCAAGGTGTTGTATAAAAAGATGTTCTGCTGCATTAAGAGATAGTATTCATTTCTTTATTTATCCAACTAATATTTAGTAAACACCTGTTATGTGCTAAAGCTGTGGATACAGTAGCAATCGAGGCAGAAAAGATCCTTACCCTCTTGGAGCTTTAGACTCAAAATAATAAACATGAAAATACATAAACAGAAAAATTGAAAATTCACTAGATCATTTCTAGAATTGATAATCAAACAGCTAAATAATTCTACTGAAATACATTATAAGTGTATAGTTTAATACTCATAGATACTTGTGAAAGAATTTTAAGTGGATATGTCTAAGAAAATCAAAGTATCTGCAAAACAAATACCTGATAGAGAACTCGAATCAAAATATAAAAAAGAACCTTTAAAATTCAATAAGAAAACAAACAACCCAATTAAAAGATCTGAATAGACACCTCACCAAAGAAGATACACAGATGGCAAATAAGCATATGAAAAGACGTTCATTATCATATGTCATTAGGGAGTTGTAAATTAAAACAAAAATGAGAGGGGACTTACCTGGTGGTCCAGTGGCTAAGACTCATGCTCCCAATACAGGGGGCCCAGGTTCGATCCCTGGTCAGGGAACTAGATTCCACATGGCACAACTAAGAGTTCACATGCTGCACCTAAAGATCCTGCATGCTGCAACTAAGACCCAGGGCTGCCAAATAAATAAATAAATATTTTTTTAAAAGTGAGAAACTACACCTATTAAAATGTCTAAAATCTGGGAATTCCCTGGCGGTCCAGTGGTTAGGACTCCTTGCTCTCACTGCTGAGGGCACAGGTTCAATGACTGGTAGGGGAACTAACATCCCACAAGCCACATAGCATGGCCAAATAAATAAATTAAATTAAATGTCTAAAGTCCAAAATCGACAAGACCAAATTCTGGTGAGGATGTAGAATAACAAGAATTCTCATTCATTGCTGATAGGAATGCAAAAGTGGTACAGCCACTCTGGAAGATAGTTTGGCAGTTTCTTACAAAGAGAAACACAGGCTTACCATACTCTCCAGTAATCACGCTCCTACATATTTACACAAACGAAAAACTTACATCCACTCAAAAACCTGCACACGAATATTTATAACAGCTTTACTTATAACTGCCAAAAACGGAAATTAACCAAGATGTCTTTCAATAGTTGAATGAATAAACAAACTTGTGGTATACCCATAAAATAGGACACAATTCAGCAATTTTCAAAAATGAGGTATCATGTCACAAAAAGACATGGAGGCTCCTTGCCACTGGCTTTAGCAATGACCAAAAAAAGCAAAAATAAACAAGTGGGACTACATCAAACTACAAACCTTCTACACAGTAAAGGCCATCAACAAAATAGCAACATATGGAAAGGGAGAAAATATTTGAAAGTCATATATCTGATAAGGGGTTAATATCCAAAATGTACAAAGAATTTATACAACTCAATAGGAAGAAAACAAACAATCTAATATAAAAATAGGCAGAAGAGGGCTTCCCTGGTGGCACAGTGGTTGAGAGTCCACCTGCCGATGCAGGGGACACGGGTTCGTGCCTCAGTCCGGGAGGATCCCACATGCCGCAGAGTGGCTAGGTCCGTGAGCCAGGGCCCCTGAGCCTGCGCGTCCGGAGCCTGTGCTCCGCAACGGGAGGGACCACAACTGTGAGAGGCCCGCGTACCACAAAAAAAAAAAAAAAAAAAAACCAGGGCCCCTGAGCCTGCGCGTCCGGAGCCTGTGCTCCGCAACGGGAGGGACCACAACTGTGAGAGGCCCGCGTATACCAAAAAAAAAAAAAAAAAAAAAAAAAGGGCAGAAGACATGACTAGACATTTCACCAAGAAGATATATTAATGTCCAACAGGTATGTGAAAAGGTGTTCAATGTCACTAATCATCAGGGAAATGCAAATCAAAAGCACAATGAGATATCAACTCATACCGGTCAGAGTGGTTATTATCAAAAAGGCAACAAATAACAAATGTTGGCAAGGATGTGAAGAAAAGAGAACCCTTGCACACTGTTGGTGGGAATGAAAATTGATGCAGCCGCTACAGAAAACAGTATAGAGGTTGCTCAAAAAAAAAAAATAAAAATAGAACTACCATATGACCCAGAAATTCCACTTCTAGGTATTTACACAAAGAAAACAAAATTGCTAACTCAAACAGATACCTGCGCCATCATGTTCACTGCAGCATTACTTACAATAGCCAATATATGGAAACAACCTAGGTGTCCAACAATAGATAAATGGATAAAGAAATTCTGGTATGTATTTATGTATGTATGTGTACACACACACACACACACACACACACAAAATGGACTATTAGCCACAAAAAAGAATAAAATCTTGACATTTGCAACAACATGGATGCAACTTGAGGGCATTACATTAGTGAAATAAGTCAGACAGAGAAAGAGAAATACCAGACAAGCTCAGTTATATGTTGAACCTAAAAACTACCACATCAAAACAACAACAAATAATGAGCTCACTGAATCAGAGAACAGATTGGTGGTAGTTGCCAGAGGTGGGGTGAGGATGTATGTGAAACAGATGAAGGTGCTCAAAAGACACAAACTTGCAGTTATAAAATATATGTCATGGGGTGTAGTGCGTGCCATCCTAACTATAGTTAATAATACTGTATTGCATATTTGAAAGTTGCTAAGAGAGTAAATCTTAAAAGTTCTCATCATAAGAAAATTTTGTAACTATGTATGGTACAGATGATAACTGGACTTATGGTGATCATTTCACAGTATATACAATATATACAAATATCGAATCATTATGTCATACACCTGAAACTAATATAATGTTATATGTAAATTACACTCAATTTTTTAAAAAGACAGGGAATAATCTTAAATGTATATTTCTAAGTCAAAGATGCCAGTTTGAAAGCCAACATAATGTATGATACTAACTATAAGACATTCTGGAAAAGCCAAAACTACAGAGCCAATGAAAAGATCAGTAGTTTCCACGGTTCAGAGAAAGTAAGGGAGAAATACAAAAGTGGGGGACAAGGGACTTTTAGAGTAGTATAACTATTCTATAAGATACTGTAATAAGATAGATAATATGCATTTATCAAACCCACAGAACTGTACAACACAAAGAATAAACTCTAACAAAAACTATAGCATGTATTTCTTTTATGACTTTTGTTAATAACAATGTATCAATATTGGTTCATCAATTTCAATAATATACCACACTAGTGCAAGATGTTAATAATGGGGTCCACTGGGGGGGGCGGGGGTATATGTACTTTCTGCTCAATTTTTCTGCTGTAAAAATAGTCAATTCAATAAGGAAACAGTAATCTTAAGTGACACATTAGACCACTTGGACTTAATAGATATCTACAGGACATTCCATCTAAAAAAAACAGAATACACATTCTTTTCAAGTGCACATGGAACGTTCTCCAGGATAGATCATATGCTAGGCCACAAAACAAGTCTCAACAAATTTAAGAAGATAGAAATTATATCAAGCATTTTTCCAACCATAACGGTATGAAACTAGAAATCAGCTACAGGAAAAAAAATGGGGGAAACACAAACACGTGGAGACTCAACAAGATGTTCCTAAAAAACCAATGGGTCAATGAAGAAATCAAAGAGAAAATCAGAAAATACCTTGAGGCAAATGAAAATGGAAACACAACTTTCCAAAAATCTATGGGATGCAGCAAAAGCAGTTAAAGGAGGCAAGTTTATAGCAACACAGGCCTACCTCAAGAAACAAGAAAACTCTCAAATAAAAACCTAAACTACCAACTAAAGGAATTAGAAAAAGAAGAACAAAGCCCAGAGTCAGTAGAAAACAGAAAATAATAAAGACCAGAGTGGATTTAAATAAAATAGAAATTAAAAAGAAAAAACAAAAAACAGAAAAGACCAATGAAACCAAGAGCTGTTTTTTTAAAAAAGATAAACCAAATTGATAAACCAACAGTCCCACTTATCAAGAAAATAAGAGACAGGACCCAAATAAACAAAATAAGAAATGAAAGAGGACATATAAAAACTGATGCCACAGAGATACAAAAAATCATAAGAGAATATTATGAAGTCATATGCCAATAAATTGGACAACCTAGAAAAAATGGACAAACTTCCAGAAACATATAACCTTCCAAGAATGAATCAGGAAGAACGAGACAATCTGAACAGACCAATCACTAGTAGTGAAATTGAATTTTTGATTAAAAAAAAACAACAAAAACTCCCAGCAAACAAAAGTCCAGGACCAGACAGCTTCATAGGAGAATTCTACCAAACATATAAAAAAGAGCTAACTATTTCTCAAACTACTCTAGGGAATTCCCTGGTGGTCCATCAAACGGGGCACAGGTTCAATTCCTGGTTGGGGAACTAAGATCCTATAAGCTGTGTGGAGTGGCCAAAAAGCAAGAGAAAGAAAGACACAAACAAACTATTCTAAAAAAATTGAAGAGCAGGGAACACTTTCAAATTTATTCTATGAAGCCACCATTACCCTGATACGAAAGCCAGACAAAAACACTACAAAAAAAAAAGAGAGAAAATTACAGGCCAATATCTCTGATGAATGTAGATGCAAAAATCCTCAACAAAATATTAGCAAACAGAATTCAACAATATATAAAAAGGATCATACAGCATGATCAAGTGGGATTTATTCCAGGGATGAAAGATGGTTCAATATCTGCAAATCAATCAATGTGATACACCACGTTAACAAAAGAATAAAATCACATGATCATCTCAATAGATGGAGAAAAAGCACTTGACAAAATTCAACAGCCATTCATGATAAAAAAAAGAAAAAACTCTCATCAAAGTTGGTATAGAGGGAATATATCTTAACATAATAAAGGCCATTTATGACAAACCCATAGCTAACACCATATTCAATGGTGAAAAGCTGAAAGCTTTTTTTCTAAAATCAGGAACAAGACAAAGGATGCCCACTCTCAATCACTTCTATTTAACATAGTATTGGAAGTCCTAGCCAGAGCAATCATACACGAAAAAGAAATAAAAGGTATCCAAATTGGAAAGGAAGAAGTAAAACTGTCATTATTTGCAGATGACATGACACTACATATAGAAAAACCCTAAAGTCTTCTCTGAAAAGCTATTAGAATAAGTGAATTCAGTAAAGTTGCAGTATACAAGGTTAATACACAGAAATCTGTTGCTTTTCTATAAACTAATAATGAACCATCAGAAAGAGAAAGCAAGAAAATAATCTTGTTTAAAATTGTATCAAAAAGAATAAAATACCTAGGATTAACTTAACCAAGGAGGTGAAAGACTGAAAACCATAGAACACGGATGAAGGAAACTGAAGATGATACAAAGAAATGGAAAGATATCCCATGTTTGTGGATTAGAAGAAGTAATATTGTTAAAATCTGTACTACCCAAAGCAATCTACAGATTTAATGCCATCCCTATCAAAATACCCATGACATTTTTCACAAAACTAGAACAAATAATCCTAAAACTAATATGGAACCACAAAAGACCCTGAGTTGCCAAGGCAATCTTGAAAAAAAGAAAGCTGGGGTTAGCACACTCCTTGACTTCAGACTATACTACAAAGCTACAGTCATCAAAATAGCACAGTACTGGCACAAAAAGACATATACAGATCAATGGAACAAAACAGAGAGCCCAGAAATAAACCCATGCACTTATCGTCAATTAATCTATGATAAAGGAGGCAAGAATATACAATGGAGAAAAGACAGTCTCTTTAATAAGTGGTCTGGGATAACTGGACAGCTACATTTATTTTACAGAATAAAATTAGAACATTTTTCCATACCACCTACAAAAATAAACTTAAAATGGATTAAAGACCTAAATGTTAGACTGGAAACTATAAAACTCCAAGAAAACACAGAGAACATTCGTTGACACAAATCACAGCAATAGTTTTTTGGATCTGTCTTCTAAGCCAAAGGAAACAAAATCAAAAATACACAAATGGCATTTAATTAAACTTAAAAGCTTTTCTACAGCAAAGGAAACCATCAACAAAACAAAAAGACAACCTATAAAATGGGAGAAAACATTTGCAAATGATATGATCAGTAAGGGGTTAATATCCAAAATATATAAAGAGCTCAAAAAATTCAATATAAAAAAAAATACAACCCAATTTAAAAATGGGCAGAACACATGAACATTTTTCCAAGGAAGACACACAGATGTTTAAACAGGCACATGAAAAGATGCTCAACGTCACTAATCCATTAGGAAAATGCAAATCAAAACCGTAATGTGATATCACCTCACCTGTCAGAATGGCTATCATCAAAAAGTCTATAAATATCAATGTCAGCAAGGATTTGGAGAAAAGGGAGCCCTTGTACACTATTGGTGGGAATGTAAATTGGTGCAGCCACTGTGGAAAACAGTATGGAGATTCCTCAAAAAATTAAGAATAGGGCTTCCCTGGTGGCGCAGTGGTTGAGAATCCGCCTGCCGATGCAGGGGACACGGGTTCATGCCCCGGTCCGGGAAGATCCCACATGCCGTGGAGCAGCTGGGCCCGTGAGCCATGGCCGCTGAGCCTGCACGTCCGGAGCCTGTGCTCCGCAAAGGGAGAGGCCACAACAGTGAGAGGCCCGCGTACAGAAAAAAAAAAAAAAAAAAAAATTAAGAATAGAACTAACATATGATCCAGCTATCCCGCTTCTGGTTATTTATCCAAAGAACATGAAAACAGTACTTGAAAAAGATATAGATACCTATGTCCATCATGGCATTATTTACAAGAGCCAAGATATGGAAACAACCTAAGTGTCCATCAACAGATGAATGGATAAAGAATATGTAGTGCGCGCACATGCGCGCGCGCGCACACACACACACACAATGGAATATTACTCAGCCATTAAAACGAATGAAGTTCTGCCATTTACAACAACATGGATGGACCTAGAGAGTATTATGTTTAGTGAAAAGAGTCAGACACAGAAAGACAAAACTCTATGTTTTCACTCATATGTGGAATCTAAAAAATGAAACGAATTAATATGACAAAACAGAAACAGACTCACAGATATAGAGAACAAAATAGTGGTTACCACTGGGGAGAGGGAGGAGGGGAGGGGCAAGACAGGAATAGAGGATTAAGAAGTACAAACTACTATGCATAAAATAAATAAGCTATAAGGATGTATTATACAGTACAGGGAAATACAGCCGTTATTTATAATAACTTAAAATGGAATATAGGGAATTCCCTGGTGGTCCAGTGGTTGTTAGGACTCTGTGCTTTCACTGCCAAGGGCATGGGTTCGATCCCTGGTCAGGGAACTAAGATCCTACAAGCCATGCAGTGCAGCCAAAAAAACCAGAGTATAATCTGTAAAAATACTGAATCACTATGTTGTACATCTGAAACTAACATAATATTGTAAACCAACTATACTTTAACTTTAAAAAAAGACTATTAATTTCTTATAGTAGATATGTCCAGGGAGCTGGACTAGCGACTAGGGATATGTAAAAGTAGGTAGAAGACTGCCATCTTTCAAGATATAAATATTACTTTGTTTAAAATAAAAATAGTACCAGGCCTCTTCATTCCATCTAAAAATGTGTTTTATTTTCAATTTCAACAGTTATTTTTAACATGATATTTTAATTCTTTAAAGTATTTTTCACTTAAACTAAAAATATACTATAATGACATAAATATCAAAATATTATTAAATATATAGTTCTTTTATATACCTTTATAGACAAAATTACTCCTGACTACTGTGGAACAGTAATTCAAATTAAAAGCACAGAGTAGAATACTGACTGTAGTTTGCCATTTTATACATAAACATATATAATATTATATAAATTATATAAACCTATAAAATCTTTATGTTATATAAATATAAATTTATATAAAATATAACATTTTATAATTACATTTATAAATGTTCACTATATGTTAAATACCTATAATCCCCAGTGTGTAGAGGAAGATGGCTTTCTAGAACTATATTAAAAATTAATCTAGATCAGTTTTCAATATGTCATTTTGACATTATACATGTCATCAAGTTATCTGTTTTAAACTAATGTGATGAAGATCGTGTGTGCCTAAAAGGATTAGTACTATTGGAAATGAATCAAAAGGGAAAGAGTAACTGCAAAATAAAACTCCCAGTGTAGCCCACTTAAGTGGTACTGTGATAAGTAGCATCCCAGTCAAACTCAGATGACTTCCAGAAAACATACTATCAGCAAAGCACATTTCAAAATGTTTAATGGCGTATTCTTCCCACAAAGTGACCTTGGTTAATCAAGTATGTTTAACAATAACTTTACAGAGATAAATCAGTGCTAGCACAAACCTTTCCATTTCCTTTTCTTCCTTATTTAAACACAGACGTTCAGAGCTGCAAGGAAACAGAGATAAAGTCTATGCAATCCCCTCCTTTTACAGCAGAGGAAACAGAAGCCCAGAGCTGTTTCATACCCATTTCAGTGTTCTTTTCATACTACCTGTCCTACAGTTCTCTTCTCTGTTCTGTCTATTCAAACACAGTAAAAAAAAAACTCATCTATTTTGAATTCTACTTTTAAAGTCAGTTAATGTGGGAAAATAGTAAGTAAACTGCAGTGCTATATATTACTATCACTAAATCTCTCCTCATTCCAGGACTTGGCACCCATATTGTTCTTTTCCTAATTTGTAGTTCAAGACCTGATAGGTGAAGTAAAACCTAAAATCCTGCTACCTCTGCTAGATTCCCCCATCAACTGACAGCACCAGTCACTCAGCATTTTGTCTTCCTTTCAAATTCCCAATCCTTTACCACTGTCCAAAACTAATGTTCACCCAAAGACCATGACTTATATTTCTAGTAAGCAATCCAAATACAGATAAATTTTGTTGCTATGTCCAGTGTAGTAAAAGAGCAAAGGGCTTTGGAGTCAGATAAATTTGTGTTAAAATCCATGCACTCTCATTTATAAGCTCTGAGAATTTAGGCAAGTTACCTAAACTTTCTGAGGCACATTTTTTTTCTCCCCTGTAACTGTATCTCAGAGAATTGTGTTGTTAGACCAGATAAGCCTAGCATACAGTGGAAGTGTTAAAAAAAAATGTTACTCTCATCTTTCACACCATCCTAAACAAAGTTTCTACTTGTAAGTATCAGTTCAAGAACTTTTACTTTAAATGCTATTCTTATGTCTACTTCAGTAGATAGAAGAGAGTCATTAATCAGCTAGCATCTCGTGAGTAACAACCTGCCACATAAATGACAGTAATGGATAAAGTGTGATAAAGCCTTGTGAATGACCAATAAAATATAGAAAACTTTTTTTTCCTTTAAAAATTCTTCTCCACTTTCAAAAAACTCTTTCCTGTACTCTTAAACTCAAAAGCTTTTCTTAGGCCTTTGAAGTCAAATAATCAAATAAAAAGGGGTCAAAATATTCAGGGCAAATGGAACTTGACAAAGAATGAATAACCATATTCTGCTAGATTCAGTGATTTCTATAGGAAATTATTATGGATATATAATAACAGTGATCATCTGAACTTAGAGGGCACCTTTCTGGAAAGGAGTTCCCTGTACCTTTTTCTTTTCCTCTGGCCGCACCACGCGGCTTGCGGGATCTTAGTTCCCTGAACAGGAATTGAACCTGGGGCCACGGCAGTGAAAGGGCCAAGTGCTAACCACTGGATCACCAGGGAACTCCCCTCTGTACTCTTTCTATTCTGTAATTTATCACCTATCATACAGCTGAAGTAGAGATTATGCTGCTATATGGAACAATTATCTAAATCAATAATGTGTGAAATCATAAAATAAAACTCACATTTGCTGAGCATTTTAGAGTATGACATAGTTTTCCAATTAACAACGAAGACAAGAATAGAATCCAGATGTCCTGATGTCCATTACAACAATATAGAAATAAACTGCAGTATTTTAACACCTTCATAAATTCAACATAATTATTTTATATTCTTCTTAATGACATTATACCAAGATAAATGAATGTTGTAACAAGTATAATATCTACTACTCATCAAGACCTGGATATAGGCCCTATGCTTTGCTAAATAATTTCCCACAATTTTCTATTAACTCCTTCTATATTCAAGTGCATTTTTATCATGGCCCATTCTCCTGTAAGATGATTTCCCTTTCCCTACTGCTAATTCTCCACCTGTGCTCTGCTGTGATCCCATTTTCCTCACATACTTTAGAACTTTGATCCATAAATTATATCCACTTTCTTATATCTCCTCCTCCAAACAGTCACTTTTTTTTTTTTTTTTTGGCCGCACCACACGACATGCGGGATCTTAGTTCCCTGACCAGGGATGGAACCCACGCCCCCTGCAGTGGAAGTGCAGAGTCTTAACCACTGGACAGCCAGGGAAGTCCCAAATAGTCACTTTTTGTATCATGATTTTCCTGACTCCTTCTGCCATTCTGGGAAAAATTAAGCTCTCATTTCTCAACATTCCTAAAGCATTTTGTTCATACTGCTATTATGAATGAGGAGAGATGCTAGGAGAAGCAGTATGTCTAAAGGAAAGAGTCCTAGCTTTAAAGGTGGCTCTAGTACTTTCAAGCTGTGTGACCTTGGGCATATTCCTTGACCTCTCTGAGCCTCTAATTCTTGATCTGTCAAATAGTAAAAAATTAACCGGGCTTCCCTGGTGGCGCAGTGGTTGAGAGTCTGCCTGCCGATGCAGGGGACACGGGTTCGAGCCCTGGTCTGGGAAGATCCCACATGCTGCGGAGCAACTGGGCCCGTGAGCCACAACTGCTGAGCCTGCGCGTCTGGAGCCTGTGCTCCGCAACAAGACAGGCCACGACAGTGAGAGGCCCGCACACCGTGATGAAGAGTGGCCCCCACTTGCCGCAACTGGAGAAAGCCCTCGCACAGAAACGAAGACCCAACCAAGCCAAAAATAAATAAATAAATAAATAATAATTAAAAAAAAAAAATTAACCACCCATTCTACAAGACAGTAATGGGTATTAATGAGAATGAATATAAAGCACACATAACTGGCTCTTAATACACTGTATTATATATAAATTGCTGTGGGATGGTCTGTTTGTCTACTCAGTTCAGTAGTTCACAATGATTTTTTTAGCATTTTTGAAAAACTGCAGGAAATCCAGATACTCCTCTCCTCACACACTGAAATCAGTGCCTCTGATTATAAACTCTATGAGGTCATACATTCCAATTTATGTATACTTGAATCTCCAGTACCTAGCCCAGAACCTTTCATATATTAGATGCTTAATATATGCAGTAAAGAGAATTTATTAGCTATAGATATTAAATAAAGAAATTGTTGGAAATAACTGGATAGTAGATATATTAGAATGGAACAAACTAAATTTCTTTTTTCAACAGTAAACATTATTTTACAAAATCACATTGCTTGGGGTATTTTTCTAGCTAAATTCCAAGTATAATTTGATTAATTTACTATCTAGAAAAACTATACCTAAGTTTATAAGCCCCTTTCTTCTGAGGAGCTCAAGGATTTTTAGACATTACCTCAACAATCCTTAGAACACCCCTGAGGAAAATGGAGATGGAGAAAGAAAAAAAGTGGAATATGAATCCATAATCCATATGAAGCCATAAATTTATAAATTCTGCAAATTCCACTCAGCAAAAATTCCATGTAATTTTTCAGCTTATGTGCATTTTGCCCCATTTTCTTTCTGAATCTACCTAAGTTACCTATTTAGTCATTACATCTGTATATGCTGGTCTGGAACAAAAGCATTTTTATTATTTGCTTAAGCAAAATTTTGGGACTTCCCTGGTGGTCCAGTGATTAAGAATCCGCCTTCCAATGCAGAGGATGCGAGTTTGATCCCTGGTCGGGGAACTAAGATCCCACATGCCACGGGGCAACTAAGCCCGCGCACCACAACTAGAGAGCCCATGCGCCACAACTACTGAGGCTGCACACTCTGGAGCTCATGCACCACAATGAGAGAGCCCGCACACCACAACTAGAGAGCCTGTGCACTCTGGAGCCCACGTGCCGCAACTACTGAGCCTGCATGCTCTGGAGCCCACGTGCCACAACTAGAGAGAAGCCCGCATGCCGCAGCAAAGAGCCCACCCGCCACAACGAAAGATCCCGTGTGCCGCAACTAAGACCCAACACAGCCTAAATAAATAAATAAATAGGAAGGAAATTTTAAAAAAACAAGCGAAAATTTCAGAAAGTGTTATACACAGTAAGCAAAACATAGAACAACAACAAAAAAATGATGACTCTAATCCCCTAACAGAAAACTGACTGTTCAGGCTACTGACCATAGGTTTACTTCAGACTGCGAAATATTTAGGAATTAGACACATTATTTTCTCCAAATTTTAACAACCAGAGACTAACAGCCCAGTTTCAGCTTTGACTACTTTCTGCTCCCCATCATTTGGTTCTTTTGTTCTAGGACCCTGTAGTAGCCCTTTCTGAATGCCCACCCAGGAACCATTCTCCCCCTTTTCCTTATTAAGAGAATCCCACTTTTGTTGAGGCAACACTGGGCTCAGCCTCAGGGGATGAATCATGATTGATCTTAGCCAATCCTGGCAATCCTGTTCCCTGTTGTCAGTCATTGGTCTAAATTGGACCTGTGGTCTAGAACTGGCCAATAAATTGAAAGAAGTTGATGGGGATTCTTTCTTCCCTGATGAGAGGGCAGCAAGAGGAATAGGCTTTTTTGCCACCAACCAGTTTCTCTGCATTTGGGAAGTAATCAGGTTGGACTTGATGCTTAAAGCTGTGCCACTATCTTGAGACCACGAGGGAAAGGCCAAGAGAACTTCAGTGATCCTGACTCTACACCCAGACATAACAGAGTCTCTATTTTCAGGCCTCTTGTTATATGAAATAAATGTTACTTTTGTCTAAGTAACTGAGGGCCAGATATTCTGTTCCTTGAAGTTGAAGGCAACCGAATTAATACAGACAGACCAATAAATCAGGCAAGAAGGGAAGTAGAGGTTAATTACTGAGCACTTACTATTACACGTAATTTCATTTAATCTTCACAACAGCCCGATGAAAATTATCTTTTGATTTGTTTTTTATGAAAAAATAAAGCTTAATAAAGTTATACAGTTAAAAGTAAAAAGCTGAAGTTCAAATCCAGACCTGACACCAAACCTTACATTCTTTTTAAAAATACAAAATCCCATTTCCTCCTTGTTTACAGTTCTTGTTTAAAAAACAGACTAGTAGTCGGGCTTCCCTGGTGGCGCAGTGGTTGAGAGTCCGCCTGCCGATGCAGGGGACACGGGTTCGTGCCCTGGTCCGGGAAGATCCCACATGCCGCGGAGCGGCTGGGCCCGTGAGCCATGGCTGCTGAGCCTGCGCGTCCGGAGCCTGTGCTCCGCAACAGGAGAGGCCACAACAGTGAGAGGCCCGCGTACCGCAAAAAAAAATAAATAAATAAAAATAAAAAAAATAAAAAATAAAAAAAATAAAAAACAGACTAGTATATTGATGTGGTACTACCTAACAGAATTTAGGGAGAGCTAAGGAATATCACTTATTCTTATAACCTTGTCACAAGGATCTATAGCCTTCAACTCTTTTTTGTATCAAAGTTATATGGAGGGGAAAGACAAAAATATATGTATATGTGTACCAAAAGTTCCAGAATGTCTAGTACAATGGCAAAAATCCTATAGCAAAAACTGGGATGGATTCTAAGTATAATATTCAATTACTCAAGAATTTAAAAATATGAAGTCAATCATAAACATTTCTTAAATCAAAAGAATAACTTCCTTATTTCAAGCTATTCCATTAACCAAGTATCAATACAGAAACCAAAGTTAACACTTCCTCAGTTCTCATCTATTCATGAAAACTGATTCAGCTTAAATCTTCACAACAAAAAAAAATTATATAAACACTAAGAATCAGCGAGGTCATTTTTCATTTGGAAATTTACTAGAATTGCATGTTCAAAAACTATTTATGATGTCATCTCAAGAAGTATGTTCACCTTATATTACCTTTATTAATTTTTAATTGAGCATTACAAAATGCACATGCCAGATTCCTGAGCTGATACACACAACTTACCTTCCCACATGCTCTGCAATGATGCCTCCTTTTGGTGAATGTAAACCTGGCTTCACATTTCATGCAATTTGGAGCCTGAGAATCTGGTACCCACACTGGAGCCACTTCACCCAGAGTGGTAAATGGCTTTCTAGCAGAAATTCCAAACTGACCAGCTCTGAGATCATTATCTGGGCTTTCTGGAGGTAATGCAACGCACTGTCTACTGGATATCCCAGACTCATAACTTTCTAAATGTTCCCCATTTGTATCAGCAATAGAGATATTTCCCAAAGAGGCATTGCATACATTGGTTGCTGAGTTTTCCCCTAATTTTGCTCTCCCAAGAACATCATTTTTGTTTTTAATATTATTTCCATTGTTTGCAGGAAGGTCATTTTGTAAATGGTCTGATAATGGCTTTGGAATTTGAAGTTTAAGATTGGAAGGTTGCTTGGGCCTTGCACCACCAAAAGGAACACTGATAGATTGCAGGTTTGCTACTATCTTGGGTGAAGACTGCCCAAGCACTGATGGAACCTGGCTACAGAAATTGTGTAAGTAATTTTTCTTCATTAGGTCACCAGTGCTGTTTAAAAGTAGTCCACTCCCTTCTGTGGCTTCATTTCCTCTCTGTTCATAAATATTTGAGTAGCATTCTGACTTGCTCTCCTCTATTTCCTTTTCTTCTGTTACTGAATCTTCTTTGGAAGGTAAAGTCTTTGGAACAAAACAAACAACTGGGCTCTGCATTCCATAGGAATCACAACAATTAGATAGTGAATTTGCTGCTGGTGTATCCATAACAGTGGAGAAATCGCACCCTTCACTTTCATTCATGCAAGTTTGTTTTAAATCTAGACCTGCTTCTGCCATTCTATCACACTCTCCTCCACTATCATCATAAGTATCTTCAGGCTGATTCATGTGCAGAAACTTCTCATTTTCTTTATTTACTTGGCTGTCATTCATCTTGTTTGGTTTAGTCAATTTCCAATTAGTGATCTCCTGAGATTCAGAGAAATGCTCGGTCATATTAAGAAGCTCTGTAGTGCCAAGAATTTCTTCATGTTTACAACCTTCATTTTCATCAGCTCTAACTTCACCAGGCACAAGGCAATCTGAAAACTGTTCACAGTTATCATCCCTGCCAGACCCATTAGGCATGTCAGCTTTGAGAAGCAAAGGTAAACCAGACTGGATGGATTCTTCAGTTGTTCTTTCCTCTGCTGGCTCTTTTTTCATCAAAATCCCCTCACTCAAGTGGGAAGAGGAGTCTGGACTCCCTAGATCTGTCCTAGGAGAGCTGGTTTTGCCAGTGAGAACCTCATCTGGTGTAGAGTCCTCTTGCTTTACAGCAGGACCTTCATCTGTTCCCTGGGATGAGATTACTGAATCTGGTGTTAAACTTGTAATGACAGACATGGTGGGGTCTCTATCTATATTTTCATCATCCTGTAACTGTGAAGGGGAACAGACACTGGCTAGATTATCAGATGAAGTAGTACATATGTATTTAACAGAATCCCCCTCTGCATTTGGTCTACTCAATGGATCCATTTGTTTCTCTGAGTTCATATCGTTTTCAGTGGACCCATTTACACTTAAACTAAATTGATCAGTTTGTCTGTTTTCGTTATCCAGTGAACAGCTAAAAGCATCCATGAGGGATTGACTATTATAATTATTACAATCCTGCAAATCGCTTTGTAATGTCCTTTTATCACAGTTATGCATGACGGCTACAACAAGAACGCTCTTCTCATCTGGCAGACAAGCTAGGTTTCCACATTTCTTCTCTCCCACTTCGACAATACTGCGTTGATCATCTTGATTACAGTTCCTCTTAATTAACTGGTCTTCTGCAACCGCATTTTCATCAATCCACATTGTGTTGATCTCTGGATTCAGACTACAGTCCTGTCCATTAGCACAATGGTCCTCTCCCTCTGTGTTAAGAGGAGCTGAATGAGCCAGGGAGAAGACTTTCAGTTGTGGCTGTGACTCAGAAACTGTAGGTTCATTCACACTGGCCAATGCAGGGTTAAATGACAGTCGGGGAGAAGGGGGATCTAGAATCTTATTCCACCTGGTATCCAATAAAATAGGAGAAACGGTTTCATCTGAAAAAATAAATAATTATAATAAGTTTGCTGGTAACACTGATAAGGCTAGGACTAAGTTAATCAACTACATTTGCAAATATGCCCTGAAATTAAAATATTCCTAGGATATGTGAAAACAGAATATTCCTAGGGTATGAAGTTTCTAATTTTTAGCTAAGGATAAGAAAATACATTTAAGACTGTTCCCTGTATTATATATCACCAAATGGAAAAATCTCAGAACATTTCAAACAACAAAAGAATTCTACCCCAATCTAGTTGACATAATTAAAGTGGCCCCCAGGCTGTACTTTGGGGCTGGGGAGGAGGGGAGGGCAATAATGGGGAAGGTCTTGGACTGGCCCAGCACAACATGGGGTAGGGGCTAATTTAAGGTGGAAAAAAAATCAGAACAGTGATGAGGATACAGTAATTGAGCGGGAAGGAAAACAAAGGAATTCTGTGGAGACAGTATGCTCTGTAATCTACAGCATGACTGAGATGTGGTTACATGGATATATCTCTTGGTCAAAACTGTACAGTTAAGATCTACACATTTTAATGTATAAATTTTATCTTCAAAAAATTGTAAAAAATAACATTGAAGCAGGGAGTGAGGAGCAAATGAAGATATATAAATTAAAAATGGCAGCATGTCAATCACTGCTGAAGTTGGGTAATGGGTACACTAGAGTTTATTACACTATTCTATTTACTTTGTATATATTTGAAATTTGCTCACAATAATAAGCTAAAAAGTTTGTTACAGCATGTGAAATTCTGCTTATAACCATGTCACAATACATTATTATTTAGGTTCATATTTACACTATTATCTGAGGAAATTTGGCAGAAAGTATCATTTGCCATATTAAAACAACCTTCTTATATTCTATCAATAAGCATAATCTCATTTAATGTTTCTGTTTATTTTTTAATAGATCATAATTATGATGGCATTTTCCCAAGTTATTGTGCTATGTGTGTGTCTAATTAGAGAAATAAGAAATTATGCACTTATTGCTTTTCCTGCTTTTTCCTATAGTAAATCTGATAATCACAGCCCTGAAATTATACAGACATGCTTTCCTCTCATAAATCTTTAATGCTCCCTTAGCGCCTTGTTCATATCTCTATTAAAGCATTTATTACACTGCATTGCAATGGTTTATTTACCTGACTTTTTCAGGCAGAAACCACTTCTTTCCATCAATGTAAATCCTTGCTTTGCACAGCGCCTGATATGTAGTAGGTAGCATATTCACCTAGCATATATTTATTGTAGCACCATAAATATATGCTATGTGAGTATCTACCACTGTAAAAGCATTGGGCGGAATATGAGATTAAATGATAGCTCCAAGAAGTATATAATCTAGTTGGAAAAATAAGAAATAGACACAATACACATGAATCGCTAACTAGCAGTACAGAATAGCATAAGTATTCAAAAACTATTATGTAGTAGTAGAAAATAAAATGAGAGGACAAAGGTATTTTACAGGCTGTGGCAGCAAGCTTGAATTCATGGAAGCAGGAGAAAATGGGCTGGGCTTCAAAGACAATTTTACAAAAAGTTTGGAAAACAGGGCATTCGTAAGAGGGGAACAAGTAAAAGTACAGCCCCAAACACAACAATCTGAGAAAGCAATTAAGTAAATCAGTTTGGGTTGAAAAAAGAAGTAGTGTAAGAAAGTAGTGAAAAGAAGCTAGAAAGGTCAGATTGTAAAGGCCATAAAAAATCAGATTGCGTGGAGAATGGGCTTAATATGCTCTGAGTGTTAAATGTTAAATCCTGAGTTTACCAAATTTGGGCTAGCAGAGACTTGAGATTTGGTAACATGTATTGCCTTTAAGAAAAGAAATCGTATTTCCAAGCTGGTTCATGGAAATAAAAAAGAAACACTGCCTCTTATAAGAATATTTAATAATATTCAAACAGAAATGATCATGTATTAAAAATTTCATTATTCAACCACCAACTGGGTATAATGTTAACTATCTAATGTCATCACAGTTTGTGTGTGGTACATTTTTCATTTAAAGGAGGAAATTAACATGAAATGAGAAAACACTTTTACAAAAATATATTTGGAAAGGTACCAGGCTAGAGTGGTAGTTTTAATGCAACTGGTACTTAGATGTTTAAAAAATAGTTGAAAACAAATGAAGAGCATAGTTACAAACAAGCTGGCTTCTGAAATTATTCTCCTTCTAAAGGAGTTATTTTGGTAAGCAAATGCTATATTTCAAACTAAAATGACAATTTTTATTGACTCAACAAAAATGTATTGCAAATCAACTATATACAAAATACCCTACTAGAATCTACAGAAGTCACAAAGAGACTGATGTAAAGAACTAATAATTTTATTAATGAGAGTCAATGGTAGTCTAGAAGAATAGTATTCACAGGATTAGGTGTAGCATTTGTGTAGACGACAAATAACTGTGATAGGGCCAAACCAAAGAAGGGATTGAGAAAATACTTGTATAAATTACTGAAACTAAGAGGACAATACACCTTCCACCTTGGTATGTATAAAGCCCACCTAGATCCCATAAAATCCAAAAAGATTCGGTTTCACGTTTACATGAATCAGGAGTTAGGCTAGGGTTACGGGTTAGCTTTGGGTCATCAAAGGTAAAATGTAAAAGCAGGCCATTCCAGGTATCTTTCTTCTCCCTTCTTACCCCCATGAGCACATATCTTTTTAATGCTTGCTCTAGCATAGGCTCAAAACAACAAAATCAAAACTAATCTCTCTTCCCAACTGCTATCAAAGAACAACCTGAATCACCAGATATAGTAAAGGTTTGGAAACTACTACTAAAATCATGGGCTTTAGATGGAAATATATCACTTTGTAAACTTGTTACATGCCATTTTCTGTTAGAAACCAAGAACATCAGGGAAGGAGGATAAGGTGAAAGACAGATATTTAATTATGGCTTACCCATTCTAGTCATACTGAAAGGTGAATTTAAGGAAAATTCCCTAAATGAAGTGAATCTTTAGCAGACATTTTTAGACTGGGCCTTGAGAGTATATAATTTAATTAACCATTTGGTAGATACTTAAAAATGTAAATCTTTTAAAATTAGGTCTAAAATGGATCTTGCTTTATTGGTCAATCAATATGAAAGAAGCTATTTTTCTTAACTTGGGAAATACAATCACACATTCTAAAGCTTTTCCTGACCATAAATTGGATTCTAATCCTGCACTTATGAACAAACTAACGTGGGGAAGATGCTTAACCTTTCTGTGCCTCTATCGTCATCTGTAAAATGTAGGTAAGATTTACTTTCATGGTATTATTTTAAAGATTAAATGATATAATCCATGTGAATGATTTAGCATAGTATCTGACACACAGTGCTAACAAAAATGTTAGTTCTTCCTCTGAATGTTAATATATAATACTATCATTTTTGAGGCATTGGACCTTCCTTTCTTTTTTTTAAGTACTGCATCCTCTTATAATCCCACATTTTCTATATCATAAATACATTCAAACAGAGTCACCAAGTAAATTCTCACCTTCGTTTTGTTCAAATTCATCTAACACCTTGTCCAGGTTGTAAGCTTCTGCTTGGAAGTAATTCTCCATCGGTGAGAAAACACCACTCAAGAGACTTGTTTAAATCTAGAAAATAGATCAAATTTGTATTACACTTTCAATTATTAAAATATAATTTATAGACATTACAACTGGTAAAACAGAAATACAAAGGATCTTAAGACTACGATGAACAATTACATGCTAATAAATTGGACAACCTAGAATAAATGGATAAATTCCTATACACATACACCCTACCAACAATGAATCATAAAAAAAAAGAAAATCTGAACAGACCAATTACTAATAAGGTGATTGGATCACTAATTAAAAACCATCCCATAATACACTCTCTGATGCCAAACTATACTACAAAGCTACAGTAATCAAAATAGTATAGTACTCACACAAAAACAGACACATAGATCAATGGAAGAGAATAGAGAGCCCAGAAATAAATCCACACTTCTATGGGCAATTAATCTATGACAAAGGGAATGGGGCAAAGACAGCCTGTTCAATAAATGGTGTTGGGAAAACTGGACAGCTACATGCAAAAAAAAAAAAAATCAAACCAGACTACTTTCTCACACCATATACAAAAATAAACTCAAAATGGATAAAAAGACTTGAATGTTAAGGCCTGAAACCATAAAACTAGAAGAAAACATAGGCAATATGCTCTTTGACATCAGTCTTAGCAGTTTTGGGGGGGATATGTCTCTTCAGGCAAAGAGAAACAAAAGTAAAAATAAACAAATAGAACCACATCAAACTAAAAAGCTTTTGCCCAGCAAAGAAAACTATCAACAAAACAAAAAGGCTGCCTAGTGAATGGGAGAAGATATTTGCAAATGATATATCCAACAAGGGATTAGTATCCAAAATATACAAAGAACTCATACAACATAACATCAAAAAAAAAAAAATTAAAAGTGGGCAGAGGATCTGAATAGACATTTTTCCAAAGAAGACATAAGATGGCCAACAGGCACATGAAAAGATGCTCAGCATCACCAATCATTGGGGAAATGTAAATCAAAACCATAAAGATATCATTACACCTGTCAGAATGGCTATCATCAAAAAGAAAACGAATAACAAGTGCTGGAGAGAATGCTGAGAAAAGAGAACCCTTGTGCACTGCTGGTAAAAATGTAAATTGATTCAGCCACTACAGAAAACAGTATGAAGGTTCCTCAAAAAATTAAAAACATAACTACCATATAACCCAGCAATTCCATTTCTAGGTATACAACCAAAGGAAAGAAAATCAATATCTGGAAGAGAGTCTGCACCTCCATGTTCACTGCAGCATTATTTACAACAGCTAAGACATGGAAACAACCGAAATACCCATCAAAAGATGAATGGATACAGAAAACGTGGTGTGTCTGTGCGTGCGTGTGTGCGTGCATGAGTGTGTATAAGATAGAATATCATTCAGCCATTAAAAGGAAGGAAGTCCTGTCATTTTCGACACCATGGATGGATCTTGAGGGCATTATGCTAAGTGAAATAAGTCAGACAGAGAAAGACAAATACCAGATGAACCCACTTATACGTGGATTCCAAAAAAACCAAACTCACAGAAACAGAGAACAGATTCAGGGTTGCCAGAGGCAGGGTATAAGGGATGAAGGAAACAGGTGAAGGTGGTCAAAAGTTACAAACTTCCAATTATAAGATAAATAAGTTCTAGGGATATAATGTACAGCATGGTAGGTATAGTTAACAATACTGCGTCATATATCTGAAAGTAGCTAAGAGAGGTAATCTTAAAAGCTCTCATCGAAAGAAAAAAATGTATAACTATGTGAGGTGATGGATGTTAAGTAAACTTATTGTGGTAATCATTTCACAATACACACATATATTAAATCATTACATTGTGCAACTTAAACTAATACAATGTTATAAGATCTGACTTACATACATCATGAAATGATTACCACAATGAATTTTGTGAACATCCATCATCTCATATAGATACAAAATAAGAGAAAAAAATTTTATCCTTGTGCTCCAAACTCTTAGGATTTACTCACTTAACAACTTTCATATATAACATACAACAGCGTTAATTATATTAATCATGTTGTATATTACAGCCCTAGTACTTATTTATCTTATAACTGGAAGTTTCTACCTTTTGACCACCTTCATCTAATTCTCCCTCCTCCCACCCTATGCCTCTGATAACCACAAATTTGGTGTCTTTTTCTGTTTGTTTGTTGTTTTTGAAGTGTAACTGACCTACAACACTATGTTAGTTCCCAGTGTACAACATAGCAATTTACTATCAATATTTCTATAAATTACAAAATGATCACTATGGTCAACTTCTATTTATTAATTGGCTCCTGTTAGGTAATTTAAGTTTAGGTAGACAAACAGGCTGCATGATCTATGAATGGTTTTTCTTAAATCTGTCTTTTGTGTCTAATGACTTACAGTTCAAAAAACTTTCATATACATTCCATTTTTTTAATAAAGACTGCATATTTAGATTGTCCAATGCAAAGAGATGAATAAAATTTCTCACAACACACAATCTAGCACATTTAATATACACCTACAATAGTTAGCATTTCATAGTCATTATATGTAAAATATTAGTAAACAAACAATCAGATCAACATATTTATAGTGCATCTACTGTATGCAGGGTACTGGGATCAACTGAAGTCTCAGATATCATCCCTAACATCAAGAATCTTAACATTTACTTAAGGGTAAACAATGCTAAATAAGAAAATTTAAATAATAATAAATGATTTTAATAACAACACAGCACAAGAGACACAGGTACTAAGTGATTAATCTATCAGATAAAATTAACAGATAAGTGTACCTGAATAAGTACTGTAAAAGTTCAAGAAATGGGAACTTCCCTGGTGGTCCAGTGGATAAGACTCCACAGTCCCAATGCAGGGGGCCCAGGTTCGATCCTCGGTCAGGGAACTAGATACCACATGCCGCAACTAAGAGTCTGCATGCCACAACTAAAGATCCCTCGTGCCACAACTAAGACCCGTGCAGCCAAATAAATAAATTAAATAAATATTTTAAAAGTTCAAGAAATGGACCAGATCATGAGTCTGGATGGTGAAGAAAGACATTATTTATGGATTTGACCTGAGTCTGGAAGGACAGATAAAATTTTAACAGATATCCCAGAGAGGAAGATGCAGAAGTGAAATTTCAAACAGGGAGAGACATGCAAGGAGTGATCTAGGCATGGGCAATTATTGAGGGATCAGTGAAATTGGAGCAAGGATTTATTTACATGGGTAACAGTAGGACACAGCTGGAAACACAGACAGGCATCATAGTATGGAAGCCCTGGAATGCCAGTCTGAGAAAGATATTGTTTATACTTTAAGCAATGGGAAGAACTGTAGCATAATGGATAAGAACATGAACTCTAGGACTCGACTGTCCAAGTTCTAATCCTAGCTCCTAATTCACTTACTAACTATATGACTTTGGGGAAGTTAATCAATTTACCTGAGACTTAATTTTCATCTATAAAACTGAGTAATAATAGTACATACCGAAAGATTAAATAAATTGACATAGGTAACACATTTAAAACACTGCCTGGCACATGATAAGTGCTTCATAAGCAATTATTTAAGTTTTTAAGCCTTGGAGTTGATCATTTTATTATAAAATAAATAACCTAACAACAGTGATTACACAAGCTAGTTTTCAGCCCCACCCTCCCTTCCACTAATATTTATTGAGCACCTATTATGTGCAGACACTATGCTTGGTGCTGGAACACTACTTGAATATACATTTCTTTAATGTACCATGCCCTTTTCCTCTTCAAGACCTTTTATCTGTCTCCAATACACCCCCTCCTTGCCAAAATAACTCTGCATCTTTTAGCTCTTAGCTCAAATACTACTTTCACAAGAAGTCTTCCCTGAACCCCTAAAAAAGGTGATCTCCCCTTATCATCTCTCACAGCACCTCTACTTTTCCCTTTATAATAATTATCACAATCTATAAACATACATTGGTGTGATTATTTGATTAATGTCAATCTCTCCCACCAGACTGTAGACACCACAAAGACACCCACTAGACTGTGTTCACCATGTGATTGCCACAGAACCTGATGTGGTACCTATTCAATAAACATCTGTGGAATGAATAAATGAACAGTATAAACAGCCACTCAAGAAGCTGTGTTAAACTTCAATTATAATTATTGATTCAGGCAAGCATCAAAAACAGATGCCTTTAGGTAAACAGTTAGTGGGGAAGAAAATATTCACAATGCCTCAAAATATCATTTCACAGATGACTTATTAATTCCAAAGGAGAGAATGTATGTTTACAGTGAAAAGATGCAGTAATCACTACCTTAACCAAATGATCAAGCTTAGCATCACTAACAGTTTAACAAGCTGACAATATGTATCTCCTGATGTGATGCAATAAGTTTAAAACATCACCTACAGGTATTCTTCTCCAAATTATTTAATCTGAATTGAATCATGAACAATTACACAAATCTAGAATGTGAGGCATTCTGTAAGACAGCTGTCCTAGACTCTTCAAAAAATTCGGTGTTATGAAAAACAAGATCATTCTGAATTGAGAGAGACTAAAGAGATTAAACAACCAAATGCTATGCATGAACACTAACTGGATCCTAGATCAAGAAAAATACACAAATAGGGACTCCGTGGCGGCGCAGTGGTTAAGAATCCGTCTGCCAATGCAGGGGACACGGGTTTGAGCCCTGGTCCAGGAAGACCCCACACGCTGTGGAGCAACTAAGCCCATGCGCCACAACTACTAAGCCTGTGCTCTAGAGCCCGCAAGACACAACTGCTGAGCCCGCGCACTTAGAGTGTGTGCTCCGCAACAAGAGAAGCCACCACAATGAGAAGCCCGAGCACCACAACGAAGAGTTGCCCCTGCTCGCCGCAACTAGAGAAAGCCCTAGTGCCGCAACTAGAGAAAGCCTGAGCGCAGCAACGAACACCCAGTGCAGCCAAAGATAAACAATTTAAAAAAAAAAAGAAAACACACAAATACCCATACACAGCAAAAAAAAGACATTTAAGGGATAATCAGGGGAATTTGGACTATACATTAGTATTACAATGAATTAATAATCATTTTTTTGGATGTGATAATGGTATTTAAATTTTGTATGCGAATGTCCTTACCTGTAGGAGATGCCTGCTGAACTATTTAGGGAAGAAGTGTTATGTTATCCATAACTAACTTTCAAATAATAACTTTCAAATAATTCAGGAAAAAAGTATGTGAGTGTGAGTGAGTGGCGAGGGTGGAGGAGGAGAGGAGAGAGGTGCTCGAGAAAGAGACAAAATGGTAAAAATTGATGAATCTGGTGAAGGATATATGAGTCTTCACTGTACTATTCTTTCGACTTTTCTATAGGCTTGAAATTTTTTAAAACAAAAGGTAAAAAGTGTACTGAGCTTGTGGTGGGAAGCATTCCTTCCCACTTTGAATATAGAAATTCCAGACAAAATAGATTATTTTAAAAGAGTTTATACAGTGAAATTCAAAAACAAGAAAGAGAAATATGCCATTAACCAGGAAGAAATCAAGCCACAGCGATGAGTGAGAACTGAAGTGTGGCAGTTCACAGAGGTTACAGAACTAGACAGCAACCTTCAGACCTGGGATTTGAAAGCTAGCAGGTAGGATGGGAAGTATGTGCTATAAACTTCTAGAAGTTTCTGCATTACAGAAGGCCAGACTGGGCTCTCTGCATAAAGCCAGGAGCTCGAGAAAAAACTGCTCCAAGTGGCCCCAAGACTCAGCAATGGTGCAGGATGGAATAGTGTGCCAATAAAATCAACTTTCAGAAATCAGAATTCCTAGCCTGTTCCTCCCTCAGGATTGGTAATGAAAGCTAAGTGTTCCCATCCATGAACATAACATGGTTTATCTCTACACTTGCTCAGCTCTCCTCTTCCTGTGACTTGCAATAATGTTTTTAATTTTAAGAAGTCATTAAATATGGGACAGTGGGGAGAGAAGAGTGCATGTCACTGTAAAGGAGTAGCACAAGGGATATATCCGTGGTGATAGAATCGTGCTGTATCTTAAATTGCAATGGTGGTTACATAAATCTACCTGTGATAAATGGGAGAGAACTACATACACTCATGAATATGCTCACAGCAGCATTATTCATAACAGCTAAAAGGTAGAAACAACCCAAATATCTAACAACTGTTGAATGGACAAATAAAATATTAATTTCCTGGGTTTTATATTTTCTCGAGTTACGTAAGATGTAACGAATGAGAAAAACTGTGCAAATGAAACTTTCTACAGTATTTTTGCGACTTCCTGTGAGTCTATATTTACTTCAAAATAAAAAGTTGAAAAAATTAAAATAAAAGGGAAAAATTATTAAAAATTCCATAAACAGGGAGCAGATGAAGAGGGCATCTGTGTAAGGGGGGAGTCAGAGCCCAAGTGTGGTGAAGCAGATGTCCTTGCGTGGGGGTGGCCCGGCATAATGTGTCAGAGCCCCAGGGGGAAGGAAACTGCCTACACAGGACAGCCCAGTGTGGGGTGTTAGAGCCCAGGAGAGGTGAGGAAGGCATCCATATGAAGGGCATGGTCTGGCAGACAGAGAGCACAAGTGGGTAAGATGGCTTCATATGCAGGAAAGGTGAGGAGGAGATATAAGAGGGCAGTCCAGGGTGGCGGGTCAGAGCCTGAGCGGGATTAGAAGGACCAAGGGGAGAAGAGAGTGACAGGACATAGGTTACATGTAGAAAGATGGATCAAATAAGTGACTACATGAAGGGCAATGGGAGCAAGGTTTGTCACTGTTGGAGAAGGGGTTAAAATGCAGAAAAAGAGAAAACTGGAAAGAACCCTGCAGTGTTGGTTTGGAATCTGGGGTATCAGTTTGAACTCATGGACTTCAATAAACATACTTATAGCAATAAACATAGTTTTATGTTCAATGAACATAGCAATAAACATATTATAGATGTAAAAGTGTGTGGGTGTGTGTACACATATATTCTCTAGTGCTATACACAAAGAATCTTGGAGCAGCAAATCCTCAGCTCAATTCCATGTAGCAATGAGCATACCTAGCATCAGATTTGATTTATAAATATTGTTATTCACTAAAAGGAACAAGGGCTCCATGGAAAAATGGCTGATTCCAAAGCTGGAGTAGAAAAAATACAAGAACTCTGATGAGGATGGAGGGAAACATGAACCACTGCACATTGCTGGGAAGAAAGAAAGTAAAATGGTGTGGCAACCCTGGAAAACAGTTTGGCAGTTCCTCAAAAAGTTAAAAAGAGTTACCACATGGCATAGCTATTCCACTCCTAGGCTTATACCCAAGAGAAATGAAAACATATATTCACACAAAAACTTATCTGTGAATGCTCACAGCAGCATTATTCATAACACCAAGAGATGAAAATGACCCAAAGATCTATCAACAGATAAATGGATAAATAAAATGTGGTATTATACATTGACAAAATATAATATTATATGATAATTAAAATGGATAAAATACTGCTATATGCTACATCATGGATGAATCTTGAAAATATGGTAACTGAAAGCAGCAGACACAAAAAGCTACAGATTACATGATTCCATTTATATGAAATGTCCAAAACAGGCACAGAAACAGAAAGTAAATTAGTGGGCTGCCAGCAGCTGGGAGGAACTGGAGGGAAATGGGAAGTAACTGCTAACAGATGAAAGATTTCTCTTTGGGGTGAAAAATGTTCTGGAATTAGACAGTGGTGATGATTGCAAGACTCTGTAAATATATAAAAACCACTGAACTATACACTTTAAAAGGGTGAATTTTATGGTATGGTGTGTGAATTACATTTCAATTTAAAAAAAAAAAAAAGGAAGCGTCCAAGAATTTTGGGGACATGTCAAAAGGACAAAGAAACCAGCTTGAAGGAGCTTCCACAGACCAAATCAGAGACAATCTGAGCATCAAAATAAATAATGGTAGCAACAGATTATAACCCACTGGATAAAACAGAAAGCCATGAGTCTTTACAACATAAATGAATGAATTCCAAGTGTGATGAGGAATGGGATATTTACATAGTTTCAAAGTTCCTCCCCACAAAAATACTTACTAATTACAAAAAAAAAAAAAAGTAACTTCAGAGGCAAATCCTGGCAGATGCCACCTTACACAAGTGATCAAAGTGAACACCATCAGTAACAGGACAAACAAAAATCCATGCTCCCTGACAGATTGCAATGAAAAGGACACAGCAATGTCCATACTAGGGGAGGCTGTGAGAGGACTGTGGAGCGGCGGGGACAGGAGGTGTATAGAAACTCCCTGTACTTTTTGCTCAATTTTTCTCTGAACCTAAAACTGCTCTAAAAAAAACAGTCTATTGAAGAGACAGAGATCAAGATGGTAGAGTAGGAGAACAGTGGAACTTGCCTCCCCGCACAAACACATCAAAAATACATCTACATGTGGAATAATTCTCACTGAAAACTAACTGGAGACTGGCAGAAAGACCCTTATACAACCAAGGCTGTAAGAAAGATCCACATGGAATCAGGCAGGAAGAGAAGAAAAGTGATCAGGTTGGGACCTGTGCCCCTGGGAGGGGACTCAGAAGAGGAGGGGGATTTCATGGGTGGAGAACCTCCCTGGGGAGTGAGTGGTTTGAGCCACATATTGGGAGCCCCAGCCCTGGGGTCCAACACCAGGAAGACAAGACTCCTTGGCTGGTTGGACAGCTGGTGGGACTAACAGGAGGGCTGTGGGAAGCCCAAGATGAGTGTACACACCCTTGTTTACTCCCAAAACAGAGTGGGGAGGGTGGATTGAAACTGCATGGAACACTGGCTGGTGTCCCAACTAAATGCAACATGTGATTCTAAACTCGGTGCTCTTGACATAAAGGACATTATTTGTACATCTGGCAAAACTTGAATAAGGTCTGATAATTAGATGGTGGTAATGCATCAATGCTCATTCCCTGATTTGATGGCTGTATTGTGGTTATGTAGGAGAATGTCCTTTTTTGTAGGAAACACAGTTTCAAAGGTGGTAGGGGATGCAGCTAGCAACTTACTCTCAAATGGTTCAGAGAAAAAAGACCTCTGTACTATACTTGCAAACTGTCTATAAACTTGAGATAGTTTTTAAAAAAACATTAAATGCACAAAAACTATCATATTTTTAATTTCCAGGGCACTTTTTTTTTCTGATCCTTTTTATGACATCTTGAGCTTATTTCATGGATATAATTTTCTTCTTACCATTCTAATTACCTATAATTTAGTCTGTTTTTTCTTTCTTTTTCCCCAAACCTCCTTCTGTTTTCAATATTATTTCCTCCAAGTTCCAGTTTTGTGTTTTGATCTCTTCTTCACATTGGACGCTTTCCCCAAATGCCTAATACTGAACAAATGAAGTACTAAAAGCCAACTGGAGCTCTGCATGTGTGGCTTCTCAACTGGGAGGCTTCCACTGCATGGTGATTGGGTGGGAACACAGCTGTTTCATTGGGAGACCTCCAAATGTCAGTATATGTAGGTCTTTTCTTTGGACTCCAGAAAAGAGTCTTATAATCTCCTGTAAGGGGGTGTAGAGATGTAACACCAGAGATGTAATCACCGTCTGAAAGAAGAGTAGAGGAAGGGGTGAGGGGAAGGATCTCACTTTAATATATAGGATTTCCCCTTACCCTCCTGCTTTTACTTTGGTGCCTCATCCCTTGGTATCTGTTATGTCTAATGTCCCCAAGTCTTGATCCTCTTTAGTTTCATTTTCCAAGAAAAACCTGTGGTTTCCCAAGGACATGGGAGAGGAGCAGTCTTCTCACTGTAAAAGTTGGACTGCTCTAAGAATTTTTTTTTTAATTTACTTATTTGGTTGCACTGGATCTTAGTTGCAGCAGGCGGGCTCCTTAGTTGCAGCTTGCAGGCTTCTTAGTGGTGGCTCGCCGGCTCCTTAGTTGCAGCACGTGGGTTCCTTAGTTGCGGCATGTGAACTCTTAGCTGCAGCATGCATGCAGGATCTAGTTCCCTGACCAGAGATCGAACCCAGGCCCCCTGCATTGGGAGCGCAGAGTCTTTTCCACTGTGCCACCAGGGAAGTTCCCTCTCTGAGGATTCAAATCTTATGTCAGGATTCTTTTTTTTTGTGGTACGCGGGCCTCTCACTGTTGTGGCCTCTCCCGTTGTGGAGCACAGGCTCCGGACGCGCAGGCTCAGCGGCCATGGTTCATGGGCCTAGCCGCTCTGCGGCATGTGGGATCTTCCCGGACCGGGGCACGAACCCGTGTCCCCTGCATCGGCAGGCGGACTCTCAACCACTGTGCCACCAGGGAAGCCCTTATGTCAGCATTCTTTACCTGCCTTAGAGAAGCATCCAACTCTTATTCAAAATAAAAGTCACTAAATATCATATATATACAGTTGACCCTTGAACAACATGGGTTTGAACTGCATGAGTCTATCTATATATGGATTTTTTCCATAGTAAATATTACAGTACTACATGATCCACAGTTGGTTGAATCCATGGATGCAGAACCTCGGATACGGAAGAACCACGTATATGGACGGCTGATTATAAGTTATATGCAGATTTTCCACTGCACAGAGTAGTCAGTGCCCCTAACCGGCACGTTGTTCAAGGGTCAATGGTACATCTCAAAGAGGAATATAATTACTTAATTCAATACAGTCTCTTCCTGAGAATCTCTTCTTTTTTGTTCTACTGACCAGAGTCCTTTTAGACACTGTCTTGAATATCAGTCTTAAGGGTGTGACTTTTACAGCACTTATCTGATTGTTCCTTGTATATCTCCTTCACTGTTACTGCCTCTTTATACCATATACTACTTACAATGAACATGTGTGCATTCATACATAAAACATTATTGATCATCTACTATGTAACACACACTGTCTTAGTCATTACATTACAATGACAACTAAGACAATGTCTTTGACCTAAAGGTGCCCAATGTTTCATAGAAGATGGATGAGTAAACTTAAAATATGAAACATTGTGGTATGTACTAAATGATATATGCACTGGGTACTACGGAGCCAAAGAAGAAGTAAATCCAAATCAGACTGAGGCAGGAGTATATTATTTGGGGTAGGGTGGGCCACTGTAACAAATACTCCAATAACTTATTATTGCTAATTATTATTTATTATTACTGATAGTCTTTGCAGTGGGTTGAAAACTTCCTAAAGAGGAGATGCCTGAAGAATAAGATTTTGCCAGATGAAGGGAGACAAAGGCACTCCCTCTCACACTCACATGTGAGAAAGCTAGGGGATGAGAAATACCTTGCCAACTGCAAGCCCAGAATTTCTGGTGAGGAAGGTACTACTGCTAAGTGCTTAGGAACTCAGTCTCTTGCCACACACTGTAAGACCCAGGCCTCTATCCTCGAAGCTTACGTGGAAAATCAGAGAACTCAGCAGAGCCTGCAACACACCATGAGTGAATGGCATAATCAGTTTCTGAAACCAATCTCACTCACACACCCTCCCCTCCCACCACCACTTTCTACCCCTTAAATAATCATAACACTTGAAAGAAAGCAAAGAAGATTCCTAGTCAGGAAAAAGTCAATGATTAAGGAGTCTTGCTCTACAAGAATTAATAAAATACTTTCAATTTTCTGCTGGAAATGATTGCTCGTCACAACTAGTCTAAACATACAAAATAAAATAATATAATTGAATCTGTATTTCTGATTCCTCACTCTAAAATAAGATTTCGCTGCTCAGCTCTTGCGTGATTAAGAAATCTTAATGACATTAATTGGGTAGATATACCACTATTTTCTCCTAACAATATTGCTCAAGTCCATGTTCTTTTTCATGCTGAAATTACCTTTCTATGCTCAAGGTAGAAGTTGACTCTAAAAGGGAGAAGCCAAGTACTAGTAGAGAAATTAGCATTTTGACATAATTCCACAGGAATTTTAAAATATCCTTTTTTTCTGGACTTAAGTCAAATCTTTTTTAAAAAAAAATTCCTGATTTAATAAGGAACAATGTTATAAATGAAGCAAGCAGCATATATATATGTGAGCATTATTTTCTATAGATCTGTTTTCTCAAGTTCAATCTCTCTTAAGAGAAACAAGATCATTGGTTTTCTTACCTTTTTTCCCTTACACACGTGATAAGGAACAGACTTCTCTGTGCTTACTCATGATGCTTGCTGCACCACCAGCCAGTCCTGCTGTTTCAGTATGCTCTGTTTGATGCTAAAGAAAAAACACATTGCTCATTACATTTCTTAAAGCAATAAGCCCTGATGTTCTTCCTATCAACCTATCATAGCCAGACAAATAAAAGCTATGGGACTTAAACAATAAATTACAATTACACCTTCAGATTCAAAGACCTGGCCAGCATGGAATGCAGTAGCAGACACATTATATTGTCTAAGAAGGCCCAAAGTTAAACATTTCAATGAACAGTTAAGAATTTCTGCACACTTCTTATTTTCAATGAGTAATACAAAGTGAAAGATCAAAGGCAGAGGCACTTTCTATCCAATGACTCTGTTAATTCATAAAAATACTACTTATTTATATTCCAATAGGCCTTCCAAGAATCCAAAGCTAACAAAATTGCCGCTTCACAAGAATGGCCTCTGTTAGCGTGATTTTTTTTTCTTCTATACATACAGAATTCTTAAATTGAGATTCAAAAGATTCCTGCTGGGACTTGTTATTGCCAAACAACTGTTTTTCCTCCAAATGGAGTCCCTTATGATTTCAGCCCTCCTCCACTGCTTAGAAGCAATGGATTAGCAGTTGAAACTAATCAGAATAAAACTATCTCATATTATCTGTATAAAATATCTAACCTACAATCACAGCATTTTCAAAACAGGAGAGTATCTCAGACATGATCTAATAAACATCACTTAATTTTTTTTTAAAGATTTGGTTTTTGATGTGGACCATTTTTAAAGTCTTTATTGAATTTGTTACAATATTGCTTCTGCTTAATGTTTCAGTTTTTTTTTGGTCTGGGATCTTAGCTCCCCAACCAGGGATTGAACCCACACCCCCTGCACTGGAAGGCAAAGTCCTAACCACTGGACCACCAGGGAAATCCAAACATCACTTAATTTTAAAGATAAACTGAGGCACTAAAAAAAAATGTTTCCTGACATTATTACAAATGTAATTCTACTATCTGATGTGAAAATGATGTGCTTATTAAAATAATAAGTATTCTAAAAGGCTGGAAATTCAAGTTTTCAGAGAACAATAAAAAATATGGAGTGGAAATCACTGATGAAAGATTTTCCTGTATTGAGAACCTGAAAAAATATGTACATGCTATACACTCTAAATGAGAAGTGCTGTTGATGCTAAGAAACAGACTTAACATCTATCAAATAAAGGACTAAATCATATCAGAAGTATGAAAGGGCTGGCTGGGACAGAAGTTCCAAGGTCAAAATGAGAATTAGGTCAAAGTAATACCTCTAATACCTAGCCAATTAAAGAGTTTTTTTTGTTTTTTGTGTTTTTTTGTTTTTTTTGGCGGTATGCGGGCCTCTCACTGCTGTGGCCTCTCCCGTTGCAGACCGCGCAGGCTCAGCGTCCATGGCTCACAGGCCTAGCTGCTCCGCGGCATGTGGGATCTTCCCGGACCGGGGCACGAACCCGCATCCCCTGCATCGGCAGGTGGACTCTCAACCACTGCACCACCAGGGAAGCCCAAGAGTTTTTTAAACAAATAAAATAAACTCTTAAATTCAGATTCAAATTCTGAGTATGTGTGTCTATTTTAACGTGTGAGGCAAGTCCAATAATATTATGTAACTGTCTCAAAAATCATAGGTTTTCCTTCTGGAATTAGATCCCTTTGACCTTCTAGCCTCAGCTGGTAAAGTCTCAAAACTGGTTAAATCCAACTGTCTACCTACTCCATACATTCCCCTAAGCAGGTTAAATGTGGCTAAAGGAGAATCAGAAAAGACAGTGACTCCTCTCAACTTCACATTTATGACTTCACACTACATTTTCCTTCATCTACTTTCAACCCTGTACCTCATCTTCACCTTCTGATATGCTTGGAATCCCTCAATTCAAAGCTTTCATAATCCATTTCTACCAGAAAATAACCCTCTAGTCTCCTGCAGGACAATGAGGAAAGTCACTTGACTTCAAAAGATAAGGTAGAATACCTGCAAAATTAAACCGCTCGTAGCACAGACTTCAAACAATCTCCGTTTTCAACACCCCACATCAACTAAGCCTTTAGAGATCCCTAGAGCCTCCACATCACAAGACTCTCTAAGGTTCTGTGGGGGGTTAAGACTTCCTTCTCATCATGTCTCCCTCTGCAGGCAAACACTTTACAGCTTCTCTGTTTTAAAACCTTTCTTTACTTTTTCCCTTTTTTATAGCTTATTTTTAAATTTTTTTAATTAAAAAAAATTTTATACAATTTTTAAAGCTTACTTTCCATTTACAGTTATTACAAACTATTAGCTGTATTCCCTGCGTTGTACAATACATCCTTGAGCCTACCTTACACCCAACAGTATGTACCTCCCACTCCCTGACCCCTATATTTCCCCTGTCTCTCTCCCCACTGGTAACCACAAGTTTGTTCTCTATATCTGGGAATCTGTTTCTTTTTCGTTATATTTGCTAGTTTGCTGTATTTCTGAGATTCCACATATAAGTGATATCATATAATATCTGTATTTCTCTGTCTGACTTATTTCACTTAGCATAACGACCTCCAAGTCCATCCATGCTGCTGTAAATGGCAAAATTTCATTCATTTTTATGGCTGAGTAATATTCCATTGTATGTCTATACCACATCTTCTTTATGCATTCATCTATTGTTGGACATTTAGGCTGCTTCCATACCTTGGCAATTATAAATAACACTGCTGTGAACATTGGGGAGCATGTATCTTTTCAAATTAGTGTTTTTGGTTTTTTCAGATATATATCTAGGAGAACTGCTGAGTCATATGGAAGTTTTATTTTTAGTTCTTTGAGAAATCTCCATGCTGTTTTCCACAGTGGCTGCACCAACTTACATTCCCACCAACAGTGTAGGAGGGTTCCTTTTTCTCCACACCCTCTCCAACACATATTATTTGTGTTCTTTTCAACGATAGCCATTCTGACAAGTGTGAGGTGATATCACATTATGGTTTTGATTTGCATTTCTCTGATGATTAGTGATGTTGAGAATCTTTTCATGTGCCTGTTGGCCATCTGTATTTCCACTTTGGAAAATGTCTATTCAATTCTTCTGCCCATTTTTTAATTAGGTTGCTTGCTTTTCTGCTGTTGAGTTGTATGAGCTGTTTATATTTCTCCCATTCAGTAGGCTGTCTTTTCGTTTTGTTGGTGGTTTCCCTTGCTGTGCCAAAGCTTTTAAGTTTAATTAGATCCCATTTGTTTACTTTTGTTTCCTTTACTTGAGGAGACATCCAAAAAAAATATTGCTGTGATTTATGTCTAAGAGTGTTCTGCCTATGTTTTCCTCTAGGAGTTATATAGTAACCAGTCTTGCATTTAGGTCTTTAATCCATTTTAAGTTTATTTTTGTATATGGTGTTAGTGAATGTTCTAATTTCATTATTTTACATGTAGCTGTCCAGTATTCCCAGCACCATTTATTGAAGAGACTGTCTTTTCCATTGTACATTCTTGCCTCCTTTGTCATAGATTAACTGACCATAACTGCTTGGGTTTATTTCTGGGCTATCCATCTTGTTCCACTGATCTATAGGTCTGTTTTTGTGCCAGTGCCTACTGTTTTGATTACTGTAGCTTTCTAGTATATAGTCTGAAGTCAGGGAGGCTGATTCCTCCAGCTTCATTCTTCTTTCTCAAGATTGTTTGACTACTCAGGTTCTTTTGTGTTTCCATACAAATTTTAAAATTATTTGTTCTACTTCTGTGAAAAATGCCATTGGTATTTTGATAGGGATTGCACTGAACCTGTAGATTGCCTTGGGTGGTATGATCATTGTAACAATATTGATTCTTCCAATCCCAGAACACAATATATCTTTCCATCTGTTTATGCTGTCTTCAATTTCTTTCATCAGCACCGTAATAGTTTTTGGAGTACAGGTCTTTTGCCTCCCTTAGGGAGGTTTATTCTTAGGTATTTTATTCTCTTTGATGTGATGATAAATGGGATTGTTTCCTTAATTTTTCTTTCTGCTATTTCGCTGTTAGTGTATAGAAATGCAACAGATTTCTGTGTATTAATTTTGCATCCTGAGACTTTACTGAATTCGTTCATCACCTCTAGTAGTTTTCTGGTGGTGTTTTTAGGATTTTCTATGTATAGTATCATGTCATCTGAAAACAGTGGCAGTTTTATGTCTTTCTTTCCATTTTCTATTCCTTTTACTTCTTTTTCTTCTCTGATTGCTGTGGGTAGGACTTCCAAAACTATGTTGAATAAGAGTGGCGAGACTGGGCATCCTATCTTGTTTCTGATCTTAGAGGAAATGCTTTCAGCTTTTCACCATTCAGTATAATGTTAGCTGTGGGTTTGTCATATATTGACTTTATTATGTTGAGATATGTTCCCTCTGTGCCTGGCCTTTATTATATTGAGGTAGGTTCCCTCTATGCCCACTTTCTGGAGAGTTTTTATCACAAATGAATGTTGAATTTTATCAAAAGCTTTTTCTGTGTCTACTGAAATGATTATATGCTTTTTATTCTTCAATTTGTTAATGTGTTGTATTACACTGATTGATTTTCAGATATCAAAAAATCCTTGCATCACTGGGATAAATCCCACTTGATCATGGTGCATGATCTTTTTAATGTATTGTTGGATTTGGTTTGCCAGCATTTGGTTGAGGATTTTTGCATCTATGTTCATCATAGTGATATTGGCCTGTAAATTTCTTTTTTTCTTATATCTTTGTCTGGTTTTGGTATCAGGGTGATAGTGGCCTCATAGAATGAGTTTGCAAGGGTTCCTTCCTCTGCAATTTTTTGGAATAGTTTCAGAAGGAGAGATGTCAATTCTTCTCTAAATGTTTGGTAGAATTCACCTGTGAAGCCATTTGGTTCTGGACTTTCGTTTGTTGGGAATTTTAAAATTACTGATCCAATTTCAGTACTAGCAATTGGTCTGTTCATATTTTCTATTTCTTCCTGGTTCAGTCTTGGGAGATTGTACCTTTCTAAGAATTTGCCCATTTCTTCTAGGTTGTCCACTTTATTGGCATATAGTTGTTCATAGTAGTCTCTTATGATCCTTTGTATTTCCGTGGTGTCGGCTGTAACTTCTCCTTTTTCATTTCTGATTTTATTGATTTGGGCCCTCTCCCTTTTTTTTTCTTGCTGCGTCTGGCTAAAGGTTTATCAATTCTGTTTATCTTTTCAAAGAACCAGCTTTTAGTTTCATTGATCTTTTCTAGTGTTTTCTTAGTCTCTATTTCATTTATTTCTGCTCTGATCTTGATGATTTCTTTCATTCTACTAACTTCAGGTTCTGTTTATTCTTCTTTCTCTAGTTGCTTTAGGTGTAATGCTATGACACTTATTTGAGATTTTATTCTTAGGTATTTTATTCTCTTTGATGTGATGATAAATGGGATTGTTTCCTTAATTTTTCTTTCTGCTATTTCGCTGTTAGTGTATAGAAATGCAACAGATTTCTGTGTATTAATTTTGCATCCTGAGACTTTACTGAATTCGTTCATCACCTCTAGTAGTTTTCTGGTGGTGTTTTTAGGATTTTCTATGTATAGTATCATGTCATCTGAAAACAGTGGCAGTTTTATGTCTTTCTTTCCATTTTCTATTCCTTTTACTTCTTTTTCTTCTCTGATTGCTGTGGGTAGGACTTCCAAAACTATGTTGAATAAGAGTGGCGAGACTGGGCATCCTATCTTGTTTCTGATCTTAGAGGAAATGCTTTCAGCTTTTCACCATTCAGTATAATGTTAGCTGTGGGTTTGTCATATATTGACTTTATTATGTTGAGATATGTTCCCTCTGTGCCTGGCCTTTATTATATTGAGGTAGGTTCCCTCTATGCCCACTTTCTGGAGAGTTTTTATCACAAATGAATGTTGAATTTTATCAAAAGCTTTTTCTGTGTCTACTGAAATGATTATATGCTTTTTATTCTTCAATTTGTTAATGTGTTGTATTACACTGATTGATTTTCAGATATCAAAAAATCCTTGCATCACTGGGATAAATCCCACTTGATCATGGTGCATGATCTTTTTAATGTATTGTTGGATTTGGTTTGCCAGCATTTGGTTGAGGATTTTTGCATCTATGTTCATCATAGTGATATTGGCCTGTAAATTTCTTTTTTTCTTATATCTTTGTCTGGTTTTGGTATCAGGGTGATAGTGGCCTCATAGAATGAGTTTGCAAGGGTTCCTTCCTCTGCAATTTTTTGGAATAGTTTCAGAAGGAGAGATGTCAATTCTTCTCTAAATGTTTGGTAGAATTCACCTGTGAAGCCATTTGGTTCTGGACTTTCGTTTGTTGGGAATTTTAAAATTACTGATCCAATTTCAGTACTAGCAATTGGTCTGTTCATATTTTCTATTTCTTCCTGGTTCAGTCTTGGGAGATTGTACCTTTCTAAGAATTTGCCCATTTCTTCTAGGTTGTCCACTTTATTGGCATATAGTTGTTCATAGTAGTCTCTTATGTTCCTTTGTATTTCCGTGGTGTCGGGTGGGTCCAATTTCAGTACTAGCAATTGGTCTGTTCATATTTTCTATTTCTTCCTGGTTCAGTCTTGGGAGATTGTACCTTTCTAAGAATTTGCCCATTTCTTCTAGGTTGTCCACTTTATTGGCATATAGTTGTTCATAGTAGTCTCTTATGATCCTTTGTATTTCCGTGGTGTCGGCTGTAACTTCTCCTTTTTCATTTCTGATTTTATTGATTTGGGCCCTCTCCCTTTTTTTTTCTTGCTGCGTCTGGCTAAAGGTTTATCAATTCTGTTTATCTTTTCAAAGAACCAGCTTTTAGTTTCATTGATCTTTTCTAGTGTTTTCTTAGTCTCTATTTCATTTATTTCTGCTCTGATCTTGATGATTTCTTTCATTCTACTAACTTCAGGTTCTGTTTATTCTTCTTTCTCTAGTTGCTTTAGGTGTAATGTTATGACACTTATTTGAGATTTTTTTCTTGTTTCCTGAGGTAAGCTTGTGTAACTATAAACTTCCTTCTTAGAACTGCTTTTGCTGCATCCCATAGGTTTTGGATCACTGTGTTTTCATCTGTCCCTAGGTATTTTTTTTTTTTTTTTTTTTTTTTTTTTTTTTGTGGTACGCTGGCCTCACACTGTTGTGGCCTCTCCCGTTGCGGAGCACAGGCTCCGCGGCCATGGCTCACGGGCCCAGCCGCTCCGCGGCATGTGGGATCCTCCCAGACCGGGGCGCGAACCCGGTTCCCCTGCATCGGCAGGCAGACGCGCAACCACTGCGCCACGAGGGAAGCCCTCCTAGGTATTTTTTGATTTCCTCTTTGATTTCTTCAGTGATCCATTGGTTGTTTAGTAGCATATTGTTTAGCCGCCATGTGTTTGTGTTTTTTACAGTTTTTTTCTTGTAGTTGACTTCTAGTCTCAGAGCATTGTGGTCGGAAGAGGTGCTTGATATGATTTCAATTTTCTTAAATTGACCAAGGTTTATTTTATGGCCTAGCATGTGATCTATCCTGCAGAATGTTCCATGTGCACTTGAAAAGAATGTGTATTCTTTTGCTTTCAGATGGAATCCTCTATACATATCAATTAAGTCCATTTGGTCTAATGTGTCCTTTTAAGGCCTGTGTTTCCCTACTGATTTTCTGTCTGATCTGTCCACTGATGTAAGTGGGATGTTAAAGTTCCCCACTATTATTGTGTTACTGTTGATTTCCCCTTTTATGTCTGTTAATATTTGCCTTATATATTGAGGTGCTCCTATGTTGGGTACATATATATTTACAATTGTTATATCTTCTTCTTGGATTGATCCCTTGATCATTATGAAATGTCCTTCTCTGTCTCTTGTAATAGTCTTTACTTTAAAGTCTCTTTTGTCTGATATAAGTATTGCTACTCCAGCTTTCTTTTGATTTCCATTGGCATGGAACACCTTGTTCCATCCCCTCACTTTCAGTCTGTATGGGTCTCTTGATCTGAAAGGAGTCTCTTGTAGGCAGCATATATATGATTCCTGTTTTTGTATCCATTCAGCCAGCTTATGTATTTTGGTTGGAGCATTTAGTCCATTTACATTTAAGGTAATTATCAATATGTACGTTCTTGTTGCCATTTTGTTGTTTTGGATTCGTTTTTGGATTCATTCACTTTCTTCTTCTCTTCTCTTGTGATTTGATAACTATCTTTAGTGTTGTGTTTGAATTCCTTTTTCTTTTTTGTGTGTGTATCTATTATAGATTTTTTGTTTATGGTTACCATGAGGTTTTTGTATAGCAGTCTATATATACATGCTTGTTTTAAGTTGCTGATCTCTTAATTTCTAATGCACTGTAAAAACTGTGCATTTGTATTCTCCTCCCTTCACAATTACTGTTTTTGATATCATGGTTTACATCTAATTGATTTGTGTATACCTTAACTGCTTACTGAGGATATACATGATTTTACTACTTTTGTCTTTTAACCTCCCGACTAGCTTTGTGTGTGGATGATATACTACCTTTATTGTATGTTTGCCTTTGCTGGTAAGTTTTTTCATTTTGTAATTTTCTTGTTTTTAATTATGTCCTTTTCTTTTTTGCCTAGAGAAGTTTCTTTAACATTTGTTGTAAAGCTGGTTTGGTGGTGTTGAACTCTTTTAGCTTTTGCTTGTCTGTAAAGCCCTTGATCTCTCTGGGTAGAGTATTATTGATTTTAAGCTTTTCCATCTCATCACTATGAATATATTGTGCCACTCCCCTCTGGCCTACAGAGTTTCTGCTGAAACTGATAGCCTTATAGGGAGTTCCCTCGTATGTTATTTGTTGCTTTTCTCTTGCTGCTTTTAATATTCTCTCTTTGTCTTTGTCATTTTAATTACAATGTGTCTTGGTGTGTTCCTCTTTGGGTTCATCCTGTATGGGACCTGTGCTTCTTGGACTTGGGTGACTGTTTCCTTTCCCAGGTTAGGGAATTTTTCAGCTACTATGTTTTCAGATATGTTCTCAGGCCCTTTCTCTCTCTCTTCTCCTTCTGGGACCCCTATAATGCAAATATTAGTGCACTGACTTTTGGCATCATGGAATTGCTTTTTTGGAAGGAACAAAAGAAATTCAGTAAATGGACAGATATACAACATAAAATACAGTATAAAATGCCTTAAATACAGTTCAAGATACACAGAAAAAAAAGAACTCCTTCAATATTCTGCTCAGTGTCACCTCCCAATGTGAAATTAACAACTAATCACTATGTTCTCACAGTACATTTATATCAACAACACTTTTCACATTACATGGTAGCTTCTCCCTTTATAAATCTGTTGTACGTGGCTAAATAATAAACCAATAAAAGGAAACCTTTTTTATTCATCCCTTTATCCCAATACCTCAGCACAGTGCTTGTCATATAGTAGGTATTAAAAATACGTGGGATGATTTCATTAAGTATAGCATATAACACACTCCCATGGCAAGGATTCCAAATAAATAGCTTCTAATTTTATCCCCCTCCTTTTATTTCTACTACATCTGCCTTAGTTTAGGCCCTCATTAGTTATCTCCCAGAGTGGTTCAATATCGTTTCCAAACTAATGTCTCTGTCTCCTTTGGTCTAGAAAATATATCCTTTCGTAGGCTTACCAAAATAGCTTTCTAAAAGAAAATCAGATCACATTATTCTTCTGCTTAAAAATCCTTAAATAGCTCCCCTCTCACCTATTTAATGGACGTCTCTCTGGAGGTCACAATGATGCGTCGTCATTTGCTACTACATATACTACCCAGACTGATTGTGCTTTCCTAGCTAACTAAATGGATCCCCTTCCTCCTTTCCCCCAAGAATGAAGTGTAGTTTTTAGCATGGCATAGAGATCCCTTCAGAACTTGTTTTCCAACCTGTTCTCCCACTACTTTCCAAAGCTCCAATCATACCAAACTACTAATATTTCTTGTGAGATGCTCTGCCATGCTTCTCTATCATTGCATGTTCTGTACCTATGTTGAACTACTTTTTATTTGTCTAACTTGCGTTACCAAGGTTCAACTCATTCTCGGCTCAGCCTCGGAAGCCTTCCTCAATTCTCTACAGACAGTTTTAAAAGAGTCACCCTATGTTCCTGCCATGCATCTCTCTACTAATGGCAGCAGAGACCAAATGAATTTACATTATGGGTAATCCTGTTTGTCTTCCCCATTGGACCGTGAGTTCACTGAGATCAGGGCTATGTCTTCATGCTCTTTAACCCAGGGTACAGCACATAGTGTTCAACAAATGTCTCATGAAGAAGTAAATTGAATGAAACTAATAAAGTTCATACTTAAGTAATCAACCTCATGATGAAGATTTCTTCTTCCCTAAGAAATAAATATTGTGAATGTGTGTGTGTTGTAGGAGAGAGGACAGTAAGCAAATACAAGAGAGAAACAAAAAACAGAAATTTTCTAGTAGGAGAGAGAAAAAGTGACAAGGATTTAAATAATTGGAAAATGTTATCATTATTATTCAATCACAGGCCCTTTAACATAATAATTACCCTTCTGGAGATTTATCTTAAGGAAATAATTAGATAAATACAAAAGATGTAAAACAAGTTCACTGTTAGATTGATGTTTAAAACAGTAAACAGTGAGAAAAATCTAAATGTCAAACGGAAGTATCAATTTACAAAATGGTACAAATGTAAGACTCCAAATTTGGGGAAAGACTTAAAAGTCTTTAAAAATATATACACTAAAATATAATAGAGAGTCTCAATAGTGTTTGGGTGGTTTACATTTTAGTCAAGCTTACCTATAGTACTAATTTTTCTTAGGATGAATGCATATTATTTGTTAATAAAATAAAAGAGAATTGAGCATCCATGAATTTCAATTAATAAAAACCCAAGCTACTTAAATTTTTACTTTCAAATATGAAAACTGAAAAAGGAAGGAAATAGGAAAGACAAGTATTTTAAAAGATTCTCTCCCTGGGGTGTACAAAGACGATTAAAATTTTAATTATAATATGGGGAAAGTGAAAGAAGAATCATCTAAAATTAGGAAACCAGATATTCTTAAAAAATAAACCTATAAGGAAAAATGACAAGAATAAAGATGATATTTAAAATATAAAATACAAGCAATTTATAGGAATCTCTGATGTGGGCTTGTTTACAACAGAAGAGATTTATTAAGGTAATAATTTCCAAAATCCTGGCCACAGGTTTAAAAAAAGAAAAAGAATAAACTAGAAAATATTCTCAGTTAAATAATGTTTCCGGTCTTGTCTCTAATTAATACTATTCACCACAGAACAAATTCAGTATCTGCTTAGGAAGCAAACTTCTTAATAGCATTTCCACCAAGAAGTATGACAAAGAGTTAAACTCAATATATACAAAATTGCTTCAAAATCCCAAAGTCCTCTTTCTTGGTTTCCTATCCTAGTCTGGGAAGGGCTCTCAAGGTAGGTGAGGCAGATTATATTTCCAAAGATGAGGAATTCCCTGGTGGTCCAGTGTTTAAGACTCCACGCTTTCACTGCCAAGGGCCTGTGTTTGATCCCTGGTCAGGGAACTAAGATCCTGCAAGCCATGTAGCACAGCCAAACAAACAAACAAAAAACCCCAAGATGTCTGCTGCAGTACCTCCCATCCCACATGATCTTCTTACAAGAGTGGTGAACTCCATGTCCCCTTCCTCTAAAGCTGGGTAAAATTTCAGACTACTTCAACTAATAGAGGAAAGCAAGAGGGACACAACTTCTAAAACTTGGTCATAAAAGGTAATAGAGTTTCTGCCTGTTTCTCTTGGGACACTCACTCTTTGAATCCAGTTATCATGCCTGAGAGACCACAGGGAAAGGCTACATGTAGGTGATTTGGCCCATGAACCTTCACATATGTGAATGAGCAAACCTCAAGATGACCCTAGCCCCAGCCACTGTGTGACTACAACTTCATGAAGACCCTAAGAGAGAACCTCTTAGCTAGTCCAGTCAACCCCTAGAACCACAAGAGAGAATTAAATTGTTGTTGTAAGCCACTATGTTTTGGTGTAAATTATTACATAACAATAGATATATGCAACAGTAGGTTAGTAATTTGATACTCTTCAACCCGATCTTATATAAATAGTCTAGAAAAAAGGGTAAGAACCAGAAGACGAACAGGCAAAAAAGAAGACCCCTGATGGCAGCTTCTCCTCTACTGACTTATTTAGCTCCAGTTCCAAATTTACATACCCCACTCAATAAAACAGCCTTTGGGCTTCTTAGAGTACAGTTTAGGAAACATCTCATTATTCAAACAAGAAGCTAGGTGAGGGAGGGGGTCTTACCTCCTTCTCTAGAAGCTTACCAAAGTTTTCCCCCCAACATACAGTATTCTACTAATAAGAAAAGAGTTCCGGTAAATGCATTTTTTCGTCTCATTAACTTCCCAGGGCCAATTTAGTACTCCTTATGGATTGGCACCCTGGGAATTCATCTATCTAGCCAGTTCCTTAATTAGTCTATGTATCATAATCCACCTGGCTCACCAATCCTAAAACTTAAGCACCATTCTAGATACTTCCTCTCCTTCTCCCCCACCTCTACATTCACTCTAACACCAAGCATTGCCAATCTTGCCTTGTAAATCTCTCACATCCATCCACTACTCTACATTCCCAGGCCATATCCCACACCACTTACATCTTTCTGTTGCCCAGATTTTTGCAAGAAAATTAACTGGTCTCCCTGCCCCCCATTTTGTGTCTATCTAGACTATTCTCTACACAACTAAAAAACACAAATCTGATTATATTATTTTCATACTTAACACCATTCAATGGTATCCTATTGCCCTTAGGATAAAGTCCATACTTCTATAACATAGCTTTGTTGATTTGGTTTCTGCTTACCTCTCTAGTATGAAACCTTCTCTTTATTCTCAAATTCTTGCTCTATGCACTGATCATCCTGATCAACAAAACTTTCAATTCTCAATATTGCTCATCTCCATTCCTCAAAACAGCCCTTCATGCTGATAGACACTACAATATGGATGAACCTTGAAAACATTATGCTAAGTGAAAGAAGCCAGTCACAAAAGACCACATATTGCATGGTTCTGTTTATATGAAACGTCCAGAATAGGCAAATCCTTAGAGACAGAAAGTAGATTAGTGGTTGCCAAGGGCCAGGGAGAGGAATAGGGAGTGAGTGCTAATGGATATGGTGTTTCTTTCTGGGGTGATGAAAATGCTCTGGAATTAGTCAGTGGTGATGGTTGCACAACTCTGTGAATATACTTGAATACCATTGAATGTGTACTTTAAAAGAGACAATTTTATGATATGTGAATTATATCTCAATAAAACTACTGGGAAAAAAACAGGCCTTCACACATTATTATTTTGGCCTGGAATATTCTGCCCCCACCACTATTACTCGACTAATTCTTGCTTATCCTCCTTATCCTACCCTATACATCACATCTTCCTTGAAGCCCTTCTATTCTAGGTCTAGGACAGGTGCTCCTTCTTTCCATATATCTTTCATTTTCTCTATCACAGCACTTACCAGCTGAATTATGATTTTTTTTAACTGTTTGTCTCCTCTTTCCAGGCTCATACTGATGTTTTCCAGAAAAGATACTACTTCTGACTTATTGATCACTATATCCCGTGTGTGTGTGTGAGTGTGTGTGTGTGTGTGTGTGTGTGTATGACACAATGCTTGGCACAGAGTAAGTGCTCACTAACCACTTGTGATCCAAAGTAAAATAAATAAAAGACTAACTTTCAAAGTACTTCCACCTGCAAAATTTTTCCATAGGAAGGATCCCAAGAGTTGTGTTGAGACTGCTAAGGCTCTAATATACTTACTGTTTCAAAGTTTATTAATGCCAACATAAAATTATTAGTTTGCATACTGAAGTTCAAACTTAAACTATGTTTTACCAGGGCTTTCTATCCTAATCACAACTTCAAACAGTTTCTATTAGTTTGATGACTCACCTTTAAAGAAAAAAAAAAGGTGTGATTCAAGGGTATCTGTAAATACAATGGAATATCTAGAAAAACTGGGATTAGAATTTCAAATCAACAATTACCAATATGTAACAGACTTGCTTCTCTGATGTTTAATCCAAATGAACATTTTTATGCACATCAGTGGAGTTTGGTGAAAGAACACTAGCACAGGACTCTGGCAAATCCAAGTTTGAATTCATGCTCTAGCATTTAAAAGCTGCTGCTGCTTTGAGGAGGTTAATTAAATAAACCTTTCTGAGTCTCAGTTTCTTTATACTTTGTATGAACACTATACTTCCCAGGATAGTTTTAATAATGAAGAATGTATTTATATAAAGTGCCTTCCTTAGGTCTCCTATTTAAGTGCTCAATAAGTGGTAGCCATTACTATTCATCATCAAAAAGCAATTTGTGTGAAAGAATTACAAAAGAAAAGCAGAATGTGATTTGAACCATAAAGCCAACCAGGGGACTGGTTTGTTTATACAATTAATAATCCATCAGGGCCACTGGCCTTAAGTAATCAATTCAAGTTTGAACAATGAAATGAAACACAGGAGCAAAAAAGTAACCTGACTGTTCAACTTTCTGAAGAGGCTAAATATATCTAATCCTATAAAAACATGCTTTGAATACAAACAATCTCACTCACAGTGGCAGAAAAAAGAAATGAGATAATCTTTGAAAAGAGCTTTATTCCTGCAGATCAAGAGCAAAGTACATTAAGAAAGCAAGATGTGGGAAGCTGACATTATTGCTACACCACATTCACAGAGGGTTTCAATTTCCAGGATATCAATCTGGCATCTTTCACAAACACTGAATTCTCAGTCAAGAGCTATTAGTACCAGGTAGTTGCTTTCTTCTAGTACACACTGAAGAAAAGCAGAGTTGAACAAATATTGGGAAAAGTGATAACAGATGTATCAAATATATGTCTGCACTGAAACCTTTAGTACAGCAACTGATCTGAGACTGGCACTAAAACAAGTAACATGCGTAATTCCCAAATCTAGAGTAATAAGACTCAAGACATAAAAACAAATTTGTGTATATATGGAATACTATTCAGATATTCAACATCCCTAAAGTAGCAAATAGATTGTTTGTCCATGACTGGAACCACTAATTAACACTACATTAGCCCAAGTCCTTATCTTTAATTTTTAGGTAGTAGATATCTATTGGATTATCTTTGCCAAAAGAATTCTAGGATTGCCTGCCTCTTGCTCCATACACACACATAAATTTTTATTGCAAAATAAAACCATATTCTGGGGAACCAATCAACTTAACCAGTTTATTACCTAGTATCCTTATAACACTCCCCTTTTCCTTACATAAGCTCCAACTGGTTGCTTTAACATGCAACAATAATCTTAACAAACATATCCCAACAGAATGATATAAATTGAGACTAATGACATGAAAATCAGAGTTTCAACCTTAATCGCATACCTAAAATTTCAAAGATCAGACACTAGCTCAGATATTCTATGATCTACAGTAGATAATAAACAAGAGATAAATTCATTGGGGGGACGGTCTTATTTTTCAGATCACTTTAGGTAGCAGATTGACTGGGAGATATAATTTGTACAGCACAAATTGTATGTACCAAAAGTAATACGAGTTTGTGTAAAGCAGGGTTATGACTCACCATTAATCTAGTCACTACAAGTGACATATTGGTACAAACTACCAACTAATGAAAAACTAGCCAAAAATAAAATTGTGTACCTTAATACCTGCAGTAAAAATAGATACTGTGCTTGCTCCTGTCTTGACAACTTGGGGAGGTGGTGGGGGGGCATTTAGAGCACTGCGTCTTACTTTTAACAATGTCAAATTTAAGAAGAGCAAAACCTGAATTGTATCAGCCAAAGCTTGGGATAACTGAGTTGGATGAAACAAGTCCATGCTCAAATTACTTGTACTATGAACACCACAATGTTATTTATTAATAACAATCCAAAGAAAATCTCTAACTATAGGTGCTCTCACAGTTCTATCTTTGGCTCCCTTTTCTTCTAAAGTCTTCAAACACCATTTCCATGTGAATTACTCTCAGATTTCTCTAACCCTCACCTCTCACTCAAATTCCAGGACCACAGCTTAACTTACCTGATATACAATACTTCTCTATTTGGATAATCCACTATACCTCAAATTTGAGACAGTTAACCCTTCACATTCGAGAGGACTATTTTCTGTTGGTTTTTTTTTTTTTTTTTTTGACCATGCTGTGTGGCATGCAGGATCTTAGTTCCCCGGCCAGGGAGCAAACCTGTGTCCCCTGCATTGGGAGCACAGAGTCTTGACCACTGGACCGCCAGGGAAGTCCCAAGAGGACTATTTTCTCAAAAGAGTTGTCTACTCTCAATGTCTCCCCTTCACCTCCCATGCATGCTCCACTCTTTTCTGGCTTCTTTCCCCATCTTAGCAACATTCAGTTATAGAAGATCACATCCTCCTTCTTTATGAAACTATTCTTCCATGACTTACTTATGTGACACTAAAATTTCTGATTTTCTCCTACTTCTTTGGCTTACCCCTCTCACTTTCATCCCTGACTCCTTTGCCCTTTCCTGATCTTTTTTTTTTTTTTTTTAATTTATTTTGGCTGCTCTGGATCTTCATTGCGGCTCACGGGCTCTCTAGTTGCAGCGCACAGGCTCTAGAGCTCGAGGGCTCAGTAGCTGCAGCGTGTGGGCTTAGTTGCAGTATGTGGGATCTTAGTTCCCCAACTTGTGATCAAACCCGGGCCCCCTGCATTGGGAGCACAGAGTCTTAACCACTGGACCACCAGGGAAGTCCCTAGCCAACCTTAAATGTTGACATTCCTCAAAGTTCTGTACCCAGTTCTCTTCTTTCTTGATTTGTATTCTTTTCCAAGGGAATTCTATCTACTACCATTGCCTCAAACACTACCTGTTAACAAGTCCTAATTTCCTTTTCCCTACTTCAGACCTCTTTTCTGGGTTCTAAATCTATATATATATATACACAAGTGCCTATTTAATGTCTCTGTGTCTCAAAGATATCTCAAATTCAATATGTACATCTACTCTCATAATAATCAATGCCATTTCTTCTCTGTTCCCTATATCATTAACTATCCAGATGCTCATGATATAGTCATTCTCTATCCCTCCCTCTCCGTAATGGTCATCATCAACATTCAGTCATGTCCTAAAATTGATAAAAATCCATTTGCTCTGTCTACAACCACGACTTTGGTCCAAGCCACTATTATACCATATCTGGATTACAGAAATAATCTCTTCAATGATCTCCTCATAGTACTTTTGTCATCTCCCCCAGTCCATTTTCACTCAGCAGTTAAAGTAACCTTTACAAAGAACTAATTAGGGGTCAACAAAGAAATCAAAAGAGAACTTTAAAAATACTTTAAGACAAATGAAAATGGCAATAAAACATATCAAAATTTATGGGATGCAGCAAAAACAGTTCTAAGAGAGAAGTTCATAGCAATAAATGCCTACCTCAAGAAATAAGAAAAATCTCAAACAAACAACCTAACTTTACACCAAAAGGAACTAGAAAACGAAGAACAGACATAGCCCATAGTTAGGAAAAGGAAGGAAATAACAAAGATCAGAGTGAAAATAAGTGAAACAGACACTAAAAGATCAATGAAACTAAAGGTGGGTCTTTGAAAAGATAAACAGAACTGACAAACCTTAAGCCGCACTCACCAAGAAAAAAAGAAGACTCAAATAAATAGAATCAGAAATGAAAGAGGAGACATTACAAAATACCACAGAAATAGAAAGGATCAAAAGAGTCTACTATAAACAATTATACACCAACAAATCAGAAAACCTAGAAAAGATGGACGAATTCCTAGAAACATACAACCTTACAAGACTAAATCATGAAGAAATAAAAAATCCAAATGGACTGATTACTAGTAAGATTAAATCAGTAATGAAAAACCACCCAACAAAAGCCCAGTGTCAGCCACATTTAAAGAAGAATTAATACCAATCCTTCTCAAACTCTGAAAAAATAGAAGGGAACATTTCCAAATGCCTTTTATGAGACCAGCATCACCCTGATACCAAAACCAGACCACACACCAGAAGAAAAGAAAATTATAGACCAACATCCCTGATAAACACAAATGCAAAAATCCTCAACAAAATATTAGCAAACCAAATTCAACAATACATTAAAACGGTCATACACTATGATTAACTTGTATTTATTCCAGGGATGCAAGGATGATTCAACAACTGCAAATCAATGTGATGTACCATGTTAGCAAAACGAAGGATAAAAATCATATGATCATCTCAATAGATGCAAAAAAGCATCTGGCAAAATTCACCACCCATTCGTAATAAAAATTCTCAGAAAAGTGGGTATAGAGGGAAAGTATCTCAACGTAATAAAGGCCACATATAACAAGTACATAGCTAATATCGTACTCAACGCTGAAAAACTGAAAGCTTTTCCTTTAAGATCAGGAACAAGACGAAGATGTCCACTCTCACCACTTTTATTCAACACAGTATTGGAAAGCCTAGCCAGAGCAATCAGGCAATAAAAAGTAATGAGAGGCATCCAAATTGGAAAGGAAGAAATAAAACTGTCACTATTTGCAGATGGCATGACATTATATATAGGAAACCCTAAAGACTTCACCAAAAACTGTACTGCATATTTGAAAGTTTTTAAGACAGCAGATCTTAAAAGTCCTTAATCAAAACGAAAAAATTTTTTCTAACTATACATGGTGATGGATGTTAGCTAGACTTATTGTGGTGATCATTCCACACTAGTATATACAAATATCAAATAATTATGCTGTATACCTGAAACTAATAGAATGTTATATGTCAATAATACCTCAATTTAAAAATTTTAATCAAGTGATTCTTCAACTTGAAACTCTTCAATTGTTTTCCATTGCACTTAAAATAATATCAAAACTCCTTACTCTGACCTTGTAAGGTCCTGTAAAATTTAACCCCTGCCTAACTCTCCAGCTTATTCTTTTGCCACTTTCCCTTCCATTTACTTCTCTCCATCCACAATGACATCTTCCCATTCCTCAAGAGTATCATGTTCTTTCCACCTCTGGTTCTTTCTCGATGCTGTCCCCTCTCCCTGCATTGTTGTTTCCCACTCATTTCTTATGACTCTCTCCTCCTGGTTAATACAAACTCACTCAACCTTCAGGGGATTGAACTGAATTAAATTGATTAAATCTCAATTCCACAAGGAAGACCTCCTTTGACCTCTCAGACTAGGCTTCCTGCATAGTTCTCTTATAACCCTATAATTATTTTCGTAACATTGTGAAACATCAGCTATATGAGGATAGGTTCCATGACTATTTTGTTCACCAAAGAATTGACAGCATTTAACATAGCACGTAGCAGGCTGTAAATAAATATTTGTTCTATGAATATATGCTGCGATTTTGTAAATTCACAAATTAATAAATATAACTACAACATTTAACTTCTCCTAGTAAATGCTGTACAATTATTAGTCAATCCTCCCAGGCTTCATTGATGTTTATGATGACCTTCAATTTACCCATTAATAACTTTCTGATCTTTACTCTCTTGACTTCTCTAGCATTTCCATCAAGACTCCTTAAAAGAACTACTGTAAATTTTGCACTTCAACATCTAGCACACTCAAAATATGGTGGTAGAACACTCACAGGCTGAGAGCTTTTGCAACATGGTGTATGGTAAGGTTCAGTGGCCAACAGTGTGTAGTACTATCAGCCAAGCTAGAGCTCAATGACTGAGAGTGTATGTGAGCATCTAGAATGCGGACAAATGTAAGAATATACTGAAACAGATTGTTTCATATATCCTTGAATGCCACTGTATTTGACAAAAACTTCCATAAAATAGTTAATAAATCACACTCTGTATGTCTATTTATTTGGGAGGTGAGAATAATAGTAATATTATTTATTGTCCACTTACTATGTACCAGACCTCATTCCAAGGGCTTTAGAGATATTAAACCCTTAATTCTCTTAAGAACCCTAAATAGTAGGTATAGAATTAAGTCCTCCAGAATGTACATATACAAGAAGGTAGAGATTTTGTCTTAATCCTCCTTGTTTTATCACTGGCATCCAGAATAGTGTCTGGCATACAGTAAGCACTCAAATATTTGTTGGATGAATAATAAGGAAATGGAGGCAAAAAGAAGGTAAGTAACTTGTACAAAGTCACACACAGTAGCAAAACCAGGATTTGAACCCAGGCATTCTGGTTTCACATCTCAGACTCTTAACCTCTAGGTATGTATACGTTTGGAAACAACATTCCTCCTTCACTTCTACTCTTTGGCATTCAGAAGTACTTGCAGTATAAAAATGCTCCTATGAGCTATAAGTTGTCCTTACTCTTTTTGCTAATAAAAGAAAGAGAAAGAGAAACTCTAGTTTAATAATATCTGAACATTAGACTACAGTATGTCTGAATTTATTAATGCTCCCACTACAGATAACAGTACTGAGAAAAGAGCAGGGGAAGAGATATAGATCAACAGGTTACTATAATGAACTTTTAAAATATACACATGCCTACTGTTATAGTACGTTCATACATATGTTATTTAATGTGGCATTATAATCAATCAGCACTACAGAGCAGTGCTGTGTGAATAGATGAGCCACAGTCTTTTTAAACAGCTGAATAGCATTCCATTATATTATATGGATGTATTATCAATACAATTTAACTCTCATCCGTATTAACAGACATCTAGATTCTCTCCATATTTTTATACCTATACACAATATAATGAATATCCTTATACACATATTTTTATACTTTAATATACAATAAATCCCTAAAAGTGGAATTTAAGACAAAAGTATTATACATTTTAAATTTTAATAAATGTTGCCAAAATTTCCACCAAACATGCTGTGCTTTTTTCTATTTCCTCCAAGAGTATGTAAAATTTTTTGTCATTACTATTATCAATCTTTGCCAATCTCACAGGTAGTAAACGGGACCTGATATTCTAATTTGTATTTTTAATTAGGAGTAAAAGCTGAACATCTATTTATCTTTCATATGCCTACTGGCCTTTCTACAAATTGCCTATAAATATCCTTTATATATATATCATGTTTAGAATCTTCATTCCAGTTTAATGTCTGTTCTTTTTTTTTCTATATGGAAATCATCCATTTTTCTGTAATCAAATTCATCAGTCTCCATTATGGCTTTGACATTTCATATCATGCTTAGAAAAGCCTTCCTCCTTCCAATATTATAAAAATATTCACCCATGTTTTCTCTGGTATTTTCATGGTTATTTTTGTTTATTTTACTCTTTCATCATCTAGAATCTATTTTGGTAGGAAAAGTTCTGTAACTTGCTTTTCTCATTCAATGGTATATCCTAGATACCTTTCCAGATCAAATACTTCATTTATTTTAACTGTGCATATAGAATTCTGAAATATACCTATATCGTAGTTTTATTTAGTCATTTAATAATTATATAAGGCTATACATTAGTTATATTATTAGTTACTTATAGCACTGATGAACATTTACATTTTCTCTTATTTTTCTGCAAGTACCAAGAATGTGGCCATGTACAATACATGCCTCCTTATATACTTTTTAAAGATACACATTAAGAAATAGAATTATTGAGTCATTAGTATGTGTTTTTTGATATCGATAAATTACCCTCCAAAAATGATGTGCCTAAAACATTTTTTCTTTTTTTAATTAATTAATTTATTTTTATTAATTTATTTATCTTTGGCTGCGTTGGGTCTTAGTTGTGGCACGTGGGATCTTTTGTTGCGGCACATGGGCTTCTCTCTAGTTGTGGCGCGTGGGCTCAGTAGTTGCAGTGCACAAGCTTAGTGGCCCCGCAGCACATGGGATCTTAGTTCCCCGACCAGGGATCGAACCTGCATCCCCTGCATTGGAAGGCGGATTCTTAACCACTGGACCACCAGGGAAGTCCCGTAAACATTTTCATTTTAAGAATCCATTCAACAAATATTTAAGTGCTTTCTTTGTGGTAGACACTTCTAGAGGCTGAGCATTATGATAACCAATCCAGACAAAGGCACCGCTTTGGTGATTAAGAGTGCAGGCTCTAGAGACAGGTTGCCTGAGTTCACATTTGGGCTCAATAAGTACTAGATGTCTAACCTTGGACAAGTAACGCTATCCTTGTACCTCAAGTACCTTATCAATAAAACAATAATAATAATAGTATCTACATCACTAGGACTGTTGTAAAGACTGTTTTTGCCTGCCACAGAGAAAGTACTCAATAAAGTTTTCTTATCATTATTACTTAAATTTGCTCTTATCAACTTTTATTTTTGCTAATGAGAGAGGTAAAAACACTATTTCAATATTTAATTACCATTTCATTACTAGAAAGACTGACATATATTTTTTCCCTTTTTATTTCCTATTCTGTGATCTCCTGTTCAAATACTTTGTCCATTTTTTTCTATTGTGATGTTTTGTACTTTTTTGAATGTGACTGCTAAACGTGATGCAAATATTTTCTAGCATGACACCTAAGTTCTGACCCATTAGCTATCGAGTTCTATTTGTGGCCAAGTCACAAGAATACCACTGACTACTATTTTGCTAAGAGAATTTCATATCCTGCTCTCTACTTTAAAAGGTTTCCAATTACTTAGACTTAGGGGAAGGAGGTAAGGAAATACTCTCCAGGTGATGGAAAGTATAAGCTAAAGGCATAGGGATAGTTTCTATCTCATCCACTCTTGTCTCCTTAACACGTGCTACAGGGTCTGACATAATAAACTCTGGATGAACAAGTATTGTTTGAATGAATGCAAAATCTCCTTACAAGGTTACAAGCTCCTTGTGGGCAAGGATGGTGTCATACCCATGTTGGTATCACTCCCACAATGCGTAACAGTGCTTTTACACAGAGGAAGCACTCAAATGTTTTTACTGAATAGATGCTATCTCTGTACTTGCACAAAGGCAGCTGAGGTAATCAATGCAAAATAAGCAATCCCTTCCTCATATAAAGATTACACTCTGATTTGTAGCTGCAGATAGCTCTGTATGGAGTCCCATGTTGTTTGGGTCACTTCGTCTTAAATTCACTGCCTGTTTCAAGCCTTTGTTCTAGAAAAAAAATGTCCCTGGCAGTTATTGTGCCATGAGTCCATGCAGGTGCTGCTGAGACCATGTCTGTGCAATGTTTCTCATGTTTTAGTCTCCCTCCAAAGCATTCTTTCTCAATGTGTTATTTAGGAATAAATCCATTCCAGCACACTAGACACAGCTGTTTAGGCCTCCTGATTCCTCTTCCGACATGACCTGCCTGGTAGAGCTCTGCTTTGCTAAGTACTGCTAGACTGGTTACTTTCCAGAATGTCACTCTTGGTGATATAGGCTTGTAGTTTCATGTAAAATAGTGAGACAATGTGGCATAATGGAAGAAGTGCAGGATCCTTGGAGCCAGATGACCTGAGTTTGCATACTAACTCAGCCATTTACGAACTATATGACCTAAATATCCCTAAGTCTCAGTTTTCTTGTTTTCAAATGGGAATAACAGCACTACTATCTAACCCACCTGGGTCAGAAGGCTGCAATAAGAGTTACAAAATTAGATTAAAATGCAGAAATATTTTATAAAGTATTCTACAAATATATGTTACTACTATATGAAATAGGGCTCAAAGACTCAGTAAAAGGACTCCACCAGACAATTCACTTCATGAGAGCAAGGATCATGTCTGACTGGGTCATGGCTGCATCTCCAAAGCCTGGCATATTTGTTGAATGAAAGACTAAAAGAATGACAGAAAATGAAAAGAGCACTCACCAGTGACCTTCATCAAAATAATAAATCTCTGAGTGTCAATCTGCTCATTGTAAAGTGAGAATAATACCACCCATGTCAAAAGATTGCTATGAGGATTAAAAAGAAATAATATCAATATAATATAATATAATGGATACTTCTCTATTTCCTTCTTCCTCTAAAGCCAGATATAGTTTAGGACTTAGCTGTATAAAAGGTAGATACTGTTAATAGTTTAATAATTGGTACTGACTCAAATTATTCTAGGGACAGTCAAGGAATATGACACTATCATCTGCCCTTTAATCTCAGTAAAAATTAACACTTTCTAGTCAGAGAAAGATAAATATATGGAATCATATATGGAATCTAAAAAAATGATATAAATGAACTTATTAGACTCACAGAGGTAGAAAACAAATTTATGGTTACCAAAGGGGTAAGGGGGGGAGGGATAAATTAGGAGTCTGGGATTAACAGTTACACACTACTATATATAAAACAGATAAAGAACAAGGACCTACTGTATAGCACAGGGAACTATATTCAATATCTTGTATTAACCCATAATGGAGAGAATCTGAAAATATACATATACACACACACACGTATATATGAAACTGAATCACTTTGCTGCACACCTAAAACTAACATAACGTTGTAAATCAACTATACTTTAATAAGTTGTTTTGAAAAAAGAAGAAAAAAATCAGTACTGGCAAAGTCATTATTAAATACTTTATCTCTGCCATGTTTAAACTGCTGCAGTTCACCGACTCACATACACATAAACCTTTAAAATGAACCACTGCCCTAGTGAAGTTAAGTCTTCTCAGAGACAAGTGCATCTTTATGTAACCTAGACAAAATAACTTACTACTAGTCAAAACCATTTAAGCACGAAAGCCATATCAAAACAAATTCTATCTATTGGTCACAGCACATAAAATGGAACAATGTTTTATTGAGATATCAACAGTGTTCACATACATAAGCATCCAATCCATATTATGCATCAGAATTAAAGCTAGAGTACCTAACAACAGAGCCCAAAAATATATGAAGCATAAACTGACAGAACTGAAGTGAGAAATAGACAATTCAACAGTAATAGCTGTATGCTTCACTACCCAACTTTCAATTATGGATAAAACAACTAGGGAGAAGATTAGCAAGGAAACAGAAAACGTGAACATTGTATGCCATCTAGACCTAACAGACATCTACAGAACACTCCATCCAACAACAGAGGGATATACATTCTTCCCAAGTGCACATGATTAGGAGAGACCTTATGTTAAGCCATAAAACAAGGCTCAATACATTTAAAAAGGATTGAAACCATACAAAGTATGTTTTCTTACCACAATGGAATAAAATTAGAAATCAATAACAGAAGGAAATTCAAAAATATGTGGAAATTAAACAACACACTAAATAACCAACATGTCAAATAATAAATCACAAGGAAAATTAGATAATACTTTGATGAAATGAAAATACTCTAGGAATGCAAACACAACATACCAAAACTTATGGGACGCAGTGAAAGCAATGCTTACAGGAAGACCTAAAGCTATAAATACTTACAGTTTTTTTAAAAAGTAAAATTACATATAATAACTCTCTACCTTCAGAAATTAAAAAAAAAGAGGAGGAAACTAAACCCAAAGCAAGCAGAAGGAAGGAAATATCAAAAATAAAGATTATGAAATGAAGCATGACCCTGTGGGGCCCTCCTGGGTACAAACCTTTTCTGTATCCCTCATTTCTTGTTTGTAGGAAATAGGTTTCATTCAGCCTCCTTGGCCTTCCCTGAGTTCCAAAGGGCAAATTCAAACAGCTGCATATCAGGGAAGGGAGGGAATGCAGAAGGAGGAGGAGCAGCCAAGAAACAATAGTGCAGCTCTGGGGCAGGGTCCTGGTTCCTCCTCAAGGAATATACATAACAAAGCCTTTCGGGAGAGGCCACAACAGAGGGAGGCCCGCATACCACAAAAAAAAAAAAAAAAAAAAATCTCATAACAAAGCCTTTGAGTTCTTCTGTAGGAACTAAAGCCCCCACCCAGGTGGAGGATGGTAACTTCAAGCTAAGCACAAGGTTCCTGGAACACCACTCTGTTACCTCACCACCAACTGATCAGAAGAAAGTCCGCACACAGTGGAAGATAATAGAGACTCTGACGCCCTCCCCAAATGATTCTCCATTTAAAAACTTTCATGGTCGAGCAGAATCTTCAGAGTTGGTTTTGGAGTCTGCCTTCTCCCGATTGTCAACCTTCTGAATAAAGCAGCCATAGCTTTTCAAACCAATACCCTCCTCTTGAGTATTAACTTTTAGGCAGCAAGAAGCTGAACCTGAGTTCAGTAACAATTAGAATGGAAATAAAGTAGAAAAAAAATAGAGAAAAATCAATAAAACCAGAAGTTGTTTCTTTCAAAATATGACCAAGGGCTTCCCTGGTGGTGCAGTGCTTGAGAGCCCGCCTACCGATGCAGGGGACATAGGTTCATGCCCCGGTCCAGGAGAATCCCACATGCCACAGAGCGGCTAGGCCAGTGAGCCATGGCCGCTGAGACTGCACGTCTGGAGCCTGTGCTCCGCAACGGGAGAGGCCACAGCAATGAGAGGCCCGCATACCGCAAAAAAAAAAAAAAAGATGACCAAAATTGACAAATTTTTAGCTAGACTGACCAAGAAAAAGAGAGAAGACTAAAGTTACTAAAATCAGAAATGAAAGTGGGGACATGACTACTGACCTTACAGAAATAAAAGGATTGTAAGAGAATACTATGAACAATGTACACCAACAAATTAGACAATCTAGATGAAATGGACAAATTCGTAGAAACAAACTACCAAGACTGACTCAAAAAGAAATAGAGACTCTGAACAGACCTATAAATTAGTTGATGAGACTGAATTATTAATTTCAAAACTTCCCACAAATAAAATTTTAAAACTTCCTACCCAAGGCCAGGGAGTTTCACCAGTGACTTCTACCAAATATTTTAAAAGCAAATTAATACCAATCTTTCCCCAGAAGAGAACACTTCCCAATTCATTCTATGAGGTCAATATTACCCTAATACCAAATCAAAGACATCCCAAGAAAACTACAGACCAATATCCCTTATGAATATAGTACATGAAAAATCCTCAACCAAATACTAGCAAACCAAATCCAGCAACATATAAAAAGGATTATACACTATGAACAAGTGACATTTATTCCACTCGTTCACATTGGTTTAATATATAAAAATTGATCAATGTAATACACTATATTAATAAAAGGACAAAAATTACATGTTCTTCTTAATACACACATTTGACAAACAGAGTATTTGACAAAATCCAACACCCTTTCATGATGAAACTAAGCAGGAGCATGTGGGGCTCCTGGGCACAGAAGCCTTTCCATGTCCCCCATTCCTTTTTTGCAGGGAACAGACTCCAGCCTCCATGACCTTCCCTGAGTTCCAAAGGGCAGATTCAAACAGTTGCTCATCAGGGAAGGGAGAGGATGCAGACAGACAAGGCAGGAGCAGCCAAGAAACAATAGTGCAGCCTTGGGGCAGGGTCCTGGTTCTGCCTCAAGGGATACACACAACAATATCTTTAAGCTCTTTATAGAACTAAAATCCCCATCAAATGGAAGATGTCAGGCATTATTCATTCCAGAGAAGACCACCTGAGGCCAGATTAAAGGAACCAAAGAAGCTAATCAAAAGATTACCTGAGACCAGATTAAAGGAATGTAGCCCTTGCACACACCCTAATCTTATCAGAAACCCCACCTTTGAACTATTGCTATAAAACTCCTCACCAAATCCTCCCAGGTTGGGACACACAGTTTTCGAGGGCAGGAGTCTGCTGTGTCCCACTTTGCCTGGCAAACCAATAAAGCTATTCTTTTCTACTTCACTCAAAACTCTGTCTCTGACATTCAATTCGGCACCAGTGCACAGAGGCCAAGTTTTCGGCATCAATGATAAAAACATCCAACAAACTAGGGACATAAGGGAACTTCCACAACCTGATAAATGCCATCTACGACAAACCCTAAACCTAAATGCAAGAGCTAAAACTCTTAAAAGAAAACATAAAAGCAAATCTTTGTGGCCTTGGATTAAACAATGATTTCTTAAATATGATACCAAAAGAATAAGTAACAAAAGAAAATACTAGATTAAGTAATCTTCATCAAAATTTAAAACTTTTGTGCCTCAAAGAATACCATCATGAAAGTGAAAAGACAGCCACAGAATGGGAGAAAATATTTGTAAATCATATCTGATAAGAGACTTATAGAATATATACAGATATATAGGATGTGTGTGTGTGTGTGTGTATATATCTTTTTTTTTTTTTTTTTTTTTGGCCATGCCACATGGCATGCCCGATATTCCTGACCAGGGATCAAACCCATGCCCTCTGCACTGGGAGAGTGAAATCTTAACCACTGGACCATCAGGGAAGTCCCTACATATAGGATACATATTTTTTTAAATTCTTACAATCAGAAATAAAAAAGACAAATAACCCAGTTAAAAACAGGCAAAGAATTTGAAAAGACATTTCTCCAAAGTAGATATGCAAATGGACAATAAGCACATGAAAAGATGCTCAAGTCATTAGTCACTAGGAAAATGCAAATTAAAATGACAATGAGATTATCAGTTCACAGCCCCTAGGACGGCTAGAATAAAAAAGACAAAACAATAGCAAGTGTTAATGAGATGAAGAAATTGGAACCCTGATACACTGGACAGGAAAGTAAAGTGGTGCAGCAGCTTTGTAAACCAGTTTGGCAGTTCCTCGAAAAGGTGAACATAGAGATAACCAGACGACCCAACAATTTCACTCCTAGGTACACACTCAAGAGAATATGCCTACATAAAAATTTATACATAACTGTTCATAGCAGCGCTGCGTACAATAACCAAAAAGTGTTAACAAGCCAAATGTCCATTAACTGATGAATGGATAAATAAAATGTGGTATATGCAATAAAGTATTATTCAGTAATAAAAAGAAAATGAAGTATTGATACATGTTACAAACATGGATGAACCTTTAAAATATTTTGCTAAGTGAAAGAAGCCAGATGCCACTTATATGAAATATCCAGAATAGAGAAATCCATAGAGACAAAAAATAGATTAGTGGTTACCAGGGACCGAGGAAGGGTAATGAAAGGAAACAGGGAATGGGTGCGAATCAGAAAGGAGTTTCTATGGGGGTGATGAAATTGCTCTAAAATTAGATAGTGGTGATAGCTGTACAACTCTCACCATTGAATTGTATACTTTAAATAGGTGAATTTTATGGTATGTGCATTATAACTCAATAAAGCTATTTTTAAAATAAAACTAGAAATAACTATTATTTCTAATCTGCCTGATCTTAACATGCATGCTCGGCCATGTCCATCAATCTAGCATATAAAAGCCACTGTAATGAATCTTCAATTATAAAATGGGAAAATTAACAACCAGTACTCTCACAACAAATTCATTTTAAGGGCTACAAAACTATTTTTGTACAAAACTAACAAATCTATTTTTTTTTCTTCAAATCTATTATTTTTAATCAAATCATATTCTTCAAAACATTCATCAAATGCCAACTATGATAAATGCTGAAGAAACTAAGCAATTTTATTTTTAACAAAAGATTTTAAAGTGTTTAGCAAAGCTCTATATTAAAACTTCTAACTCAATAAATACCATATTTTATTTGTTTGATTTATCAGGGACTAATATGAATTGTCTAACAAAGCTAAGCAAAGGAATTTTAGACATTCCTGAACAACATTTCCCAGCTTGTAATTTCATGAAAAGTACCTACACTAAGCATTGACAATTTTGTCAAAATAAGGCTCTCCATGTGAATTTACAATCTTTTAGCATAGTGTGACCTTATAAAAGTTGTTTAACTTCTTTTTACCTGTTTTTTAATTCCTCCTAAATGGGGATAATAAAATTATTTGCCCTAACCCTTTGCTTGATTGCTATGAAAATCAAAAGAGAAAGTACTCTGTAAGGTACAATTATTACCTCCTAAATGAAAAGGCTGGACAAGTAGATGATTAAAATATCAAACACTTCTTTTTTTTTTTTTTTTTTTTTTTTTTTGCGGTATGCGAGCCTCTCACTGTTGTGGCCTCTCCCTTTGCGGAGCACAGGCTCCGGTCGCGCTGGCTCAGCGGCCATGGCTCACGGGCCCAGCCGCTCCGCGGCATGTGGGATCTTCCCGGACCGGGGCATGAACCCGTGTCCCCTGCATCGGCAGGCGGCCTCTCAACCACTGAGCCACCAGGGAAGCCCCAAACACTTCTTAAGAAGAGCATAAATCTGGGAATGGGCATGCGGTGCTGTACTAGAGGGACAGACCTCAAAGGTTCTACTCCCCCAAACAAAAAATAGTATATCAATGGATTTACAAAGCTTTTTATCAATTCTTTTTTACTGAACATTAGTAACTTTTTAAATCTAAAGGATCATTATCAGTCATAATCTTCCCAGACAGTCAAGAAAGAATTTTGGTTTTGAGCAGGACAAAAATAAATAAATCTGAAAAAGTTGACTTCAAAATTATTTTCCTTAAAGCTTTTAAAGTAGTTAAGCCACAAAAATGTCATGTTGACCTGTTTAATATTACTTTTAAAATACTACAAAAAAATATTTGAGCAAAAGTAACACTTTCTCCAACACCACCCTAAGCAATCTAAAATAAGAACCCCTAGGGAGGCATCCACACTTGTCATTAAAGAAACACCAAAAAGGACAACCAGAAACATGAAATAACCTAATTTAAAGTTGCCAGATAGAAAGGTATATTCCCAAGGACAAAAACTGTATTAAGTTACCTAACAGTTGCATGAGTTTATAAAACTCCATGATGTCCTGTCTACAGCCCCATCCACCCCTACTTTAACTGTCTTTTAAAAATTATTTTTATAAAAGGAAAAGCTCTGACAAGCTTGTATTGAAGACAAAGCTGAAAGAATAACAGAAGAGGGAAAGCACCTAACAATAAAGGAATTCTAAAAGTATGTTCACAATTTTCAAAAACATAAACACATTTTCTGGCTAATCTTCACAATAAAAGACAACTCATAACTGGTAAGGAAGACACTGGTTTACATCAATTATATCTTTGAAACATCCAGTATTATAAATATGGAGGCTGAGGGCAGACAACTCAACAAATACATGTGATTATGAAGCTTCAAGCGGGCAGCAGGTGGGGAGACTACTACTACTACACTTAAACACTGAAAATAAAGCTCATAAATTCAAAGACTGCTGAAACTTATCCAGAGTGAGAGTGGTACCTCTGCAGGTTTAGGACATTTCCCTGCCTTGGACACTGGCAAATTCATGCATGAACAGAAGTAAAGTCTATCTTTTTGTCCAGTCTATGAATTCATCCAAGCATACATCTACTCAAGAACATATTTAGGAATTCCCTGGCAGTCCAGTGGTTTGGGCTCCGTGCTTTCAGCACCAAGGCCCCGGTTTGATCCCTGGTCAGGGAACTAAGATTCCACAAGCTGCGTGGCATAGCCCCTAAAAAAAAAGAATATATTTACCCATCACCTACTATATATGCTCAAGAGCTATTCTAAGAGCTCTGAAAATAAGAAATTTCCAGCCCAATGGGGGGAGGGCTGACAATACAATATAATCCATGACAGATGGGTATGCAGAAACACAGCATTTAGTTCAGCTGACAGAAAGTAGGAAAGATCAAAAGAGATATTTGAGGTGAATGTGGAATCTGAGGCATGAGTCTCCTGCACAAGTCATTCTTTTTAAAGTACGCATGTTGACTTGTCTAGGCTGGTCTTTTGTTGTTATTTTTTAAAGTCACGTGTATAATTAGAAAATCTTAAAAATTGGAAGTATTTTATCTAAACAAGCATATGTGTAACAAAAGACTGGTCCTGAAAAAGGAAATTCAAGTACATAAGCTTCTTAATTTAATTAATTTTAGATAAAATTAATAACTTAAAAGACTTAAATAACTTAAAAGTACTAACCTAGATCTCAATTCACTCATCTGTCCAATGAAGGAACTAGCCTAGAAAATCTCTAACTACTCTCTGACTTCTAAAATTGACTTTGAGTGTTCTATTTGTTGGTGGTTGCTATTCTAATAAATTTTAACAAAAATATATCCTAAACATTCATAATTAGTCTAGCTAACTGGAGATTAATTTATCTCCCAATACACACATCAATTAATTTTGAAACCAGTCTACATTCCAACAAGCACTGAGTGTCTATGCCCTCTGTCTTTTCAACTTATTCCTCTAATGGTCTATAAATATCTTCAGATATCTTTTAATAACAGGAATATTTTAACCTTTTAATAGTAAGCATTAAGACCTTTCCTTCAACTCTACATTCCCCTCTAGTTACTCCCTTCTCACCTTCCCTTCACAGTCAAGTGCTTTTTAAAAAAAAATTTACTGATCCACTCTCTCTTCAAGCCACTGAAACTGCTCTAAATGCTTTCTAATTGCCAAGCCCAATATACACTTTAAAGCCTCATCTTAGCCTATCCTGAGGAACCAACACAGCTGAACACGCCTTTTTAAAACTCTTTTTCTGGGGCTTCCCTGGTGGCACAGTGGTTAAGAATCCGCCTGCCAATGCAGGGGACACAGGTTCAATCCCTGGTCCAGGAAGATCCCACATGCCGCGGAGCAACTAAGCCTGTGCACCACAACTACTGAAGCCCCCTGTGGGCCTAGAGCCCATGCTCCGCAACAAGAGAAGCCACCCCAGGGAGAAGCCACCCCAGTGAGAAGCCCGTGCACTGCAACTAGAGAAAGCCTGTGTGCAGCAATGAAGACCCAACACAGCCAAAAATAAAATTAATTAATTTTTTTTAAAAAACCTCTCTTTCCTTTCTGCTACAAAACTTGATAGTACTTTCTACTGATTTTCCTTCTGTCTCCTTTTGTGGGCTTTCCCCCTGTGTGTCTAGTAAGTATGATTTTTATCCAGTTATGTTCTCAGACCTCTTCTCTCTTCACTCTACTTGTTCTCACTGGATGGTTTCATCCACTCTTGTGGCTTTAACTACTCCCTAAAACCTATTACACCTCCTGCATCCAGAAGTAAAGGTTTCACCATACATTCAATAATCCAAGGCCAGACACCTAGGAACCATTCTCCTCATCAACTATGTCCAAACAATCCTAACATTTCTAAGTCTTAAATACCTCCTGCATCCAACCTTTCTTCTTTATCCCAGATGCTATTACCCTAATTCATACTACCATCTCTGGCTTAGATTTCAATAGTTTCCCAAGTGGTATACCTGTATCCATTCTGGTCCTCCTCCAATCCATCTGCTATACTGACACCAAAATAATTGTTCTAAAAGCTCAATGACCAATTGGTCTACCATCTTTAACTCTTCACTGGTTTCCCCATGCCCTACCTAAAATTAAAAAATCTAACTCTTTTAAATAGTATATGAAGCTTTTCATCATCTGGCTCCATGCCTAGGTCTCCACCTCCTCTCCTGTCCTCACACAAAAGTGCCATACCACACTATTTGCAGTTCCCCAAATAAAACGTTGTTTCACATACTTCCACATGTTTGTGCCCAAGGTTTCCTTTGCTTAAAATGTCCCTCTCTTTTTTATCCTCCTGGCAAACTCCTACTAATTTTTCAATATTGAACACAAGCATCACCTTTTCAGTAAAGCCATGGTGGAACTGATCATCCTCGCTGAACCTGGTGCATTTAATTATTTACATATTTGCCTTCCCAACTAGCCCTTTAATTCTTTGATAGCAAGGATGTCTTATTCCTCTTTCTATCTTCAACACTTAAGCACAATCTTGCCAGAGTAAATGTGTCAATAACTGTTGTTAAATGAGCAAATAAATGAATTAATGTAAAGTACTTCACTGGGCACTACTAAGAAATATAATTTTCCTTTCCCAAAAAACTTATGAATAGGTAGTGGAGAATTAGGAAGACATATACTCATGAAAAGTTAGGTAAAAATGCAAAATACAAGTCAAAATTCAGAAAAATTACATGATACAAGTCAGAATTCAGAAAAATTACATGACAAATTACAGGAATTCCCTGGCGGTCCAGTGGTTAGGACTCTGTGCTTTCACTACCAGGGCCTGGGTTCAATCCCTGGCTGGGGAACTAAGATCCTGCAAGCTGCACAGCAAAAAAAAAAAAAAAAAAAAAAAAAGAAAGAAAGAAAGAAACTTCAAAAAAGAATGTAAAAGATGTACAAATATTAATATATTATAAAAACTTAGAGGAAACAGAAATCATTACAGCTTAGAATAATCTGAAAAGGCTTCATGGAAAAGCAATGAAATGAGTTTTAAAAGAGACGTGAGATTTGGGAGAATTGGAAAAAAAGAGGAAAGAAGTATTTTTTAAAAAATCTTCTTAAACAATATACATAGATATACACACACATATATATAAGAGCTTGCTACAGGCTGAGATCAAAATGAGAACAAGAGGAGAGAGAGCTAGGATACAAAGACTTCATAAGAGCAAGATTTTCAGTCAAATCTCATTACAACAAATATAATTACAATCAAAATCTACATATAACTCATATTTATATGATATAAATATTCATTTAACCAACATTTGGGCACCTGCTATGTTCTTGGCACAAGTCTAAGCACTGGGGATAAAGTTGCAAGTAAACAGGCAAAACCTTGGCCCTTGTGGAGCTGACATTCTAATGGGTGGAAATGGAGAATAAACAACATAAACATGTAAAATACTGTATATGGTAAACTAGATGATACATGTTAAGGAGAAAAATTTAAGAAGAAAAGGCAAGATTGGGGGTTACAATTTTATACATAGAGAAAGTCTCACTGAGAAAATGAATTTTTGTCAAGACCTAAATGTCAGGAAGCAACTCTACAAATATCTAGGGGAAAAGAGTTCCAAGAAGAGGGAAGAGGAAGGACAAAGAGAAGATTAAGTGAGTGGAAGAGTAGTAGATGAGGTTTATGCAGGAATCAGATGAAGGCTGACCAACTGCCAATTATTTCCAATAAAAATCAATAAAATAAAATTTCAGTATACTAAAAGAATCCTGATAATCCATCTAGGATTTGCTATTCAGGAATCTAATATGTAACACAAGCTTAATTTGTTTCTATTTTCAAATTCCACTTATGAGAGATTTTAATAGTCCCCTTAAATAAGAACTATACTAAATGAAAGCAGTCCCATCTCACTACTAAAGCAGCCCCACTGTATGATATGATGACAAAATGCACATAATAGTACAATGCAACTAAACTGCTACTTGCTTTCATTTCAAGAGTCTGCTAAAAATATTTCACCAATCCTAAATGTATTTACCTTTTCCCAAAGGAGCTAGAGAAACGAGGATTTTTGTTGCAAGAATCTCACAGGATTTAAATGTCAAAAGATCAACTGCTGCACTTTAAGAGATTTGTTCAGAGTTAAGTATGGAGTGCAAACCTTAAAACTATTTTTTTTTTTTAATCATCAGGGTAGAGTTAATAGGTATGAGCAAGCAGTAAAGCATTCGGACTAAAAACAAGGAAGGGTGCAGACTAAGCAATATCAAAACATTTTTAATGATTAAGTCAGTTAAACACTCAATAGAGCTTATCTAACCAGGCTGTTATGAAAGTTTAAAAACAAGCTAGGTAATCTTATAAAGTAAAGTTCAGGCTGCTTGAAAGCATCCAAGCACAAAATGGAATGAGTTTAGACTACTCTAAATGGTTCTTAAAGTGTGGTCCACAGACTCGAGGAGATCCCCAAGATTTTCCAGGAAGTATATGAGGTCAAAACTATTTTCATACGTATATTGAGTCATTATGTTGTACACCTGAAACTGTTATATCTGAATTACATCTCAATTAAAAAAAAACTTTTTCATAATAACACTAAGATATAACAGCTTAGTATGCCTTTTTCACTGTATTGACATTTGTACTGATGGACATATTTGCACAGTGCAAAAGCAGTGGTGGGTAGAACTGTCTGCACTTTAGCGCGAATCAAGGCGGCAACACCAAATTTTATTAGTAGTCATATTCTTCACTGCCATGCACTCTCTGTTTAAAAAAAATGCCAGTTTCACTTCATCGATGAAGCAATAAAAATTATTAATTTTGTTAAACCTGAACTCTTGAGTAAATGTCTTTTTTTGGTTTTTTGTTTTTTTTTTTTTTTTTGCGGTACGCGGGCCTCTCACTGTTGTGGCCTCTCCTGTTGCGGAGCACAGGCTCCGGACGCGCAGGCTCAGCGGCCATGGCTCACGGGCCTAGCCGCTCCGCGGCATGTGGGATCTTCCCAGACCAGGGCACGAACCCGTTTCCCCTGCATCGGCAGGCGGACTCTCAACCACTGCGCCACCAGGGAAGCCCTTGAGTAAATGTCTTTTTAATGAGCTGTGTGAAAAAATTGGGAAGTACAAATAAGGCACTTCTGCTGCATGCCAGTGTGACGGTTGTCTTGAGAAGGCATTTGCACAATCATTGGATATGCAAACTCAACTAGCCGCTTTTTCCATGGAACGTACTTCAAAGAAAAGAGGGAATTAAAAAGAGCATGAATAGCACAAGAAGATTGAAAGAAGATTCGGGTTAAATACAAGATATGCTTCCAACCCTCCAATAATTGATAGCAGAGCCTAGAAGTCAGCTGGCAGCCTCCAGCTATAGTCTCTTCAGGATCCCTAGCTCTCAAGCTGAGACTACTACTCTCTTCCTGGGCAGCTGATCATATCACGGCACTAAGGCCTGGCCATTTCTGTCAAATACAGGACCCTCTAAATGAAGAATTTTTGCTCTGGAGCCCTCATTGAGTCTGAGACTCTGTCAGATCTGAATCACACTCTGAGGCTCTCCCTGCCAATTCTGTTTCCTCCCCTTTCCTTTCATAGGAATCCTCCCCCTCCCCCTTATACCTCTTGTATTCCTAACTCTGTCTTGACATCGGCTTCCAGAAGGACTCAAATTGGCACAGGGGGTACCAGAAATGGACTGAGAGAGCAGAAAGTAAGAATGCGGTTTGGAAACTAGATCACTTACTGTCCCACCGGCAATAGGATCTCATCCTGGGTGGTATGTGAGGCACAGACAGTCCCGGGCAACAAGACGGTGGCCCAAATGCTAAAACCTTCTTGCGAAAAGTGCTAAAACTTTCTTGGGATAATGCTTCCAAAGAGGAACACGCGGGCTTCCCTGGTGGCGCAGTGGTTAAGAATCCGCCTGCCAATGCAGGGGACATGGGTTCGAGCCCTGGTCCGGGAAGATCCCACATGTCGCGGAGCAACTAGGCCCGTTCACTACAACTACTGAGCCTGTGCTCTAGAGCTCACAAACTACAACTACTGAAGCCCGCACGCTTAGAGCTCGTGCTCTGCAACAAGAGAAGCCACAACAATGAGAAGCCTGCGCACCGCAACGACGAGGAGCCCCCGCTCTCTGCAACTAGAGAAGGCCCATGCGCAGCAACAAAGACCCGACTCAGCCAAAAATTAATTAATTAATTTTTAAAAAAACAAAGAGGAACATGCCATGTGGTGTAATGACTGTGATGTCTGAAAAGTGTAAGGGGAGCAATACAAATAAGAACAATGGAATGGCTGGCTGTCAGCTGTACTGACTCCCTAGAAAGGGCAGCTAACAATTGGAAACTAAGTGTGAAAGCCAGAGGGCTCTCTGGTAGTTCACAAACAAGTCCTTATCACTTACAGTGAAAGAGCAGAAAAAGATAGTTAAAGGCAGAAATGCTTCAAAGATGACTGAATGCTCAGTCAGGGCAGGTTTGTTATACTAAGGTCAGCGTCCTGGTTTGGAAAACATGGAAGCCTGATACATGGGGTAGGGACAACTAAGATGGTTGCCCCCAAAGATTTTGATTCTCCAGACTCCTCTGCACTCCCAGAGTCTGCAGAGATGATGCTGGCACTTCCCACTGTGCAGGAATACACCTCAGAGGTCTCTCACCTGCAAGGCAACAAGAGCTCCCCTCAAGATCTGCCCCCCACCTCCACTCCTGGTTGCCATGATAATAATTAATGTTAATCCCGTTAAGGACATCTTGGGCCTGATAAGAGAGAAAAGAGACAACACCCCAAAGTTGCTGCAAGAATTAGCCAGCATATACCAGCCGAATCAGTGAGGATACCCACAGTGCTGGATTTGAGAGTACTTAATCAAGGAGGCCAAAACATTACTGAATAAGGTAAAATTTGGCTGGGAGGTGGAAGGCCAGTGTCTCAGAATATGGGGATTACCACTGTGACAAGGACTTAGGGTTTTGTAACTCACTGCTAGGGTGACTCCCAGAAGCCTGGAAAAAACAGCCCACACTGAATGAAGTTGAAATGCCTAAATTACCATGGCAGAGAAAGGATAATGGGATTAAAGGCTCAGGAAAGGGGGGAACGCTGGAGTGGATATATTATGTGAGGTCATAAGACCCACCAGACAATTATGTTCCATAAGAGGGCCGATTAGACACACCACACACCAAGGCCATCAAGAATACACTGGTGAGACAGACCTTAGCATCACTAAGAAATTAAGCGGTGGCTCTCCTCTATAGTAGAGGCTGTCACAGAAATTGGTTCACTGATGATGGCAATGATGGGGCTCTAAAGCAACAGCAGCCAGGTGGTAGCACTTAAAACTGGAAGCTAGGGACTTCCCTGGTGGTGCAGTGGTTAAGAATCTGCCTGCCAATGCAGGGGACACGGTTTCAATCCCTGATCCAGGAAGATCCCACATGCCACGGAGCAACTAAGCCCATGCGCCACAACTACAGAAGCCCACTCACAACTACTGAAGCCCGCGTGCCTGGAGCCCGTGATTTGCAACAAGAGAAGCCACTGCAATGAGAAGCCCGTGCACTGCAACGAAGAGTAGCCCCCGCTCGCCGCAACTAGAGAAAGCCTGCATGCAGCAATGAAGACCCAATGCAGCCAAAAATAAATAAAGTAAATAAGTTTATTGAAAAAAAAACAAAATAACAGAAGCTAATGGACCACACTATCATCATGACTTGCAAGGTGGGAGACAGCCAATAAAGCTTGACCCACAGGGAGCCGGGGAGAGAGCTAACAGAACTTGTTGTCATTAGAGCAAAACAGACAGGCAATCAACAACAGTGCTGCTTATTAATATATACACAATCAAAGCAAGGCAAGAACAGATAAGCACAAGACTGAGAGTACTTGCCTCAATAAAAAGCTACTATCCCTTGCCTAATTCCTGGACCTGAGCCAGTTTTCAGATCCAGACCGACGGACTTAAAGAGATGGATGGGTCCCCAGGAGTAAGGACCCTGCAACAAATTTTATATGCATATATATATTTCCCCAAAGGGACCTATGACTATTTACTCAGGTGACTATATAGGTATAGTGGGGAAAGGAAAATTCCCAGACATCTGAAGAACTACCGGTCACAGAGGCTGAGTTAACATTGATATCTAGAAACGTGGAACATAATTATGGCCCAGTTACAGGGGAAGGAATATAGGAACTAAGTAAGAAATAGAGTTCTGGCCAAAGTCTAGCTTATGGTAGGTTCACAGTCCACTGACCGACCCAGCACTTATTTTCCCAGGCCCTGAATACATAAACGGGATTGGCATACTTAGCAATTTAAAGGCCAAATGAGAGCTAAAAATGTCTCCCCACTCCTCAGCCAAAACAGTAAATCAAAAAAATATTGTGTCGGGGGTGGAGGTAAGAGGAATGGCAGAGATTAGCGCCACCCTTAAGGATCTCAAAGATGCGGGGGTAGTGGTCCCTTTCATATGTTTGTTTAATTCACTAGTCTGTCCTCTGTAGAAACCAGCTGGATCCTAGAGAATGATTGAAGACTACCACAGTTCAACCAAGTAGCAGCCATGACCATAGCTACCATGCTGGATGTAATATGTTTGCTACAGCAGATATATATAGCCTCAGGTACATGGCATACAGCCATTGATTTGGCAAATGAGTTCTTTTCTATCCCAATCAGAAATAGTTCCTTTCACATGGAGTCAACAACAGTATACACTCAGTTTTGCCTCAGGGCTATATTAATTGTCCTACTCTGTCATAAGATAGTCTGAAGAGATCTGAACTCAGAATGGCACACTAATCTAGTAAATCAGTGACATCATGTTGATCGTGCAAGATGATCAAGAGATGGCTAGCACACTGAAGGATATATGTGCTCCAAAGGATGGGAGAAAAACTATGAATATTCAGGGATCTGCCATTTCAGTGAAGTTTTAGGAATCCAGTGGTTAAGGTTATGCCAACACACTCCCTCCAAAGCAAAAGACAAACTGCTGCATCTCGCATCCCTACTATTAAAAAAAAAAAAAAAAAAAAAAAAAAAGGAAGCACAAGGTCTGCTAGGTTTCTTCAGATTCTAGAGTCAACACATTCTATACACTGCTGTGGCCCATGTACTGAGTAATATGAAAGGCTGCCAGCTTTGAGTGGAGTAAACAACTCTGCAGTAGGTCCAGGTTGTAGTGCAAGCAGTTCCTATGCTATTGAAGGTATAAATGGTGGGGACAGACACAGTATAGACTTTATAGCAAGCCCAAGTGGGAGAATTACAATGCAGGCCCCTGGAGTTCTGCAGAAAAGTCATGCTATTAGAAAAACAACTCCTGCTGTGCTACTGGGCTCTGGAAGAGATAGAATGCTTTGACAACTGGGCACCATACGTCCAGAACTGCCCATAATGAGCTGGGCTCAACAGGACTCTCCAAGTCATAAACTCAAGTGAGCTCAGTAACAATCCATTATGAGATGGAAATAGTACATCAAAAATCAAACCCAAGCAGAACCAAAGGGCACAAGTAAGCTACGTAAGTAGGCAGTCAAGACTTCCCTGACACTTACCACAGTTGTGCCAGCACCCTTCCTCAGCTCACATCTATAGCTGTTTGGAGGATCCTATACAACCAAGTTAAGGAGGACATAAAAGCCAAAGCTTGGCTTATAAATAGGTCAGCTCAGTATGTGAATGCAAGCTGAAAAAAAACAACAGGTTTGGGCTTCCCTGGTGGCGCAGTGGTTGCGCGTCCGCCTGCCGATGCAGGGGAACCGGGTTCGCGCCCCGGTCTGGGAGGATCCCACATGCCGCGGAGCGGCTGGGCCCGTGAGCCATGGCCGCTGAGCCTGTGCGTCCGGAGCCTGTGCTCCGCAACGGGAGAGGCCACAACAGAGGGAGGCCCGCATACCACAAAAAAAAAAAAAAAAAAAAAAAAGATATGTGTCTTTTTCTGCTTTACAGATGAGGAAATTGATTCAGAGCTACTGTGCTCCGCAACGGGGGGAGGCCGCAGCAGGGGGGGGCCCCATACCCACAAAAAAAAAAAAAAAAACAGGTTCATTACAGCCACACTTAGGGGTGGCCGTGACAGTGGAAAGGGAAAGTCTCCCTAAGATGGAGCTTCAAGTGATGTACTTTGTGTAGAAAGAAATGTGGCCTGAGATGAGAATATATACAGACTCATGGGCAATGGCAAATGGACTGAGTACCTGGTTAGGTGTCTTTAAGGAAAAAGACTGTACAACGGATGCAAGAAGATATGAGTGGAGGCAAATGAATGAACATACAGGAGTGAGCATAAAGTGTGAAAATCTTTTTTACGTGTTAATGCCCATCAGAAAGCATCCAATGCAGAAGAGACAATGAACAACCAAATAGACAAAATGACTCAGACAGCTGACATTAGCCACCCAGAACTGGCATGATGGGAACATGAACAGAGAAGCCACTGTAACAGAAATGAAGATGGAAGCAGAGAAGGAGGCATGGATGCCCACTTACCAAGGCCCAATCAGGTTACTGCCAACTCTGAACATCCAACCAATGAGCGACACTGAGCCCCCAATACAGCACTATGCCTCAAGCTGACCAACTGGCTAGGGGATATGGGGATATACGTACAAATATAGCTGCTTTTCTTTGTTATATAGCAGAAACTAACACAACATTGTAAAGCAATTATACTTCAATAAAGATGTTAAAAAAAAAAGTTAAAGGTTCTAGGCACACTTTTGCCAGGAGACATATCAAGGATAGGATCATATTGAACTATATAAATTACAGCTGCAGCCTGGGAATTTGGGACTCTGTGTATCCCACGACCAGGAGACAAGAAGTAGAATCACCACAATAAGGCTAATTAAACCTCATCCTCAGGTGAAGTAGGGCTGCTGTTACATAATGGGATCAAAGAGTATATCTGGAATTCAGATTATCCATTTGGGTACCACTTGATACTCCCCTGACCAATTGTGACTGTGAACAGACAAATGCAACCACTCCAGCCTGAGAAGAGCATGGTTCTCAGACCCCTCAGAAATGAGGGCTGGGGCTTCCCTGATGGTACAATGGTTAAGAATCCGCCTGCCAATGCAGGGTACACAGGTTCGTGCCCTGGTCTGGGAAGATCCCACATTCCGTGGAGCAACCAAGCCTGGACACCACAATTACTGAGCCTGTGCTCTAGAGCCCGCCTGACACAACTACTGAAGCCCGCGTGCCTAGAGCCCGTGCTCCGCAGCAAGAGAAGTCACCGCAATGAGAAGCCCATCACCGCAGCAAAGAGTAGCCCCCGCTCACCGCAACTAGAGAAAGCCCACATGCAACAACAAAGACCCAAACACAGCCAAAAATAAAATTTTAAATAAAAAATGAGGGTTGGGTCATAACACTAGACAAACCACCAAGAACTTCAGAAATGATAGCTAATAGCAAGAATTCAGACTGGATAGTGGAGGAGACAAAGAGAACCACTGTGACCTGGAGACCAGCTACAGAGATGGAGGCTGAAGCCTGTCTCACTACCCTACTTTTAACTTTCCCATTAGGAAGAGAGGTCCATGGAAATGGAGGAGCTGCTCTCAGAAAATGTTTAGAGACACAGATCCACACAGCGTAAGAAAGGGACTGTGGCAATCACTTGGATCTCCCTTCAAAAAAAGAACCTGCATTCAGGTGCAAGGAATACAGTTAGCTAGTAGCCTCCAGCTGCAGCATATAAGAATTCATCTCAGCTTTCCAGGGGAGTCCACACTCTCCTTGGGCAGCTCCTAGTCAGTGACTAAACACAGTGGATTTTCTAGAACCTGGCCATTTCTTCCTAATGCAGGACTCCTCTAACAGGCAGTTTTTGCTCTGGAGCTTCTTACTGGACTGTCCAAGATTTTTTTTCCAGATGGTCATCACAGACTGAGGTTCTCCTTGGTCAGTTCAGCTTACTCTCCCTTTCCCTTCACAGGCATTCTATTACCTACCCCCATAAAAATTCCCTGCACTAGTAACTCCATTTCAATGCTTCCCAGGGGGGACTTCCCTGGTGGCACAGTGGTTGAGAATCTGCCCGCCAATGCAGGGGAGCCAGGTTCAGACGCCTGGTCCGGGAAGATCCCACATGGCGCGGAGCAACTAAGCCTGCACACCACAACTACCGAAGCCCGCGAGCCTCGAGCCCACGCTCCGCAACAAGAGAGGCCACCACAATGAGAAGCCCGTACACTGCAACGAGGAGTGGCCCCTGCTCGCCGCAAGCAGAGAAAGCCCGCACGCAGCAACGAAGACCGAACACAGCCAAAAGAAAAATATCAATGCTTCCCAGAGGACCAAACCAACACACTTTGTAATTAACTCTTTATATGGATCATCTCATTTAGTCCACTAAAGTACTACTGTTATTCCCTTTTTACAGATGAGGAAACTGAGGCACAGAGACATTAATTAACTTGCCCAAGATCACAAGGCAAAAGCAGTGAAACTAAAATCTGAACCCTCGCAGTCTAACTCCAAAGTCTGAGCTTTTAATTAACTATGCCAGGAAAGACAAGATATTATCTTGTCAGCTTCAGATATTAAAATGAGAGTATTTATTCTGTATAATTTTAGAGAAGAAAACAACAAAAGGATAGAAGTTAAAGAAAAGCAGATCTTTGGTTAAATACAAAAGAAATTTTCTAATAATCAGCAGTAACCAACAACAGAATGAAGTCCTTCAGGAAGTAATCAGGGCTGATCACCGGAGGGTTCAAATAGCCATGGATATTGTGAGGGTGAGGCTTTTTTATAAAACAGATAAAAGTTGACCTAGATCAGTAAAAGCTGTACTACTAACTATTATGTGGATAAAAAGGGTTCCACGGCCAATTAGTCTGGGTAATATACTGCTAAATAAAGTGAAACAAATTTCTTTACTTTTACTCCTCAGTTTTTAAAATACTAATGTGCAGTTACAAATCTCTACCTGAGGGATCTAGTATGCTAAAAAAAAAACCAAATTTATTGTATTTGACTAAAGAACACTTCCTTGCCCCTGGTCGAGGATGATTTCTTTGCTAAGTCAAGATTCACTGATCCAAGGACTGCAGAAAAAGCTAACAAGGAAAAGTATGACAATTTTCTAGCTGGGTAACAATTTTCCAACCAGTCAAAACATCACCTGATTACCTACACGTCAATATTAGCATCTCTAATACCTCCAGGGTGGGTAGGCTATATAAAAGTTTTGTCACTAAAATGCATTTTATCCTTTTTGAATGCAAAACATGCCCTCCTTTGCTTTCTCAACAAATTCTCTTAAGATCTACAACAATGGGTCCACATTTTAATTACTGAATTCCCACTTTATGAGCAATATGAAAGCTTTAATTATTTCAAGTGTGCTACTGGTGATCTGGTTATTTTCATATAACACAGCTCTATATGCATTTTTCACAAACATAAACACATCACAAGAAAGGGCAGAAGAAAGGGAATAACAAGTAGAGCGGGAAAAGGCCTCAGTCACAAACTATTCATCCAGCTAATTTCCAGAGTTTTTGTGTTTTTATTCAGAAATATATTCTCTTTATTCATTACAGGGGAAACTTTTATGTAAATTACAATCCCTTGGTCTTGATTCTATCTTCCTCAGCCACTACCCACAGCCCACTGCCCCCCCCATGCAGTTACTTCATTAGTGACATTTAGTCACCATTGCCTAGAGTTGTCCACATGCCATCTATCTTTTCATTGAGCTCTTCTTTAGAAATATTGAATAGAATATTAAATGTGGAAAGGGCCTTAACATCTAGCCCACCACTCATTTTCAGATCAGAAAAATGAGGTCCAGAGATCAGTTAGGATACTTATCTAATAATCACAAAGCAGGCATTTATCTACTTCAAAAATAAGTATATGGGGCTTCCCTGGTGGCACAGTGGTTGAGAGTCCGCCTGCCGATGCAGGGGACACGGGTTCGTGCCCCGGTCTGGAAGGATCCCACATGCCGCGGAGCGGATGGGCCCGTGAGCCATGGCCGCTGAGCCTGCACGTCCGGAGCCTGTGCTCCGCAACCGGAGAGGCCACAACAGTGAGAGGCCCCCGTACCGCACAAAAAAAAAAAAAAAAAAAGTATATGAAAGCAGAAATTCCCAAAATATATGCACATACACATCTTTTTTTTACACAAATTGCTACATGCCAATAGCATACTTCAAAGACAAATCAACTAAAGTTGTGCTCTTCTAATTTGAATACTTCCTAAAGCACTATGGAAAATCTTATAATAAAACAAATACAGAACACATGGGGACGTTCACATGATGAAAAAGAGTGTGGAGTTTGTAGTCAGAGTTATATGGTTTGAATCATGGATGTGGGCTTAGGAAAGTCAATAAAACTCTTCAAGCTTCAGTTCCTTCAGCTGTAAAGCATCCACGATACCATGGGTATTATAGGATCATTTTAAGAATTATAAATAACAGACATGAAACACCCACCAGAAAGATAGCACACCGTTGACAAAACTTTTACATTACCCAAATAAGCAATAAAAGGCAAAAGAAATCAAGGAAAATGTTGTAAACCTGGAATCTTGGGAGGACTGGATAATGGGGCATGCAGCTACATTTTATATTTTACTTCCAATTTTAGCCACACACATTTTATAAAATGCCCAGGCAAGCTAGAGGTTTATTATAGGCATAATATGATACAATACTCATTGGCCAATGAATAGTAGACCCCATGGATTAGGTTGGAACCAGACCATGAAGGGCTGTGCCAGAATAAAGAATCTTAATCTTGTTTTTTAACCACTGAGCAGAAATTTCCAAGAGTGACCTCACAACAATCTCAAAAATAATTTACTTTAGCACTAATTTTTTAAAACAACAAAAACAAAAAACTTTGGCAGCTATTACATCACCAGAATTACAAAAAGGTCTAGATGATGTATTCTGAAGTTTAAAATTTTTTCTTAAACTGGCAGTGTTTTACTTCAATTACTTTTTAGAGGTTGTTTCTCTCATTCAATTGAAAATGAAAAATGGAGACTAAAAATTACATAAACCCTGACGGAATATTTTCACAAAATTTTGATACTGCTCGTTCTTTATTTTAATAAACAGAATTCTGAGATAGGCTCTGTTGTGTTTTGAAATAATAATAATAACATATGATTTACGCTTTCTTCATTTTAATAAAACAAATTCTGGTAGATAAACTACCATGAGAGGTTAGAAGAGAACTATTACAAACAGAAATGCTTACCTCTTCATTAATACCAGCAAAAAGACTTTATAGCTTTATATAGAAATTACGGCATCCAAAGCAACTATAAGATTGTGTAACAAACCAGTTATACGATCTTGTATAACTTTCAGCCCACTCAGTTCAAAATCAGCATTAAAAGATCTAAGAGTGATCATAATCAAATGGGAAAACACTGTGGCTGATCCACTGTACGCAGAATGAAGGCCCCAAATGCACTCTGTTTACTCAAATAATGGTTCCCTGCAGAATCTCCTAACTAGTTTGAAAAAGCTTTAGAAACATTAGCAAGTCATTATGGCTGACTCTGAACTATGTCCTATAAATCCTCATAGAAAAGCTTTAATATTTGAATGGAAACAAACAATAGGGGACTATACTACACTACATATAAGAATAAAGAATTTTGGGACTTCCCTGGTGGCACCATAGTTAAGAATCCGCCTGCCAATGCAGAAGACATGGGTTCAATCCCTGGTACAGGAAGATCCCACATGCCATGGAGCAACTAAGCCCGTGCGCCACAACTACTGAGCCTGCGCTCCAGAGCCCAAGGGCCACAACTACTGAAGCCCACGTGCTGCAACTACTGAAGCCCGCACACCTAGAGCCCACGCTTTGCAACAAAGAGAAGCCACGGCAATGAGAAGCCCGTGCACTGCAAGAGAATAGCTCCCGCTCAAAGCAACTAGAGAAAGCCCGTGCACAGCAACGAAGACCCAATGCAGCCAAAATAAAAAATAAAGAATTTTTTAAAAATTTCCATTTAAGCTTAATTTTTTTAATCTAAGGCATGAATTTACTACCTCTGTATTTTAAAAAATGCAACAGAACTATCATCATTGATATTAAGTCACATATCCTTAAGGATGTATTATCATAAACAACCAGAAAGTTGAAAAGATGATAAATCACTACAGAATTATCAACTAAAGAAACTATTATAGTCAAAAGCTAGGGCCGCAAAAGCATTTTTAAGCTTAAATAAACAAATGTAAGAAATTTAAACTAAAAGATAATTTACAGAAAAAAATTTAGGATTTTTACAAAGAGTTCTGTAATATAAAATCCTGAACACCTCAACAGACTCATCAACATGCATTAAGCCTCCCTTGCCCACTATGAATTCAATGGCTTTTTCTTGATTTCAGTGTGTCCAAAGAAATTTCCTCATCTTTACCTTATTTTATTAAAGGCTCTCAAAAAGTACTTCATAAATACAAAACAGTATATACTGTTTTAATTTTTCTGATAGTTCAGTTCTGTGAATGGGCTATTTATAATAATTCAAAAGAAAAATTTTTAACAGGAAATATTTTATAAATAACATTTAAATTATTTTATTAAATAAAACTTACGGAGTATTATAAAGTGGAAGACATTCTACTAACTACACAGTTAAAATGCTAATACTGACACCTTGGTTTCTCCTTAATTTAGCAATCTCTAATACTTACAAATTGATCATACCGATTTTATATTCTTGGTAGTAAACTCCATAAATAATGACCTTTCAAGCTCTTTCAAACAGAAGTAAACAAGAAGTATATTTTCCACTTCAAGGGTAACACTGATTTACCAGGACTCGTGGGACTGAATTACAGCTCTGACTTAAACATTATATCATTTAATCCTCGCAATAATCCTATAAGATGGGTATTATCAGCTTCATTTTATAGGAGAATAAATTGAGGCTTAAAGGGGGTAAGAAACTTGTCCAGGGTTATACAGGTTATAAGAAAAGACTGGACCCCATATCTGACAGGTTATAAAAATCTAGTTCTAATCTACTGCAGTTATGTAAGGAAAAGTCTATGTTTTGAAGATTCTTCAATTCTTAAATAATGTAAGTTTAATAAATTGATACTGCTTTTTGAAAACTAAGTATATGAACTATTTCTATTTGGTAACTGCAACTATGTATCTTTCACTGATTATTATATACTAAGAATGTTGTTCTATATAATGAAAGTCAGGTACACACAAGTAAAATCAAAGATCATGTAAAACTGAAAATGAATAATCGAAAAATGAATAAAACTCTGAAAATGTAACAAATATATTTTCACAGAGAATGGCTAATTTATTAGCTAGACACAGGGAAGAGCTTATTTATTTGCTAAAAATGAAATGGAAAATATGTGTAATAGATCAAAATTGTTTTCTATCAAAAATTTCCAAAAATTCCAAAAGTAAACTCATTCTCTAAAAAATTAAAGCTACCAAGTTTTAAGTCACACAGAAATTCCAATGCCTGGTTTTTGTTTTTGTTTTCTCCAAAAGGAGGAATGGAATTGAGCATTTATTGAGCACCTTCTATGTGACAGACACTGAGTTAACTGCTTTTGATTACTTTTATCTCATGGAACCTGTTCTACTGCCCTGACTACTGAGGGGTACCATTACTCCAATAGCACATAAGAAACTCAGGATCTAAATGTCACATTGCTATAAGAGTGCAGTAAGATCGCAGTAAGGATTCGTACTCACATCTGACTCCATATTCTGCACCACATCATGCAATTAACAACCACAAAACACACCACACACACCATCCCTTTAGCAACATGAGAATGTAAGTTAAAAATCTAAGCAGTTATCTTTTAAAGAAGCTTTGTGCCCTGCAACTAGTCTGCGGCCAGCACATAACAGGTGCCAAATAAAAGTTTACTGAATGGAATGTAACAGGAAGAAATGGGATCATCTCCACTCACACCGTCTTTCTCAAGGAGTTAACATAAAACTATTGCTCACCAGGCAACATATACAATTTTATCCTTAAAGAATAAAACACTGAATCAGGAATTAGAAGGAAAAGGAATGACCATACATAAAAATTATTAATATTCTTAAAGGGCAAGCTACTGGATTAAACATAGAAGCCTTAAATAGAGATCCAGCATGTTCCACTCAATTACAACACTTATCTGACTCTGCCTTATAGCAGTTAATTAGGACTTCCCTAGTGGCACAGTGGTTAAGAATCCGCCTGCCAATGCAAGGGACACGGGTTCGAGCCCTGGTCCGGGAAGATCCCACATGCCACGGAGCAATTAAGCCCGTGCACCACAACTACTGAGCCTGTGCTCTAGAGCCCGCGAGCCACAACTACTGAGCCTATGTGCCACAACTACTGAAGCCCGTGCGGCTAGAGCCCGTGCTCCACAACAAGAGAAGTCACGACAATGAGAGGCCCGCGCACCACAACGAAGAGTAGCCCCCACTCGCCACAACTAGAGAAAGGCCACACACAGCAACGAAGACCCAAAAATAAATAAATAAAATAAATAAATTTATTAAAAAAAACAGGGGCTTCCCTGGTGGCGCATTGGTTTAGAGTCTACCTGCCGATGCAGGGGACACGGGTTCGTGCCCCGGTCCGGGAAGATCCCACATGCCACGGAGCGGCTGGGCCCGTGAGCCATGGCCGCTGAGCCTGCACGTCCAGAGCCTGTGCTCCGCAACGGGAGAGGCCACAACAGTGAGAGGCCCGCATACCGCAAAAAAAAAAAAAAAAACAGTTAATTAAACATGTCCTGCTTCTACAATTAGCTAGTTGCTAGCACAGACCTTGGTCATTTTTGTGTTTCTCATAACACCAAAGACAGGACCTGGCACTTAATATTAACAGCTAAAATTTTATAAAGATCTTTCACAGACTACAAAGCTTTTTCATATGTATTTATCCTTAAAGCCTTGCAAGATAAGTATGATAACTATCTTCATTTTACAGACAGTGACATTGAAGTCCAAGATTAAGAGCCAAGGTAAGTGGTCAGGTATCCTTCTGTAACACCACAGCTAGCAGAAAAGGCTCTCAATAAATGTTTGTTGGTTGAATCAACTGTCCCTATAAATGTTTGTTGGTTGAATCAGCTGTCCCTAGAAATACGATTTTTCTAAGATTAGCACCATTATCTGTCACTATGAGAAATGACTGTATTGCCACTTAAGATTTATAGCTTTGCTAGAAAACAGATACTTTCACTCAGCTTGACAAGGTTAATTAACTTGAAACTTATTACCAGTGATTCTCAAACTTTAGTAGGACTAAGAACTGGGGAGCTTGATAAAAGTGAAGCTCCTTGGGCCACCACCATCTCTAGAAATTCTGATTCAAATGGCCAGGAATCTGCATATTTTAATAAGCACTCTTAGCTGATTCTAATGTTGGTAGTCTTCAGGGACACACTAAGAACTGAATTAGATTTTTTTAAACCTAAATTCATCTACCTCCCCCAAATTTTTTAATGGAGCCAATTTTTTACAGTTGTAAATATTTAAGCAAAAATCTTACAAATACAATACAAGGCTATGGCATCGAATAGGATAGGTCCCCAAAAAACATTTAATGCACAAAACCTCCCTAGACCTGGAGCTTCACATGCTGCACAGAAGGTAAATCAGGGGTCTTTTAGGTAGTCACCCATGTTATTCTGTTTTAATTGATGAATTCAACTATGACTGCAATGTAATTTAGTAAAACATTTTTATAGGTCTTATACAAATGACTGGATGTTCAACAGTAAAATGGAACAGTTAACTTTGAACCTAATACAGAGATAATAATTTAATCACCAACAATACAAGTCCATTTTAAACTTTAAATGACCATCAAAATGTTCTGAGATTATGGGTGACTTTTCCCCCATTATTAAATATTTACTGAGGGTTGGCATAGTACCTCTCTGTACTTTCTGAACTTTCTACAATAAGCATATTTTTTTCAGGATTATAAAAGTTTTATAAGTATTTATTAATCCTACAACCTTCACATACATAATGGGAAACAAAAATAACCTGAACCACATTTATCATAAACTACAAACACCCAAATATTTGACTTATGGTACCAAACTGTAATCACTAACTTTCTTTAAATTAATACCAGAACAAATCACTTAACTACTAAAATTTACAATATGTCCTATTTCTATCAGGTATCTGTTATTAGCATGACTTTTTAAAATCCTCTTGTCATCTATCCTATGGATCTATTTAGGAAGACAATTTTGTAACGAGAACTGAGGCATTAAAATATTTACACTCTCTCATGGCGGGGCGGGAGACCAGACCTTTGGTGTTTTGTTTTGTTTTTTTAAGATATTTTTTTAATTGTATTTATCTAGGAAACTTAACATCGCAAAGCTGGGAGGGGGCTTTCTCCAAGGCAAACCACGCTTAGAAGCAAAATGTAACAGAAGAAGGCAAAGATGAGCTACCGGTAGGTGATGAAATTTCACCTCAAATAAGACGCAAACGGTTGTCTTCAGCCCAGTCAGGTGGGTGAATGACACTCCAGGAGTTCCTAGGGCTTTCAGGGCCCCGCACTTTCTGCGCTCTTTCTCTCTCCCTGCCCTCCCGCCCCTCCCCCCGGGACTCTGCGGGACTCAGCACGGGGCGCGGAAAAGCCCAGGCTGTTCGCAAACAGGCGTCCTCTGCCTCCCTCCGGGATGTACGTGCGGGGCCCAGGATAAGAGGCTGCGCTCGGCCCGGCGCTGGGGCCAACCCGAAGGGTGCCAACGACCCTGCCAGTCCCCCGCTGCACACACCCGGCCGCCCCGGAGCCCAGGCCGGGTCGAGGGCTTCCCGGCGACACGGGGCCTAGTCGCCCCCCACGCGCCTCCGGCCTCCCGGGGGACGCGAGAAAGAAGGGCTGAGGCCCCCCTAGCCGCGGGGTGGGGGAGGCGGCCGCACCGGCAGGACGCCCCGTCAGCCCGGCCCGAGGGCTTGCCCAGGACCCTCCCGGGCGGCCGAAGGCCAACGAGCACGGGACCGCGCCGGGCCACACTCACCTCGAGCAGCGGCCGCCGCCGCCTCAGCATGGCCGTGGGGGTCGTCCCTGAGCAGACAGCCTCCTCCGGAGGGCACCGGCCCGGCCCCAGGCGCCGCCGCGAAGCCTCCCACTCCTGAGGGAGCTGTGGTTGCCGCTGCTGCTCAGGCCCAGCGCTCGCCGAGCCGCATCGGGCTCCCGGGCCGCCGCAGCCACGCGGATCCCGCAGGAGCGCCGCTGAGCCGGGCTGGGGGCGCAAGGCTGCGGCGGGACAACCGAGGTGCTGCGAGCGGGGATCCTCCGCGAAGCCTCCAGCGTCGCCGTGGCCGCTCCTGCCGCCGGCGCCGCTGGGCCACAGCGCCCCCTGGACCCCACGCCCGGCTACGGCGCGGGGACTGCGGCGGCCGCCGGGCACGAGCTGCAGGGAACGCGAGGGAGCGCGGCCTGCCGTTGGCGGTGCCCCGTGTTCCCTATGCAGCCCTCGGGCCCCCGGCCCGCCCCCGACGACGCCTCCCGGGAGCGGGAAGCCCCTCGGTCCCCACCGACCTTGGTGGGTCCCCTCCCCTCTCCCCAGTCCTCAGGCCCTGAGCACCTTTGCACCTTTTCTTTCTCTCCAGAAGGTACGTGAACGTTCCCGTCACTCGGACCTTCACCCGAGAGCAGGAGTGTGAGGGAATCTCCTCGTTTTCATCTCTCATGATTCAAGGGGGATTCCTCCTAATCCCTTCAGTGTGTCTGGATGCAAGAAGAGTGACCCAGAACCAACCTTCCCCCCCTCCCCCAATCCTCTCCCGAAACAGATGAAGGAATTGTCTTTGACCTTAATTTTTTTTGGATCTTGTGGCAGTGCGTTTGAGGAATTTATCCTACGGATACCAAACCCTTAACCCCCAACCTCCCCCAAAATAGAAAAATAATAATAATAATAACATGCTGAGCAAGAGAAGACAATAGCCAACGAGTTGTCCTGAAATTCATAAATAACTTAAAGGTAAGAGAAGAACAACCATCTCTTCTGACAACCCACTCCCCCACCCCCATCTCTACTCTTCCACCCCCAACCCCTGCCAAATCCCAGGTAAGGCTCTGAAGGAAGGGAATCGTTATATAGCTGGGGCTGTGGAATCGTTCTGTTTACACATACCCCATATTCCATCCCACTCAAACTCTAGGCTGCAACATCAGAAGAAAAAACAAAAGAAACAAGACTGTCAGAGGGAAAATAGGGAAAGAGAGAAACTCTTCAAATCCTGTGATCCCATACTTTTCCAAATATTATACATTATTTTATCACAAAGTGGTATAGTAGAATGAGCAGGGACTTTGGTGGCAGACAGATCCTGATACAACCAATTCCAGCTCTGTAGTGTGTAACTTTATGACCCTGGGCAAATTATATAATATTTCGGAACCTTGGTTTTGTGATGCCTACCTTGCTGGTTGGTGTGAAGATTGGAGATAATTTATGTAAAGGAACTGGCCCATGGAAGGTACTCAATAAATGTTAGTTCCTATTATTGTTGGTCCCAAAACACTCTCTCAGTCTTTCTTAGAGTCAAGATTGTTCTCATCTTTTTCTTTCTCTCTCAATCTGTGTGTGTGTGTGTTCCTATCGAAAGATGTGTGCATCATTTGTCATTCTTGGTCTGGGTAAAATCTCCTTAAATTTTACTATTGGATTTATGTAACATCCCTCCACTGAAGAATAATACAGCCTAGTATACTGGATCCTATGACATTCTGTTGCATGGCAGATATCAGGATAGAACCAGTATAGTTTTCTGTATAAAAAAGAATTATAAGGCAATTTCACCTTACCTTAGGTTATGTGCTAATAATAATAAATCTTAATGAGAAAGTTATATAAGGTCTCTGGGAATTTTCAAATAATAATTGAGCAGCCATCTTAGAGAAAATATAACCTAACAGCTCTCTTCCAATCAATGAAAGCTGTTTCTGCGTGTACCTTTACCACCTACTTCTGAGTCACATCGCAAAAAAGTTACTATCCCCTTTTTATAACAAGAGAAACTGGGGCTCAGAAGGAAACTGTGATTCATCCTCACAACAGCTCTATGAATTAAGTAGTATACTACCACCATTCTACATGTGAAATGCATCCAACGTAAGGAAAAGCTGGAAGTAGACCCTGAGATTCCTTCAGTCTCCCATCTGATGCCCTGACAGTCCTTTCTTCAATATTTAGAAAATACTATAAGACTAAGTTACTGTTGCTAAAAAAATTTCAATCTAGAGAAATGGGCCCTTTAGTTGAGATTAGTTTGGCAACCTAACATTAGCACTGTGCTTTCCAAGCCTAGTTCACTACCACCGCAGGAAATCTGCCTTTGTTTATGAATAATCATGCTACCCAGGGTGTAGCTACTACGTGAAGATGATTCATTTGTTCCCAGAACCAGTTTCCTCTTGCTTCACGCTTTCCCTCCTTCTATTCAAATTATGTTGCTCAAAGAGGCTGCCTTTATCATCACTACCACTTCCCTGATTATAGTAGTCCACTTTAAATCTTTTCATCCACGGTTTTATTCCGTTGTTTTGACTCTTCCTACCCAATCTGCTCTCTGCTTCTGAAATGTCTTTTATCTGTTCTCTTCTCCCCTACTGTAAATCTCTTTCATTTTAATCTACCTTGACCTGCTGTCAATTGATTTGGTTACCCTACCCTCAGTTTTGCAGTGATTTCCACTACTATTCAGTGACTCTAAAATATCTCCTTATTCCCAACCTGGTAAACCTACTTTTGCTTTTATACCATCTACATACTATAGAAAGCCAGTATTCTAAGAATGGTTTCTTCAAATGATTTTAAAGTGTAGCACCCCAAACAAAATTTTCTTTGCTCCTTAGAATTTGTTCTTTAAAATTCAGGCCTTTTATTTGTCAATTATAGCTGGGAAAAAAAATTCAGACCAAAATGATACTCATTTTCTGGCTTGATGAATGGCATAGGAATCATCCTTAACTCTTGTGTCTCTGTCAACTGGTCACTAAACCTGATAAATTCTACTTGCTTTTATTGAATTTCTTTCCTTGTCTCCAATTCTACTTCTATAGATGCACTGAATGAAAAGAGAGAAGGGAGGGAGGAAGGAGGAACTAATGAATATTATCTTTGTGTACAAGAGTATATACTGTATAAAAGTTGGTTTAAAAGAAAGCACAAAACCTCTTCCATGCTCCCAATAATCCTTGTGCTTCCCAATTTATAAGTACTCATTACTACACTGTCAGTACGTGTTTGCTTTTATGTCTCCCCTATCAGATTGTAAATGTTTAATTCATCTCTGTGTGCCCACAACCAGTCTCAGCACAGAGTACACCTCAGGGGATGTTAAGCTGAACAAAGCTGTGGCTTAGCGTGATGTGCATCAGGCTAGTGCATCCCACCCACTCAGTTACTTTTTAGGACTTACCTGTTAACTTCCAGGGTCCACCAAAGAGTAAGACGCCCCATCAACAGGCGATTGCCTTGCAGCACAGAATTGACCCCAGCCTGCTGCTGCCAGCTATGGTCTCCCCCACCCCTCTGACCAATCATAGCCAGGAATCAAACCCAAAATTCACAGTTACCTGTTACCAAACAGGAGAGCCCTAGAGCAAGCCAGAAGTCAGTAAAGCAACACAAACTTAAAAAGGAAATTGGGGACGTTTGGGAGTTTGTTAGGTCACTTGAGTCATTTCAAAAGGGACAAAACAATTCCCATTTTAGGAATGAAGTATAAGGAAGTAATCAAATATATGAAGAAAGATATGTGCAAAAAGATGTTTATTATATATTTTACTATAGATTTATAACGTAAAAATGTAAGGAAAGCCTTAAATGAATTACAGTACCTCCACACAAAGAAATATTGTGCATCTATTAATTGCATTTTTAAAGAATTTTAAAAGACATTGAATACTGCTCATGATTCAATATCAAATTGTGTTAAGTAAAAAAGAGTATTGTATGATCCCAATTATGTTTTTATATATTTATAAAATATATATATTTATAAGGAAATAGTACAAAATGTTATATGTTTGTGGGTTTTTTTAAACTTTTTATTTTGAAATAATTTCATATTTAAAGAAAAGTTGCAAAAATACTACAAAAAAATCCCATATCTTTCACCCATATCTAACCACATTTGCTTTATTCTGTCTCTTTCTTGTGTGCACACGTGCTCTCATTCTCACTCTTCTGTCTCTACAGAGAGGTAGATATAAATATAGATATTTAAAGAAACTACTGTAATTATTTTCTGATCTATTTATCCCTAAATATTTTTCAGTATATTTCCTCAAAATAGTACAAATACCGGGACTTCCTTTGCGGTCCAATGATTAAGACTCCACGCCCCCAATGCAGTTTGCACAGCCCGATCCCTGGTTGGGGAACTAAGATCCCAAATGCCCCACGGTGGGGCAAAAAAAAAAAAGTACAAATATCACAGTACAATTATCAAACTCAGAAAGTAATATTGATACAGTACCGTGACTTAATCTATGACCTTATTCAAATTTTGCCAATTGTCCCACTAACATTCTTTATAGAAAAAGAAAATCACTTTTTTTCTGGCCCAGGATTCAGTGCAGGATCACACATTATAATTAGTGTCAAATCTCTTTAATATTCTTTAATCGGGAAACATTTCTCAGTCTTTGTTTCATATGACCTTGCCATTTTTATGGCATTTATTTTGTAAAATATCCCTCAATTTGAGTTTGTCTGATGTCTCTTCTTGATTAGATTCAGGTTATGCATTTTTGGCAGGAGTACTACAGAATTGATGTTGTGTCCTTCTCAATGCATCACATCAGAAGACATGTGACACCTGTATAGGTGATAGCAGTTTTGCTCGCTTGATTAATTAAGGTGGTATCTGCCAGGTTTATGCAGTGTCAGTAACCATTTTGCTCTTTGTAATTAATAAATATCTTGTGGAGAGATCACAAGTTTTAACATTCATTGATAATTCTTGCTTGAAACAGTTATTAGTATAGTAGTTGCCAAATTTCTAATTCCATCATTATCATTCCTAATACATTTTAAAATTTGCCTTCCTACTATATGGGCAAACTTTTTGCTTTTCTGCCCATTTATTCGTTTATCAATTTATTGATTTATATCAAGATAAACTCATCAATTTTTATTTTATTCTGCGAATTTTATAATCATCAACCATCAATTTTTTGAATTTTATTTTATTTATTTTTTTATACAGCAGGTTCTTATTAGTTATACATTTTCTACATATTAGTGTATATATGTCAATCCCAATCTCCCAATTCATACCACCACCACCACCACCCCCGCCACTTTATCCCCTTGGTGTCCATACGTTTGTTCTCTACATCTATGTCTCTTATTTCTACCCTGCAAACCGGTTCATCTGTACCATTTTTCTAGGTTCCACATATATGCGTTAATATACGATATTTGTTTTTCTCTTCGACTTACTTCACTCTGTATGACAGTCTCTAGATCCATCCACATCTCTACAAATGACCCAATTTCATTCCTTTTTATGGCTGAGCAATATTCCATTGTATATATGTACCACTTCTTTATCCATTCGTCTGTTGATGGGCATTTAGGTTGCTTCCATGACCTGGCTATTGTAAATAGTGCTGCAATGAACATTGGGCTGCATGTGTGTTTTTGAATTATGGTTTTCTCTGGATATATGCCCAGTAGTGGGATTGCTGGGTCATATGGTAATTCTATTTTTAGTTTTTTAAGGAACCTCCATACTGTTCTCCATAGTGGCTGTATCAATTTACATTTCCCCTAAAAGCCCTAGTTCCATTTAATGGAGAATGGTATTTAGAAATTAAGATCTAGGTGGTAGGTGTGCTCATTACCACTATGGTGCCATTGCTTCTAGGCTCTCTCAGTAAGTAGAGCTAGAAAACACACACACACACACACACACACACACACACACACCACTTTTACTTGAACCTCATTTTTACTTTAAAGAACAGATGAACTCCAGTATTCAGACTTGGGAATTTGGCAGACATTTTCTAGAAAATGGCTGAAGTGAGCTTGTCACTTCAAGGAAAGCAACTAACAGGATTTGTTGCCAATGATACAATTCAAGCTTTCAGGTAAATATTAGAATACTGAAAAACTTGTATTCAACAAGATAAACTTGACAGCTTCCCAAACTTTCTGAAGGAATGGGTGGTTATTAACAAATGTTATGGAATGTTGTGTTGTTTTTTTTTAATTGTGTAATGAAATATGTCAACATTGGGAAGGTCTGTATAACTCAGTGAACTAGTATTTTTTTCAAATGACCAATGCATAATGTTACAAATATGTAATTGGGTAAAATATCCCTTTAAAGTGTAATATAGATCAAAAGATTTTAATGGAACAGAGTGCAAAAAATTAATCAGTATGGTTTCAGATTCCACATTGCAGCTAACCATTAAGAAATTACCACTTGTCAAGGTTTGATGTAGTATCAAAGAAAATATCCCTAATTATCTGAAATGTCTATTAAAATACTCCTCACTTTTCTAACTACATATCTGTTAAGGACAGATTTTCTTCATATATTAATACATCAACCAAAACAACATATCCCAACAGATTGAATGCAGAAGCAGATATGATAATCCATCTGTCTTCTAATAGACTGAATTTAAAGAGATTTACAGGGAATTCCCTGGCAGTCTAGCGGTTAGGACTCCATGCTTCCACTGCAGGGGGCATGGGTACCCTGGTCAGGAACTAAGATCCCACAAGCCAGGTGGCACGGCCAAAAAAAAAAAAATTTACAAAAATATAAATAATGCCATTCTTCATACTACGTTTTTGTTGTGGAAAATATAGTTATTTTTCATTAAAATAAGTTATTTATGTTAACATATAATGAGTTCACTATTATTTTAAATAAATGAATAAATAATGGTTTAAAATATTTTCTCAGTTTTAATTTCTAAGATGATAAATATCATTAGATGTCCACACAGACAACAGATCTCTGGAGTCCTCAGTAATTTATAAAGGGGTAAAGGGGGCCTGTTATCAAAATGTTTGAGAACTATTTCTATAGTTTATTATCCCGTAGTTTATTCTACACATTCTCCTATATGTGGGTATTTAGGTTATTTCCAGTATTTTGCATAACAAACAATGTTGCAACAAATAATTTAGTGCATCTATATTTTTATAATGTTGTAGATGTATGTTTAGGGTAAATTCTTAGAAGAAGTAAGATTTCTAGGTCAAAAAATAAATGCATATGTAGTTTTATTAGATAGCACCAAATTACCCTTCCAAAGCGTTGTGCCTCACTGGTACCATTGTCTATCTCCCCTACCAATACTATATTTTCTGTCAAATCTGATACAATAAGAGATTACATAAGAGATTACAGTAAGAGAATAACACTTTTAATACTCTATAGTAGAAAAAGCTTTGGAACAAGACAGTCCTGGGTTCAAATCCTAAGTAACTACTGGACATGAACAGAGGACCTTTTTTCTTCATCAATAAAATGGGGCTAATGTCTGCTGTATATGCAAAAAATTGGTATATAGCAGGCACTCATTAAATGGTAACCGTTGTTATTATCTGAATTTCTGGGCAAGTGTGAGTTGGGGTCAGGGTTGACCAGCACAGTTACCCTGGATTCCTTGGACTATCCTAAATGGAACTGCAGAGGATGTTGACAATAAGAGAGAATATTCAGAGTTGAAAGTCTTGGGAGTGACCTGGATGCAAGAAGAGAACAGTTCACCTAAATCAGAAAAGAGGGCCAGAAACAGATGCTAAAATATAGACTACAGAACCAGGGGTCTAGGCAATGAGCGTGCAGAACAGTTCATTAATTCAGTCAGTTGGTCAGATATTTATTGAACACTGCTATGTATGAGACTCTATGTTCTGTAGTAAGCAAGATACCATCTTTTCCCTTAAGTTTAGACTGTTGGTGGAGGCAGATGAGAAAATAGGCAATTAGAATTTTAGGGGTTAAGCACAGTGTGTTATATAGGAACAAAAATCAGGCCATCTTATCTAAACTTACGGGTTGGGCAAGATTTTTTTGGGGAAATGTTACTTAAACAAAGACATGAAGAATGGCTAAAACTTAGCTAGGTAAATTGGGTGGAGGGGCAGGAAGGGAGTAGATAGAGAAAGAGTGTGTTCCAGGCAGAAGGAATAGAATGTGCAACAACGTAGGGGCAAGAGAAAATATGATCTGTCTGAAGAACTGAGAGACAGTTTTGGCTGAGGCAGAGAAAACAAGGTTGGGGAGGAATGACAGCCAAGGCAGAGGCCAAATCAGGAAAGGCCTTATAATCCATATCAAGGACTTTGCATTTTACCTTATGGGCGAGGGGAAGCCATTAGAGCTTTTAAGCTAGTCAACAGCATTAATAGGTCTGATTTTAGAAAAGATCGCTCTAACCACTGGGTAGAGAATAGATTAGAGGACACAAATTTGGAGACAGGGAAGCCATTTATAAGCGTCTATTGCAATAATCCAGGAAAAGCGATGGTGACCTGAATTACGGTAGAATAGGGAGAACTACGATTTCACGAGGCAAATCATCAAACTCATGATTGGGTTGGTGTGTGAAAAAGAGGGAGAAGTCAACGGTGACTGGGGTTTCTGGCTTAGGCAACTGGGTAGTCCATGCTATCAGACTGGGAGACAGCAGTGGTGGAAGAGCAGGCTTGAGAGAAAAAATGATGAGTGCGATTTTAACATGTTGACAGATTAGGAAACTGAGGTTACTTGTTCCAGGTGACTGACTGTAAGTGGTAGAGCTAAGATTCCAACCCAGGTCTCGCTGACTACAAGGTTCCTTGCTGCTTCAGCACCACCGCACCTCCTCCCAAACTCACAGTGGGAATGTGCATCAACCACCAGGGAGGGGAAAACTATTTATATTGGGAGTGAAATACTTTCATATAAGTCAAATTTGACTGAATAATAACACAAGAGGGTGTTTCCATAAGCATAATTATTATTATTAACACTCTGTCCATGATGACTCACACTGCCATTCTCTGGTCCTAGAAGGAAAGTATTGAGATACTTCGATATTGGGGAATGTTTGTGATATGTTTTTCATAACAGTTACATATGAGGCAGCATGGCAGGTGTGGTGGAATGGAAAGACCCTGGGTTAGAGACTGGACACCTGGGTTCTAATGATGTAAACATGGACTGGACTGAGGAAGAAAATTGTTACTTAGGCATTTGAATCTCTGGGCCTTACCTCAGGGTGTCTAGTTCAATCAGGGCTCCTTCGGCACGCCAGCCTATGCCATACTACTGACTGTGTACAGAGATAGCACAATATAGTGGAAAGAGCCTGCATTTTTGGAGTTGGCAGATCCAAGTTTAAATCACAGCCCCACCAATTTCAGGCTGTTTGACTGAAGGTAGTCACTTATTCTCTCTGAGTCTTGTTTTTCTCATTTGTATGGTATGTGGTTGAAAGAGTTATCAAGAAAGTGCCAGGTACGTGGTAGGCACTCAAAGTTAATTATCTTCCCTTGCCTTTTGTCATCTTTTGAACCCCAAACACTGTTTCCTATCTCAATCTCAACAGCTCTGGAAGAGAGTTAACAGCTTCTTTATTCCTGTTCTTTCCACTGTACTGTGTCCTCTCATAAACAGAAAACCAAATAAACAAAAATATTTTGGAGCAGAGGAGACCAACCAAGTAGTTAGCATCCATTGTAGCCTCATGACTCAAACGTTTATTTCATTTGGGCATGCTACACCCCAGTTGTGCATATGAGTGAATAACTTATGTGTGTGTTCTCATGTGAATTCACCTCAGTCCTACAAACACTGATCTCTAACTATGATCCAGACACTATAGGGATACAGAGTTGAAAAAAAAAAAAGAATGTTTTTGCTTAGTTTTAAATGCATTTTTATGTATGTGTTAATATGTGTTTTGGCTGAGGGAAGGAAGGATTAGATTCGTAGCATTGAGGAATATATAAGCTGAAAACAGTGATGGGCTGGAGCCAGCTCATATTGGCTCAGGAGAGCCAGTTGTTAAATTTTAAGAAATTTGTGAGCCAATTGTTAAATGTGGCTATTTTGAAAAACTATATAAACTCACAATTAATTATATTAAAAACAGAGTTAATAAATACAGGCAGCCCTTGCTTTGCAAAGTTCTGAAATGTGCAAATTTTAGTTCCCACAGTTTAGTTAAATAACATCGGTCCAACAAGACAGTTCAAGTTTCATTTATCACAATATATTAACTGCAAGTAATTGCACAAAGTAAAGTATAAACTTTGCTGCTGTTTCTTCAGTCCACAAATCACTATGTAAATAACTGATGTACTTTATGACCTGTGATCAATCACATCACTTCTTTCGAAGTCTGTCAGTAGTTGGTCACTGTAAGTCTGTTGTTATTCAATTCTTACACAGACAATAAAGTGTGTATTGTGTTGCCTCTTCTACTAGTGATAAAACCCACATGACATTTTACAGAAATGAATAATCAAAAAAGGGAATTGACCCCCCCCAAAAAAAAGATCAAATGAAGCAAAGAAACAAAAAGTGGTAAGGCTGGAAGTGGAACTTTCATTGAAAATAAATGGAATTATGGAAGAAATAGTTGAGCATGGGAATACTGATACTCCTTCCATTTGAAAGACACTAGATGCACAGCCAGAGGGACTTAGTGAAGGCAAACTTATTGATATAAATGAGGAAAGTGTTTGTGACCAAAAGAATGAAGATGTCTTAGAGAAAGTAACCCTGGCAAAAAACTTCACTTTAAAAATTTTAGAGATACTTCATAATGTTGAAAATGCAAAGAATAAAATGATGAAAGCTGATCCAAACTTACAAAGAAATAGGACCATGTTCCACTCATAGAAAAGTTGGTTATTCAGGACTTCCCTCGTGGTGCAGTGGTTAAGAATCCACCTGCCAAAGAAGGGAACACAGGTTCGAGCCCTGGTCCGGGAAGATCCCACATGCTGCAGAGCAACTAAGCCTGTGTGCCACAACTACTGAGCCTGCGCTCTAGAGCCCACGAGCCACAACTACTGAGCCCATATGCCACAACTACTGAAGCCCGCGCACCTAAAGCCCATGCTCTGCAACAAGAGAAGCCACTGCAGTGAGAAGCCTGTGCACCGCAACGAAGAGTAGCCCCTGCTCATCGCAACTAGAGAAAACCCATGCGCAGCAACGAAGACCCAATGCAGCCGAAAATAAATAAATTTACAAAAAAAAAAGTTGGTTATTTATATTGTAAGTTATATAACAAGAAGGCAGCGCTGTTTAAATTACTCTTGATAAATTTTTTGCCAGGAAATAAAACACTTTCATTCTCAGTGTTTTGAACATTATAAATTATAGTGTGCTAGGGACTTCCCTGGTGGTCCAGTGGTTAAGACTCTGCGCTTCCACTGCAGGGGGCGCGGGTTCAATCATTGGTCAGGGAACTAAGATCTCACATGCCACGTGGAGCAGCCAAAAAAAAAAAAAATTATAGTGTGCTATACCACTCAACGGGGAAAGAATAGTCTTTCAACAAATGGTGCTGGGACAACTGGATATCTACATGCAAAAATGAAGTTAGACCCCTACCACACACCATATACAAAATGAACTCAAAATGGAAAAAAGACCTATATGTAAAACGTAAAACTGTAAAAGTCTTAGAAGGAAACAGAGATATAAATCTTTGTGGCCATGGTGATTTCTTAGTTATGACACCAAAGGTACAAGCAACCAAAAAAAAAAAAAATAGATAAATTGGACTTCATCCAAATTTCAAATTTTCTGAAATTGGTCATGGTGGGACTATTTATACTATAGAAATTGACAAATGCTACAGATCAGGGCTTGTTTTGTTAATTGTCTAGACTTAACAAAGTGACAGTGAATGTTAATAATGCAGATTAAACTTAAAATTGTGTTGTATCTATAGCTGTTACATTGTGAAAAACAACAAAAATTGAGGAAATATTCTTCCAGCATTTGAAAACTATTACCTGATTCAGCAAATAAGTCACTCATATTATTGACAAATGAGTGAAGTTCCAATAGATGTCTTTGTTGTTTCACTTTCATCTTACTTGTTAACATAAAAATGTTAACAACATTCATGTCAGAACTGCACTCAGAGAGCTGGTTATTAAACATGTACCAGCACACCATAGGCTGGAAAGGACATCAATGATCCTATAATCCAGCATCTCTTATAATTTTACATGTTAGGGGCATGAAGCCCAGGACCTGCCCAAGGTCACAAACAAGTGAATGGATGGATGGTCAACATTCGAATCATGTACTATTCTTTTACACTTTAACACCACCTCCCTGGGTATCCAGGAAAATATGTTTTGCATGACATGTCAGAGTGAGGATGGGCAGTGAAGATGTGTGAAACAGTTGTCATCAGTTTAGCTAATAAAAATCCCTTCTCTCCAGAGTTCTAATGATGCTGTGTACCTCCCATGGGTGAACGAGGAGCCAGAGAAATCAGGACACAAGAAGAGACCTGCCAGGTGCCTCTCCCTATCCTGGCAGACAGCAATAGGGCAGGTAAACAAGCCATGCCTTATTTTTGGACTTTTCTCTCCTTACGCCCTGAGGCATTAAAGAGATTGGGGAGATATTCAGGCTTCTCTCTTCAATAAAGGATTAAACAGAGGCCTGGCCCCATGGAAGAGGATCATGTTCAAACTTGGCCTCCAGACCAAAGCTCTCTCCTTGGCCTCAATCACTTGGAACATCACTTCAGTATTATTTACCCAGAGTCTCCTTGGGCGGCAAGCCAAGGATTATTAATAATAATAGAAATTTACTTTTACATATATCCCTTTACAGTTTATAAGGCCTTTGTACATGCACCATCCTGCTTGAGCCCCATCATAGCCCTGTATGGTGAGTAGGGTAGGGGTTAGTAAACCTATTTTATAGATGGGGAAATGAGGCTCAAAGAGACAGGGTGCCCAACTTCGTGGAACAAATTTTAGGACTGAAACCCAGATATACTGACACAAAATTTAGTTGTCTTCCATGGCACAAAAGTACTACAGCACAGGCCTAGAAGTATTCAGAGAATTATTATTAGTGATAGTCATTAATAATAAAAACTAGGTTGTTAGGAGAGAGAATAATTGAGCCAGAAAGGTCTTTGAGAAGCAGTTATTCAGGAGGGTCCAGGAAGTTCTTACTAAGGAAGTGACATGTAAGTTGGGACCTAAAGGCCAAGTAGCAGTTAGCCAGGAGACAGCGTGTGCAATGGCCTGGGAAACTGACAGTCAGCCAGTGCGGCCAGAGTGGCCTGAGCAAGTAGTGAGGAGCAAGAGATGAGACCAGAGAGAGAGAGAGGCAAAAGTCAGGTCAAAAAGGACGTGTAGCCCATGGCAAGCAGTTGGGATTTTATCTCAAAGACAGTGGGAAGCCTTGGAGGGTTTTTAACCGGGGGGAGGGATGTGATCCAATTTATGTTTAAAATATCACTGGCTGCTGAGAGGCAATGGAATTATAGAAACAATATTTGAAGCAGGGAACAGGAGGCTCAGAAATCCAAGCAAGATAGTGGCTTGGACTAATCTCAGGTAATAGCAGTGGAGATGGATAACTCTGAGTGGATGAATTTGAAATATATGCCAGATATTGTCAAATAAGTTTTCTTATTTAAGCCTCACAACAACCCAGTGATGTAGGTATTCTACAGGTTTTACAGATTTTTTATTTTATAGATGAGGAAGCTGAGATTCAGAGAGGTTCAGCTTCCATATCATGCTTCCCTCTGTATAACAATGATCATTTCATGGCAAGTAAGGAAACTGAAGTTCAGAACCCAGAGTAGGTGTCAGGGTGATTAGCATGATAAAGCTCCTGTCAAAAGGCTTTGTCTTTTTCCAGATGAAAAAAATCAGTCTAAGTTAGGGAACTCCTATGGTTAGAGGAGGTTATATCAACTAGAGAACTGTATGTGACTCAGCACAAGGTCAGGCCATCAGGACCCCTAGATTCCAGTAGTGTGGACTATTTGGCAACATGAAAAATTTAAGCCCTAGAAAGGTGTAATTGTAGATTGATAGAATTTGAAAGACTTCTTACAGTTAGTTGGGTACAAACGTCCCACTACACTGATGAGAAAACGAAAAGCTAGAGTTCAGAGAGGGGGGAGGGGCTTACAAGGGTTGCCTGGAATGATAGTGGCAGAGTTTGGGCTAGAACCGGGTCTCCTGACTCCCAGACTACAGTTCTCACAGAACTGAGCTCTGCTATTTCTTTGATAGGTCCAACGATCCTTTTACACTGAGATATTCCATATCACATGAATTCCACGTGGGGAAAGTGTGCTTTTGAGTAGAGGAAGGGGGGCAAATCTCACTTCTGCTCCTAGGAGTTCCCTGCCAGAATCACAAGTCATTATCTTCCCACATAACAACCTCTTAAATCCCCAAACAAAGCCTGCTCCCAGGAAAGCTGGAGAGAGGGCCAGATTGTCCCCAGGATTCGGGGCTCCTATTCCTCCCTCTCTATCCCCTTCCTTCTCCAGGTGCTCTCTTTACTCTTAAAAGCATGCTTTGGGGAAAGGATCTTCTATCAGACACTTACTTTGGCATGAATTGAGGAGAAGCAAATCCCAATAAGCCAGGGCCCCTAAATTCTGCCTCTCACTGCTATGTGACTCTTGGGCAAGTCACTGCTTCTCTCTGGGCCTGTTTCCTTATCTGTACAATGAGGATACTGGACATAATTTCTGAGGGACCTTCTAGTTCTGATCGTATGGGATCAGAACTTATCAGTTCCCACAACTCCAGATTCCTGCTACAGAGTAGGTTCGCCGGAACTCTTGGTTACCTGGTGAAGGGATGCTCATCAGGTGGAATGTCATCAGTGGCTGGGCCCTCCCTGCTTTCCCCCAACATCCTCATCTGGTCCCCCACAGCCGATGACTGGAAGCTCCTAGGATTCAGGTTCTTTTTCTTCTCTGCATTCAAGGGAGGAAGGATCCCCAGCCTTCACCTTGGTCCTTACACTCATACCCTGAGTATAATTTGAGGGAGGCATCTTCCTGCCTTAAAATATCTCCTCCCCCAACCCCACTGGGAGGAAGTGAGATGCTGATGAAATCACGAGAGTTGTGGAGTAAGTAGGCTTGGGTTTGAATCTAGCCCCACCATTTTACCAGGTCTGTGACCTTAGGCAGGTTATCCCTTCATCCTCAAATCCCCAAGCTCTGCATGCTCTGAAGATTAGGGTAACATCTGTGAAATACCCGTTGAAGGAAAGCATATGTTAATCTCCTTTTCACTTAAGGAAAAAATATCACATTAGAAATAGAATATTAAGAGAGCCGTCTCTCTCTTTCCTTCCTACAAGTTTTTAGAAAATGAGGTGATGCCAACTAACTGCTTATTTTCTAAAAACCAAAATGCAATGAAAAGTCTTTTTTCTTCCAAGTGTCCAATATATAATTCATGTTCAATACATTTTTATTATCATTATAATTGATTTTTTTTTTTTGTAGTACGTGGGCCTCTCACTGTTGTGGCCTCTTCTGTTGCGGAGCACAGGCTCTGGACGCACAGGCTCAGCAGCCATGGTCACGGGCCCAGCCGCTTCGCGGCATGTGGGATCTTCCCGGACCAGGGCACGAACCCGTGTCCCCTGTATCGGCAGGCGGATTCTCAACCACTGCACCACCAGGGAAGTCCTGATTGTTGATTTTAAGTCCATTGACTCCACTCATAAGGTTCTGAATTCTCTCTTAAGCAGAAATCTATTCAAAACTCTCTCCTGCTTAAAAATCTTCAGTGGCTCCCCATACCCTACACGATATAAAGCCCAAACTTTATACTGTCATTCAGAGTTCTTAACACTCTGGTCGAACCTGCTTTTGCAGACTGGAACTTCAGGTATACTAAAAAAAAGTGTAAGTTTGGGCATCCCACCTTAGCCACTTAGCCTTTTTCCTTCTCTGTGGTGCTGGGATAGTAATTTCTACCTTATCCATTAAATAATAGTAACTTATGATAGCTACTAATTATTGCAGTTATTAAGTTCTGGCTAGTGCACAAAAATTTGACAAATTCATTTAATCCTGACAAGAGCCCAATAAAGTAGGTGCTTTTATTTTCAGATAAGAAAACTGAAACTTAGGTTAAATAATTATCAAATATAACACAGGCTTAAGCCCAGGTCTAGCTGCCATCCCAGTTCATGGTATAAGCCATTGTGCTAGAGTCTCCCTGAGGGCATATGTTTGAAAGGGCTTTGTACACAGTAAGGCTGTGAAAATTGGCTATTATCACTATCACCATCTTCTTCTTCCTTAGATCCAATGCTCTGATTACACAGAGCAAGTTATCATTCTCAAAGGCACTTTTACAGCTTTGTGCCTTTGCTCATATTGTTCTCTCTGCCTGAAGTACTCTTATTTTCCTCTCAAAAATTCCTTTCATGAGACCCAGGTAGGAGATCACCTACTTTGTGAAGTCTCCCCTAACATGCTGGCATATCCCTCATCCCTTCAGTGGTAGGCATTGAGACCTCTCCATCTTTGTGTCCTTGGCCCTGTCCACTTGGTAAATGTTCAATAGATATTTGTTGAACTCATTAATCTTAAATCATTTATTATAAATTCAGTGAAACCAATCAAGGGAGTTTTTTATCTTAAGGGTCTTCAAGTATGCTGGAGAAAATCTAAAATGATTGCTGAGTGACACTTAGAAGATAGCAGTGTAATTCAAGCTATGTCCAACAGGTGGCACAGTAATCATGGTCAAAGCAGCCAAGGAAGTGCTCTTTTGAAAAGGGAGAGGGATAACAACAATAATTAATATTTGCATAATGTTCACAAAGCTCTTTTACATATATTATCTACATGAACTTTTAATCCCCACTTTACAAATGAGGAGGGAAATAAGGGAACTTTTCCAAATCCCAGAATCTTTTCAGAGCACAGTATCAATCAATTAGGTAAGGTGATTTCAAGGGTCCACCAGAGACCCTGTGATTTTCCTTCCAAATTACCTCCCTCCTTTTTTGAAAATGTGTGAAATGTTACTTTAGGAGCTTCAACTCTTTGGCTGAGGCTTTAAATTTTAAATATTTAAATGGAGGGTAGGGATAGGGAATGTATGAAATACTTTAATTCATTTGCACTTTAGTGTAAAAAGTTTAAAATATATTCTTGAGAACCACTTGACCTAAGTGGGTTGGGTGGATGCAATAAGTGTTCATAAGGGCACTGGGGACGTGAAGAAGAGCCGCAAAGATGAGATGGCAGGTAGGGGAAGGATGGGGAACTATAGGAAGTGACATTAACTTAATTTTGCCATAGGCTAACCTGTCATTAACTTAATTTTTTTTTTTTTTTTTTTTTTGCGGTATGCGGGCCTCTCACTGTTATGGCCTCTCCCCGTTGCGGAGCAGAGGCTCCGGATGCGCAGGCTCAGCGGCCATGGCTCACAGGCCCAGCCACTCCGCGGCATGTGGGATCCTCTCGGACCGGGGCACGAACCCGTGTCCCCTGCATCGGCAGGCGGACTCCCAACCGCTGCGCCACCAGGGAAGCCCCATTAACTTAATTTTGCCATTGCCAGAGGACTCCATTCATCAAGGGGTTTGTTACCCCAGGAATTGGAGAGTACAGTTCAGGAAAGTGTAGAATCAAGTAAGAATGCCTGGGAAATTCTCAAGAAACCTTTCTGGCATCCTCTAGAGAGAAGGTAGAAAATCAAAAGTCAAATCTGGGGTTGTAGGAATGAAATCTGGAGTAAAATAGTAACGTCTGAAATTCTAAGTTTGGCACCTGGAGTTCAGTGTTAGAATCTCAGACTCTGATAGAACTTGGAGGTCAAAGTAAAATACAAAGTCACAGATTAGAACTTGTGTTCCATATAGCATCTTGGGTTGCTATTATTGAAATTCCAGAAGTAGAATTTCTTTTTTTTTTGGCTGCACTGTGTGGCTTGTGGGATCTTAGTTCCCCAACCAGGAATTAAACCCTGGTTCTAAGTCCTTTATATGTATTATTATTATTATTACATTTAGTGCTCACAGAAAAAACCTGTCAGGTGAGTACTATTATTATCATCCGTATTTTACAAATGAGGAAACCGAGGCATAGAGAGGTTAAATAATTTTCCAAAGGTCATACCTGGGAAGCACAGAGATGGTATCTGACCGTAAGCAAGTATGCTTCCAGAGTTCACGCTTTTAAGCACTATGATAAGTACCTCTAGATTCTAGAGTATAGAAAAACTTTAAATTTCATTAGTAAAACTTGATGTGTAACAAATAGAACCTTGAGTTACCGTAATAGAAACTGTAATGCCAATAGCAGCATTTTGAGCAATCTTTATGTCCAATGGTAGAATGAGGGACTCACGCAATAGAAACTGAATAAAACTTAAATTATTCAATTCTGTAATTAGAGCCCCAAATGAAGACATCGATTTAATCTCAGTAATTGGAGTCCAAAATTCTACTACCAGAACTTCAGACTCAGCTCTGAACCTTCAGGTCTAATCCCAATAATGGAATCTGTGTTCTGAGAGTAAAGTCTAAGTTTCTATAGTATAATTTTAGTTTCTGAGAGTAGAACCTTGACGGGTTTTTTTTGTTTGTTTTTGTTTTTATTGTTTATTTTTGGCTGTGTTGAGTCTTTGTTGCTGAGCACGGGCTTTCTCTAGTTGCGGCGAGCGGGGCCTACTCTTCGTTCTGGTGCGCAGGTTTCTCATTGCGGTGGCTTTTCTAGTTGCGGAGCACGGGCTCTAGGCGCATGGGCTTCAGTAGTTGCAGCACTCAGGCTCCATAGTTGTGGTGCACGGGCTTAGTTGCTCTATGGCATGTTGGATCTTCCCAGACCAGGGATTGAACCCCGTGTCCCCTGCATTGGCAGGCGGATTCTCAAGCACTGCGCCACCAGAGAAGTCCCAGAACCTTGAGGTTTTTTGGGTTTTTTTGTGGTACGCGGGCCTCTCACTGTTGTGGCCTCTCCCGTTGCGGAGCACAGGCTCCGGATGCGCAAGCTCAGCGGCGATGGCTCACGGGCCTAGCCGCTCCGCGGCATGTGGGATCTTCCCGGACCG
>NC_041217.1:140739262-140751065 GCF_002837175.3 Physeter macrocephalus
GACCGGGGCACGAACCCGTGTCCCCTGCATCGGCAGGCGGACTCTCAACCACTGCGCCACCAGGGAAGCCCCCACCTTGTTTTAATGGTAGAATTTTCTCGGGAGACCTAGGGTTTTAATAGCAGAATCTAGAATTAGTGGATCCTTTAGTTCTGAGATTGGAAATTGGGATTCCAATAAGGAAATCTTAAATTGAAGTAGTAGAATGTAAGGTCCAATACTAAGATCTTGGGTTCAGAGAGTACAATACCACGTTTCAAAAGTAGGATATGTGATTCAAAGACTAGAACCTGGAGTTCTAATATTAGAACCTTGGGTTTTGACAAGAGAATCTGGGGTTATTGGAATATTAGAATCTGGAATTTAGGGAATAGAATCTGGAGTTGCCAAAATGGAAGGTATAATTACAAAAGCAGCATCTTTGGCTTTACTAGTGGAATCTGTTTGCCCAGTGGGAAAATATGGGACTCACAGAATACAACCTGGAATTCCAAACATAAATTATTGGGTTCCCAGAGTAGAATCTGTAGTTCAATAGATTAATTTTATGGAATGATAGTAGAATATGGACTTGCATTAGTAGAATCAGATATTCTCAGAGTAGACCAGGAGGTCCACTATTCGAACCTGAAGTTCACAAAATAGAACTTGGGAATTTCAGTAGAACAATCTAGAGGTGCAATTGAAGGATTCTGGGACTTAAAGTAGAACTTGGACTTATAATGGTGGACTCGATATAGTTTTCATCTCAGTTTTCAACCCCTATCCTGTGTTAATAGTAGGGTCGTGCCTCAGCAAAAATCACTGTTGCCTGTTTAATGAAGGAAGGTTCTTAGAGAGTAGGATTTCAACTGCCAATTTCAGAAGTGTGTAGAATTGAATGTAACCTCCCAGTGTTACTGAAGGCTATTTGGCTCTAGATGAAAGACGTCTTCTAATCAATGAGCCAGGTGATTAGGCCTGTGTTATGCGCTCCGAGGCATTCTAAAGGGAAGATTCTATCCTTGTCCTGAGAATCTAACCATGAATGAGACAATACAAGCCCAATGTAGGGTAGAATGTAATCCGGGCAAAAATGTGTAGGCCGGCATTATTGAAATGGGGGAAAGAGATAAGTGAAGGCCGCAACAGTCAAGGAGGATCCACAGAGGAGGCATTTCAAAGGACAGGTAGAATTTAAATAGGCAAAGAGGAGGCAGGGCATTTCAGGTGGGAAAATACTAATCATTTATGGAAGTAGGATCTAACATGGTGTGCACTAGCAATTTTTCCACAAAGAAGTATTATGGAGTGTCCACAACTCACTAGGTACAATGTAGGCCCTGGGGAAATAAAAAGAAATCACAAGTAGTTTCCTCTGAGGAAATTATGTGGAAAAAACAATTACAATGACTTTGGCATTAGATATACCTGGGTTTGAAAAGCATGCTCATTAACTTACTAGCTATGTAACTAAGCAAGCCCCTTTGTATTTTTGAGCAAAGAAGATAATGATACCTCCCACAAGGGTTGTTGTGAGGATTCAGAATACTCATGATGGGGGGTGTGTGTGTGTGTGTGTATAAAGAGGCACATGGGGGGTGCTAGTAGATGATGATGATGATAGTGATGATATGGTGAGTCACATACAAAGTGTTAAGAAAATACAGAGCAGGTGACATTAGAACTGAGTCCTGATGGTAGGATGCATCTGACAATCAGAAAAGGGAAAGGGCATTTCAGGCAGAGGAAGCAAAATTTATAAAAGTACAGAGGCATGAGAGGAAACAGTATTTTAGAAGACCTGGTCATTGATGATGCTGGAGTAAAGGGTTTTTAGTGCCAGGCTAATTGCCTTTAGGTGATGGTGAAGCATTGAAGTGTCATTAGTAGGGGATTCGCTCAACAGAAATATATTGAACAGGCTTAGGGCCTAACTGAATACTAACTAGACCAGTGTAGGAGAGATGGTCTCTGCTTGCATATACCTTACAAAAATTCAGCTGGGAAGAAAGATAAATAACAACATGAGCATAGAAAGAAAAGGTTGGGCTTCAGAATTAGGAATCTCTCCCTATGTTTCACCCATCAAGTTTACTAACGTTTACTGACCCCTCCTTCAGGGAGTCTGTGAGCTCCCTGAGAATACAGACTATGTCTTTTTCCCCAAAACTCCTTTCTGTGGAAAAACTCATACATACAGAAAAGTTTAAATAAATATCCATGAACTCAACTTCCTAGGTTTAATAATCAACATTTTGATTTAGTGCTTTGTATATATTTTTTAACTATATGGAAGTTGCAGACACCATGACACTTTACCACTACATAATTCAGCATAAATCTCCTAAGAATTAGGATACTCACCTGCAGAACCACAATACCATTATCACACCTAATAAATTAATTCCCTAAAATCATCTATAATTCAGCCCATGTTCAAATTTTTCCAATTGTCCCTAAATGTCTTTTATAGTTAGTTTTGTTTGAATCAATTTTCAATCAAGATTCAGGCAGCTCATTGGATCATTGTGTACCTTAATATTCTTTTCATCTAAAATAGTCACCCCATTTTTTTCAATTACAATGACTTTTTAGAAAAAGGAGGCCTATTTTCTTAAAGAGTGTCCCACATTCTTGATTGTCTGGATTCTTATAAAGTAGAAGTTAAATCTAAAGGCTTGATTAAATATAGGTTAAACATCTTTGGCAAGACTATTTCATAGGTAATACCGTGAACTTCATGTTGAATTGCTTTGAGAGGTACATAATGTCAAGTTGGCCTACTCTTAGTGATGCTATGATCATTTGGTTAAAGGCGGCCAATCACCACACTCCCCCACCCCCACCTTTGCAATAAACAAGTAATCTATGGTGATATGCTTTGGTACCATGTAACAACCTCTCACCTAATAGTTTAGGATCTATTGAAAGACTTGCGTGAATTAGTTATTTCACTGGTGGTTGAAATGTGATTTTCTAATTCTATCATTCCTTCTATGTCTATGGCTGGCATTCTTTTGAAAAGAACTTTTTTGTTTCCAACATGGGGTGAACTAAAGTTCTTTCTTTTTTTTTTTTTTTTTTGTGGTATGCGGGCCTCCCTCTGCTGCGGCCTCTCCCGTCGTGGAGCACAGGCTCCGGACGCGCAGGCTCAGCGGCCGTGGCTCACGGGCCCAGCCGCTCCGCGGCACGTGGGATCCTCCCGGACCGGGGCGCGAACACGGTTCCCCTGCATCGGCAGGCGGACGCGCAACCACTGCACCACCAGGGAAGCCCCTAAAGTTCTTTCTTAAATTGCATGATAAAATGTTTAATTCTTTTCCATTTTACTACCAATTTTTAGAGTAAGAGTCGGTGAAATAGTCACCTCCAATTGTGGCAATGGATTTTTTTCTTTTACTTTTTTTTTAGATAATATCCCTTTGGGTTTGTAGATTTTTACTTATTCAGTATTCTACAAACAATGACAATTGCATTTAGTTTGCCATTATGTATTTTTATGCTTAAATTGTCCCAAATTTGGCCAGTGCAAACTCCTTCAAGCTGCCTCGTGTATAATTTTGATATGGCTCCATCATTCTTTGAGCATTTCCTTACTTTCTGGAACAAAAAGATATCCCATATTCACTTCATACTTTCTCGGCCCTAGATCTGGGATCAGCCATTTTTCTGGAAGGACCCCTGTTTCCTTTTATTGGGGAATGATACCTAGAAGCCCTGATCTAGGCATTAGATGTGCTTATTGCTACCGGGGTGTCACTGCTTCTGGGCTTATTCAGTGGACAGAGCTAGAAAACTTATATTTTAAAAATCATGAGATAATATTGATATTTCCAATTAAAGCTTAAATTTTTCTTAACTGCTATTATATCTGTTTTTCTTAACATGAAAATCATGGTTTCTAATAACATTAACACATTTATTTGTTTTATCCTATAATATACATGAAATAGTTTAGAAATTATAATACCAATGTACTAACAATAAGACTAGAATCAAATTTAAGATTTCTTTGTAGGTCTTGTCCTTAGACACTCTCCCACATCCTACTTAGCACCACATTCAAAAGAAACTTGAAATAATCTTTTCTTTCTAGTAATTATAGTAATAATTTGATGTACAGTTAGGTCCATGTGCTTTAATTTATCTTCAATTTTAGCGTTTTTTTTTAAATTTTTATTTTATTGGAGTATAGTTGATTTACAATGTTGTGTTAGTTTCAGGTGTAGTGCAAAGTCCTTCAGTTATACCTATGCATGTATTCATTTTTTTTAGATTCTTTTCTCATATAGGGTCATCACAGAATATTCAGTAGAGTTCCCTGTGCTATACAGTAGGTCTTTTTTGGTTATCTATCTTATATACAGTACTATGTGTGTGTTCATCTGAAGCTTCTGATTTATCCCTCCTCCCCACAGTGTTTACTTTTAAAATAATATCTTGAATATGTAACATTTTACATAGCCTAAAGTCAAAATATTTTAAATACTATATTTGGAGAAACCTTCATTACATCTTCTCCACCACATTTTTCCCTCTCTTGATAGGCAGAAATTTTTAGTAGCTTCTAAAATACTTCCAGTGTTTGTGTTTATTTCCTCTTTCTTTTAAAAAGTCCTTTACTTCATGGGCATATATCCAGAGAAAACCGTAATTCGAAATGATACATGCACCCCCATGTTTATTGCAGCACTGTTTACAATAGCCAGGACATGGAAGCAACCTAAATGTCCATCTACAAAGTAATGGATAAAGAAGATGTGGTACATATATGCAATGGAATATTACTCAGCCATAAAAAAAGAATGAAATAAAGCCATTTGCGCCCATCTACAAAGTAATGGATAAAGAAGATGTGGTACATATATGCAATGGAATATTACTCAGCCATAAAAAAAGAATGAAATAAAGCCATTTGCAGCAACATGGAGGGACCTAGAGACTGTCATACTGAGTGAAGTAAGTCAGACAGAGAAAGACAAATATCATATGATATCACTTATATGTGGAATCTAAAAAAAATGGTACAAATGAACTTATTTACTAAACAGAAATAGAGTCACAGATGTAGAAAACAAACTTTTGGTTACCAGGGGGGAAAGAGGGGTCGAGGGGAGGGATAAATTGAGAGATTGGGATTGACATGTACACACTACTGTATATGAAGTAGATAACTAATAAGGACCTACTGTATAGCACAGGGAACTCTCCTCAATACTCTCTAATGACCTATATGGGAAAAGAACCTAAAAAAGAATGAGTATATGTATATGTATAACTGATTTACTTTGTTGTACAGCAGAAACTAACACAACATTGTAAATCAACTATACTCCAATAAAAATTTTAAAAAAAACCTTTACTTAAAAAAATTGAAATCTACAGAAAACATGCAAGAATAGCTTAATGAACTATCCTTCACCTAATTCATCCGTTATTAACACGCCTCCATTTGATTTCTCTTTCTTCGAAGTATTGATGGTGTTATTTTTATTATTTGCTGAACCATTTTAGAGCAATCTGCAGACATCATGACCCCTTACTCCTAAGAGAAAGGACATTTAAAAATGTCATAATACGATTATCAATTTCAGGAAATTTAACATTCATTCCATATTTTTGTCTAATATATAGTCCATATGCAAATTTCACTCATTGTCCCACTAATGTCCCTTAGGTCAAGAAACAACCTCTCCACAAATATTTTTGCATTTCTGCATGGTTAGGTCTTTCTGAGAAAACAAATTCTGGCAACCTGGGTTAAAGGGTGATTGAATAGCAACCCTAAAGATAAAGACTTCTGGAGACATAAAAAGTCTTCTCCCTCCCCATAGCTATTTTCTCCAGGAAGGTAAAGTAGAAATCTCTCCAACCTCTCCCTAAATAGGATTTGTTGCATTCCAGAGCAAAGATCTCTCTTCACCTCTAGAGGGAACGATGGGCAGCTGTGAAGGCCGTGCTAGATAGGCTCTGGGATTCATAATTTTGGAGTTTCTCTTATGTAGTACAAACTCCACTGTATGTGCCCTCTTTCTGTCACCCCATGGGAAAATAGGGCATAAAAAACTGGTGCTAAGATTAGGTCAGTAGAAACAGTTCTATCTCTGATCCAGATCCAGAGGTTTCATGTTCCTCTGTGTGTGTGTATGTGTGTGTGTGTGTGTGTGTGTGTGTGTGTGTGTGTGTATAAAACTGTGGAAGTGAGATAACATCTCAGACCGTTTATAGTTCAGGACTTAACACTTTATAGCATTTTCCTCCCCAGATCCAGGATCCTATTGGGAAATGACATGTTGCATTTAGTTTGTCAAGTCTCTTTAGTCTCTTTTAATATTTACCTTTTAACTGTTTTTGGTCGCTCATCACAGTGACATTTTTGAAGAGTTCAGACCATTTTTTTCATAGTTCCCTTCTTTCTTACACATTCGCAGATAGAGAGGGCCAACTGTACTCTTCTGCACCTTGCTTTTTCACTTAACAATATATCCCAGGGAATTCCCTGGCTGTCCAGTGGTTAAGACTCCATGCTTTCACTGCTGTGGGCCCAGGTTCAATCCCTGGTCCGGGAACTAAGATCCCACAAGCCGTGCAGCGCAGCCAAAGGGGGCGAAAATTTATATATATATTATATATATATATATATATATCCCAGAGATTATGCTGTATATTAAGGCCTTCCTTTCTTTTCTATGGCTGCATAATCCTTCTTTGTTTGGATATCCTGTTTCCCTACTGTGTATCATATACAGTAGGTACTCAGAGAGTGAATGTTGAGAAAGTGGATGGTTCCAAAAAAAAAAAGGGTAAATGGAATGGGGAACAATTGAGCAGAAGAGCAATATATAGTCTGGACAGAGAATAATTTGGAGTCAGACAGACTAGGGATGCAAATCCAGCTCTCCTGGCATTGGGCAGTTTAGCATAGTGGTTAAGTAAGCAAGCTCTTAAACCAGAGAGCCTGGCTTTGACTCCACCACTCACTTAGCTGTGTTCCCTTGGGAAGGCTATTAAAACAATTGGGCTTCAATTCAGTTTCCTCATCTGTGAAATGGAAATAATAAGAGCAACTACTTCATAAGGTTATTGTGAGAGCTCAATAAATATTAGCTATACTTTATAGCTATAATTTTTCTAAACCTCAGTTTCTTTATATGTAAAATAGGGCTAGTAATACCCATTCAGCAGGGAGAGTGTTGAGGACTAAGTGAGCTAATGTCTTAGTATAGTGACTAGCACAGAGAAGTAATCAATGAATTATAGCTATCAAGACTAGGGGATAGAGGATTATCAGTACTGTAAACTCCTGTGAAGGTTGGACTTTATCTTGTTCACTAATGCAGGCCCAAGCACAATACCTTTCACATTGGCTTTGGAGTTAGACAAATCTATTTGTGTTTAAATTCCAGCCAGGACACCTGCAAACTGTGTGATCTTGGACAAATTACTCAACCTTTCTGATCCATATTATCCTCATTGATAAAACAAGGATAACATTAGTTTCTATCTCAAAGTTATTGTTGGAATTAAATAGAATGATTGGTATAAAGCTATCTGGTCTCACCTTAGATGATGATTTAAAAAAGTAAAGCAGGTTGCTGCCCATGTATGTATGTATGCATTACAAAATATTTTCATGATTATTTCTCTGTGGTAGCCATGAGAATGTGACTTGGGAGACCTCCAACCAGGGAGGGTAATTGACCAAGGCTCCAGCTGCTGAATGGTGAAATCCATCACTGCATTTGTACTGAGGCCATGCCTCCCATGGGCTGGCCCATCAATTACTGAGTGTGGCAGAATACTAAGGCAGACCTGTTTCTGGGAGACATGGGACTTCTCTGATCATTGACTTTGGCTTGGGGATTCCATATGGCTGTGCCAAACCTTCCTCTGACTGCAAGGAAGCTTAGGGTGCTTTCACCCAATCTGTTCTCCCTCTCTCCTTCACCTAGGGTCAGACTTACATGGTAGTCTGACAGCTCTCTCAGCCTGTTCCAGAAATTTCCCATAATAAAACCTTTGCATGATTAATCCCATCTTGGATCCTTTGAGGGCCCAGACTAATAACCCCCTTGGAAAAGGATCACTTAAACATAATGAATATGTGCCTTTTTAAATGCTAGAGTTCATGATGAGTATATTTAAATCCAGATATTAGCCAAATTTTATTTTGGAAGGAACAATGACTCAGAGAGGAAAGGAAACACTGTAAAAGGTCTGACCCTCAGTCACTTACTATTCCTGCTCCTTCTCTCCTTCATCTTCTACAGATGTTATGCCCAATAGATTTATTGCATTTTATCTCTGTCTTGGTGTCTGCTTCCTGGAGGACTCTAACTGACACAGCCATCCAGAGGGGTAGAACTCCTGGCTCTCAAAAAGTGTTTTATACAGAATGAAGGAGAAAAGCTGGAGTCAGGTGGATGAGGGTGTGTGTGCAGATGGGCTATCAGTGCCACTTCCCATTTTGCCTCCAAAACAGTACCTGGAGATCAGTATATGCAAACTTGAGAGTTGAAATTAGCCAAAATTAAATTCTTCTAACCCACTGAATAAGCTCATCAGTGATATAAAAAGTGATTATGTAGTTTAGTAAATTAGAGGTCATGATTGGATGATGGTCTGGGTAATAGAGCACAATCAAAGCTGTGGAAAACTTCACATTCTTATGCCTTGGATTTTAGTTCTATTTTATTAGGCCCAGGCAATAAGGTTAAGGAAATAAGTCTCACAACCAATTGCCAAATGAGTTTCACTGTTCTGTTTTATTGCCCAAAATATACCTCAAGCCCCTGAGGGAAAGAAGAAAAGTCAGATAAAAGGTAAAATAATACCAGTGGCAACGTAAGAATACTCTTGCACCCTTTATGAATGTCAGGGCTGGGTAGCCCCTGGTGCAGGAAACCATTGCCTCTGGGCAGATAGCACAGAGCCTTATTGAGGAAGCCTTGCAACACAGAGCCATCTCTGTGTCCTATTTGCTGTCCCATTTGCTCCAGGAGCTGCGAGTGGATATCCCAATACCACTGTAAGAATTAATTAGATAAAATGAGCATTGGGAAGTTAATCATTGGCCTAGATTCTGGCTCCCTGGATGCAGTCATCGTCAGGATAACCTGAACTTGGTGGTCAATAATTCCACAAGGGATATACAAGATATGAATGTTCTTATACTCATTTTGTGAAAGGAAAAAGTCACACCTTCACAAACAGTTTTTGTTATCCGAATAAAGGAACTTTGATTTATTACTTGGTACATATTTTGCAAAAATTAAGAAGACATATATTAAAATCTACCATATGGTATCCAGTCATAATAGAAGCCTGGCAGTCAAAATAGAAGCCCAAATGAATGAATAAATGAAGTGACAAAAACTAGATTTGATTTTATATCTGACTCCCAAACCCATTTTCTTTTCACTTGACCATGATGTACTTATAAGCAGTCATTTCCTAATCCCATGCAAATTATTCTGTGAGAGGAATAAATGCTAGTAAGTAAAATAGAAAACTGCCATTTTGATGCAAAGCTAAATCACAAATTCTCCATAAATGTTAAATAACAATGGAAGGGGACTTCCCTGGTGGTCCAATAGTTAAGACTCCGTGCTCCCAATGCAGGGGGCACGGGTTTGATCCCTGGTCGGGGAACTACAATCCCACACGCCGCCTGGAGCGGCCAAAAAAATAAAAAAATTAAATTAAAATGGTAGAAATCCATCGGTGGCAGTGTACTTAGAATTTATAGAATCACACAGAATCCCAGGAGGGAGAAAAGACCATTAAAGTCATCAAATCTAGGGGTTTTCAAATATGTTCAGGTAGTAGAGTTCCTGGAACTCACAATGTTCTTTGCAAAACTTCACACGTTACTGACAGCTAGTATTATATAAACTGGAAATGATTTCACTAGCAGATGCCATGATGTAATGGGAAGGAGCAGGCTTTGAAGTCTCACAGATTGGACTTTTCCATTCACTAGCTTGTGACCTTGAGTAGGTTAGTTAACCTTTCTGTGCCTCTGATCCCTCATCTGAAAAATGGGGACGTCTCCATTTCAGGATTGTTAAGGATTACTTTTGACAGATGTAATGCGAATACCTTGACAAATGGTAGCTACAGGTCCATAATTTCGTATGTAAAATGCTTGGAGCCAGATTTTTTCAGAATAAGGAATTGTTTTTGGATTAAAAAAATGTAATATGGGACATATGTCTTAGAAGTAACACCCCAGCTGAGTCTGAGGCAGTACCCTATAATCCAACACTTTTATATTTCTGCAGCGTTTGCATCGTTTATTATAAATATAAACTTTTTCTCAAACCATCTTGAATTTAATTGGGGTTTTGGACTTGTGGATAAGGGATTGTAAACAGGTATTAGTATTATTTGAAGATAATACTAGTGCTATATGTATGCAGGTCTCCATAGCTTAAGAAAATATGTATTTTTTATGAGGGATGCTGTTGGTATCAACCCAAATCCTTTTTGCCAGTTGATGTACCCATCCTCCAGCTGCTGCCAGTGTGGCTGATAACAACTCACAGTTGCCCCCTTCCTGGAACGAGCCCTCAACCAAACAGGAGCCACCTCTCTCGGCGGTGACGGAAGTGGGGAGAACTGTCAATGACTGTCTGACATAATCCCTTGCCTCAAAAGACTAATTTGGGGACACAGTTCTTGTTTTAGAATTTCCCTGTGGGATTAGACCAATGCCGGTCTTCGAAACCACATTCTTCTTTAGTTTTTCTCCCCTCTCCTATGCTGCTTCTATCTCTCCTCTTTTCCTAAGAGCAAATCCCTCAGGCTCCGCTTCTAGGGAACCTAACCTAAGACACTTGGTGCCAAGAGTAGTCCTAGAAAGCAGATTCTAGGAATGGGATTCTGAAGTTGGATCACGCAAGGACTGGATGGATGGCAATGTGGTAGATGGAGTACGAGATTCCCCGGCATACTGTAAATGTAATTGCAGAGACTTTCACCTACAGTGAATTGGGGTGGAATACAGGCGGAAGGAAGGGGATGCTCAGTCTAACTGGCGCAATGTCTAAGACGTGAAAGATATATGGGAGCCGTCGGGACCCCGGAGACCGGGACGCCCGTCACCGCCCCCTCCCGCCCCCGTCGCCCGTCTGCGCCGCGCGGGGATGCCCCGGGCTCCAGCCGGCTGGTCGGCGCCCAGCGGCTGCGGGATCCCGGCTCGGCGCCCCACGCGCCCCTGTCTCTTCTGACCCCTGGCGGGCGAGGGAGGTGCAGCCTTAGGGGTGGTGAGGTAAACCCGAGAACTTCCTGGGGAGAGGGTGCACGGGGGATTTCCACAGTCTTCCCCGCGGCCCCCTCAGTGGGGCGGTGCTGGGAGTGCCCTGGGGTGTTCCGAGACCGCGGAGGGGGAGAGGGGGTGTTAGGGGACTCCTTTTCCTCCACTTCCCACGACCCCCTTGCACGCCCCAAGGTGTCCCAGGTCCCTTGCTGGCCACCCCCGCGCCGCCGCCTCGGGTTTGAGGTGGGTGGGTGGCTTTGCGTGGGCCGAGGATTTCAGGGTTTGGGGGCTCCCGCATTCTAGGTCTCGCCTCCTGCCCTCTTCCTTGGCCTGCGTTGGCTGAGGTGTTCCCGTAGGGGGCGAAATCAGTACGTTGGCTAGTGGCCTTGGTCCTTAACCCTTTGGGTTTGTTTTAAGATTAATTAACGAATAAAGACACAGACCTACTAGAGAATGGACTTGAGGATATGGAGAGGGGGAAGGGTAAGCTGTGACAAAGTGAGAGAGTGGCATGGACATATATACACTACCAAACGTAAAATAGATAGCTAGTGGGAAGCA